>NC_047049.1:39489282-39797383 GCF_011762595.2 Tursiops truncatus
TCCCTTTGATCCAGCGTTCATACTCTGACAGTTTCTTCTAAAGAGAGACCCATGACCCTACAAAATAATAATTGTGCAGAGATATTTCAGTAGTGCTTGTAATAGCAAAGTAATAGGACAACCCAAAAGCACATCAGTAGGGGATTAAATAAACTGTGGAATACTATACAGCTGTTAATAAAGAATGAGGAGGAGTCTATATACTTACGTCTAAATACTGACGTCAAAAAGGATAAAAAAGCATTAAGTAAAGACTGTAAGGTGTTGCAAAGTGTACATAGTATGCTACCTTGAGTAGGAGAGAGGAGAAAATGAGAGTATGTATTCCTATGTGCTTGAATTTGTATAAAAGAACACTGGAAACAAACTAATAAAAATGGTTACCTCTAGGGCAGTGGTTCTCAACTGTGAGACATTCAGCAATTTCTTGAGACATTTCTCATTGTCACAAATTGGAAAGTCACTGATGCTAGTAAATATCCTCCAATGCACAGGACAGCCCCCTTCCCACCCCACTCCTTAACACAGAATCATCCAGCCAAAACTGTGGATAGTGTTGAGGTTGAGAAACCCTTCCTAGGGGGAAGTGGGAAGATGGGGTGGATGTGGTGATAGAGCAGGGCCAAGACCTTTCTGTATATATATATTTTTGCTTTTTCCTTTGAATTATTTAAATATATTACCTATACAGAAAATTAACTTAGAAGATTATTAAAGTGCAAGGGTTTAAAGTAGCAGTTTTTATTCCTTTGCATTATAAATTTTAGTATGAAGGGCAGGCATGCTTGGAATTCTTTTGACATTTTCCTCAACATAGAATCTGACTACCACCTAAAGTTACCAGCTAAAGTTGTTAGTTCTTTAGAACAACACATAGTGATCTGTGTTGGGGGGAAAAATGGTTATGAAGAAAATAGAGAAGGAATACCTAAGGAAAAAAAAAAAATCTTCACGTACAAAAATTTAAAATCATCCTGAAAAACTAGGAAAAGATATCTTTTAATTGTTCTTCATTTTTTATTAATCTTTCACATATGGTATACACATTTTCAAATCAGTCATTCAAGGAAAAAGAGCACTTGGTTATTTAAGTACTATTTATATTATTGTCAGTCAAAAGAAAGTTCACAGCTTTACTTTATGAATAATTTTTTGAGCAAGAAACAAAATGTTCAAGAACAAGGAGACTTCAAATCCAAAACTGATATGAAGCTCAGGCATGTCATTGCAGGATGGCTTATAACGTGAAAATCAGGAAGTTTTTTTTAACCTTTACAATCATTGGTTATTATAATGGGAGTTTCCAGATGGTAGACGGTTGGTTAAAAGTGATTATCTTACATCATTTTAGGAAGATGACTTAAGTTCTACTTATAATTATTAGTGGCATTTATAAGAAATAACCTAAAATAAGTTTCACTTATGTTTATGAAATAAGCTAGCTTAAGTTTTACTTACATGGCTTTTAACTGGTTTTGTTGTTCAGGGGATCTTTAAGCCTGGTATCCATTTTATTTTATTTTAATACCACGTTGCTTTCAATATTTATGTTTCTACCACATAATACAACTGATAATAGTTCATTGTCATTTGTTGAGCACTTGTATAGCTATATAAGTACCTTTTAGTACTCTGAGGAAGCAGGACTTTCTCTTAGTTATAGAGTAGGGATATACAATAAGAGTACTGAAGATATTTAAAAATACACTTAATAATGGCAAAAGTTAAAATTGACAATATATGCCCAGCAGGATTACAGTAATTTCTTTATCTGCTATATCAAGAACCTTGGAAAACAATTTTGAAAAGAGAATATATAGGTAAGAGTATGGATGTTTTGGAAGTTTCAGGAGCGAATGGAGTAGGAAGAACCAAAATAAGCAAGGGAGAGATTTTTGGTACAGAATGCTGTGGTAGAGACAAGGTGCTTATCTTTTGCTGAAACTATTAATATTGAAATAGATCAAGGAGCCATCTTTAAGAGTGATTTCTCATAATACTTAGAGCTATTAAATGGTAGCTTCAATTAGCATTCTTCATTTCAATGTGACAAGATTTACAGTTACATTACCGTAACGAACTTTGAGGAATTAAGAAACTAAAAGCACCAAGTTAGAAAAATTATCCATTGAAAACAGCTGATTAAAATTATTGGCAATTATTGCCGACAGTATTTTTGAAGATCCTTTTGTAGCCAAAAGTATATTAAGTGCATGCATTATTTATGCAGCTTTACTGTTTAAACCATACCCTTGTTAGGAGACATAGTTGTAACTTGCTCTATAAAGTATTTATGTTATGCTAAGTATATAATAGATAATCAATGATGGAGTTTTCTTTTGTTGTTTACAAGTTACCCTATCAGTCACTAAGTTAAACAAGTATCTTCTCTTTAAACCTGACTCCTGAGCAAAGAAATTTAGCGCAATAAAATTCCAAGTTTATTAACAACTATTAATTGGGACCTTGTTCCAGAGTTTCTAGTAATTTGAGCAGAGACATTGATACATTAAATTTCACTATGCAGACCCCCAGATACATGAACTTTAGGGCATAGTAAAAGGGAAGGGAAGGGAAGGGTGAAGAGACAGGGAGAATCGTTTTTTTGAACGTGCTTTGTGAGTAGGAAAGAATCATTTACATATTAATGTCCGGAAGAGCTACAACAGGCAAACAGTAGGACGGCCAGCGCAGTTCCCATTCTACTGGCTAAGCATATTTAGCAGTAGACTTAAGCATACGACTTATTTTTTTTAATGTTCACACACATACACAACAACCTCTTACACAATGCCCATCATTTTTCCCTGCCTCAGATCGTGGTATACAGTAAAAGTGGCAAATATGTGCATTTCTATCTGACACACATTTTGAAGCTCTGTGTGATTCACTGCGTAGACATTTTAGAGAAGAACGAGCAGGTGAGGGGAGGGCTTTGGTTCTTTGACTGCAGTTGCTTAAGAGTGTTGTGTTATGTATATTTCCTGCTGAAGCTATCTCATACATACTTTCAAATGCAAATGCCAAATGAAGCCCCAGATCCTGCCTTGGGTGATGGTGGATACCAGGGGCTCTCAGAAATGTGCTCTGCAGGAACAGACTGGTGGGTACTGTGGCACAGATTTCTTTCCTTGTTACTGAGGGAAAAAAATCGTTTATGAGTAGGAAAAATGGTTATATACTTTGAAGGGTGCCGTTTTGAAAGCAGAGCCTAGGTGTTCATTGTGGAAGGGTTTTAAATTGTTTCAATTCCTCAAGTGAAAACATTTTCACCTAAAATGTGGTTTAGGTTATAGCATCAGGGATGTTAAGTAATTCAGCATGAGAGCATAGTGTTTTTTTTACTTGTGGCAGAACCCAACTAAGCTTTATCCAGTTTCCCCTACCCATCATCATAATGGATGATTCATCTGAAGAAATGGTTCTTTAGCCATAATTGACTATAAGCTCTCTGAGGACAGGTATTCTGACCTATAGTTACTCAAGGTTTTATTCTGATTTCTTAGAACAATGCCTGGTAGATGAATTAATAAAAAGGGGAAAACCTAATGATGTAATATATTAACTGAAAATGAAACTAAGGATTACAATATGTAAGTACCTAAAATGACTGTATTTCAATAAGAATAAATATAAGTAAACCTAATCCTCAATTTACATAAAATGAGACCTATGTACAGTTTCCAATATGAGATTACCTGTGTGCTTGCTCCATCTTGAGTATGAAGTATAGAAGCTGAGGAGAGAAAACTTTTTTCCCTGCCTTCTTGAGCTATATAAGCAAAGTCAGGTTGAGACAACTGTTTAAAGGTTGTCTTCTGAAGTGCCTTTCTTATTCTCAGTTTTACAATGTTCTTCTGGACAGTCAGGAACTGAATTGCAGTGTTGGTAATGCTCTGGATACCCACATGCAATTTGTTTCTCTGATGACAAGGTAGGCAAATAAATTTCATGGTAAGAACTAACCCAGTAGACTAGGAGGGGTTGACGGGAGTGCTATCTTGAAAAGGATTCTGAGGACTTTTGTGGTCTTAGCAGTAAAGACTGCCATGCTCAATTAGTGATGTCTGCCATGGTCAAGGGATGGGAAGGCATAGAATATGTTGCCAGCACTTGCTATCCCTGATTTATGCAACCGTATTGATAGGTTACTTATTATTATTTTTGCGGTACGCGGGCCTCTCAACTGTTGTGGCCTCTCCTGTTGCGGAGCACAGGCTCCGGACACGCAGGCTCAGCGGCCATGGCTCACGGGCCCAGCCGCTCCGTGGCATGTGGGATCTTCCCGGACAGGGGCACGAACCCGTGTCCCCTGCATCGGCAGGCGGACTCTCAACCACTGTGCCACCAGGGAAGCCTCCTACTTATTATTTTTAAGTGTTAAAAAAAAAAAAAAAAAATTTAGGGCAAATCTGAGATACACACAGACACATATATACACACTTGTTATATATCAGAAAACTCTAAAAGTATATATTTACAAATCTAATTTTCTAAGTTTTATATATTTAAAATTATAAACATACAAATCTAAGTTTTATATATAAAACCTGAAACAAAAGTGAAATTCAAGTTTCTGACCCTGAAAGTCAGTCCTTCCTGTTACTTTTTGTCGTTTATTCTGTACATATGAGCACACATAAGGATAATGCATATACACATCACAGATTTAAAAAAAAATAGTTAATTGTCTAAATTCCGAGACAATGAGGAACAAGTAGTTTGATCCTTGAGTAAAATCGGCAACCTCCTAGTATGTAGAACACACGTATATATTGTAGATGTTTATGAATTTCAGCGGTTCTCATTTTTGTGTGTCCTTTGATAGTTTAACTTAAATGCATTTTGTGTATTAAAAAAGCAGTGCTTTTTCCCTAGATGAGCTGCTGTAAAAATACAGTTTTATCAATTCTTCTAAGACTGGGATGTTATCTTTTAAGCACAAGTATCTTGGAGCCTAAAGGAAATAGACAGGCGTGGAGAGGGAAGTCTAGACTAATTCCCTCAGACTGGTGCACGCACACAAAAACCATGGTGATATATTTACACATTTTATAAATGTAACTTTTTATAAATAAATGTAACTAAGGACTAGTGATATTTAGTATCTTGTATTTACACATTTTATAAATGTAACTTTTTATAAATAAATGTAACTAAGGACTAGTGATATTTAGTATCTTTTATCAATACTAAATCAGCATTGATTCAGGATGGAGAAAGATCTAGGCAAGTGTTCTTACTAATACATAATCTGTGTATCTCACCATAGTACTGGCATCAGTATTTTGGTAATTATTTCTTCAGCATCTACTCTGTGCCAGGGACTATTCTAAGTTGTGTACATGGATAGTCAATGAATATTCTATGAGTGCCTAAACCTCAAAAAGGAAAGAAACAAAATTAGCAAGAATTATGCAAACCCTAAACAGAAAATTAGTGTGTGACACCTGCTCTGTATAGTTTGGCTTCAGGAACATGTTTGCATAAAGTAAAACACCTGCAGAACAACCGACTGGCGAGGAAAAATGCTCCTTCCATGCATGGCTTGAGTGGACAAGTGCATCGTAGACCATTTGCTATTGCGTATTAGTACCTCATGTGCCTTAATATTATTGGAAGATTTTTTTCCTAAGACTGATAAACCTTTAGCAGATAGCAGTGACTTCAGGAATTTTAGATTTTAGCCGCGGTGGTTTAAGCATGTTTGTCAAGAAAACCAAACGCTTTCAAAGTACTAAATAACTATACACCATTTTATGGGATTTGGCATTTTATATCTGTGCTCTGCAGGCAGGCACCATATACTCTTATTGTCAAATGTGTCATGCGGGCATTGTAAAAGCTTCAGGAAAAGGCCGATTCGGGAGAGAAGCGACCCCTGCTCAACTCAACATTCTTCCATAGCTGGTTATCTAATCACACACCAGTCTTTTATTGTCATTTTGGGGGTGTTTGTAAGTTTTGCTGTCTTAAGCATCTGTCCCTTTTTTATTGTTCAACCAGCAAGTGGTAAAATGCAGACTTGCAAAATTGTTTTCATGTCAAAAACAGCCATTGTTTTACTGAATTCTCCCACGTACGATATTTTGGAAGTCATATGTCAGTATCCTCCTGATGCCTATGTAAAAAAAATGGGGTATATGTTAATGTAACTGGGGTTAGGAGGGCAAAGTGGGACAGCAAATTTAATTTTGAAACTTGACATATGAATTATAATCCTTCAGTCAGTAGGTCAGTAGGCGTTATTAACCTCCCTCTTTGTGCTAGGCACTTTGGATAAAGTAGAATCCTTTAATATGTTCTTTTTTGATTTGACCTATTAGGATTTACTAAAACAGAAACAAAAATGAAAATAACTTAGGTAGAACTCTAGGCCATTGAGAAGCCAGTTCTGCTGAGAACATCTGATTACATCAGTGTCTCTGTGACCCAGGACTGAGAAAGCAATAATCTACATGATAAACATTCTGGAAGATTCACTGAGTTAGCAATAAATTGGAAATCAACAGTATTTTTATTAAGGGAATGGCAAAATATATACTATGGAATATAACAACTATTAAAAATCACAAGATAGACCTCTGTGTACTAAAATGAAAAGACAACCCTGTTTAAATGGGAAAAGGTGAAAAAGAAAAAGAAGTTGTCAAAAAAAATGTTAGAAAACACATCTACACTGGCATGAGTTGGTTTGCATATGCTTAGAAAAATACCTAGGAGGGTACACATCAAACCGAAATTAGCCTAATTGCAGGTAGTGAAGGAGGAAACAAATATTTTTCCCAGTTCATTCTCATGTTTGGTATCATTTTGGTACAATGGTTTTTTTTAATTAAAAAAATATAAATGCAAAAAAAAATGTACAAAAATTATACTGAGTGCAGGACTTAATTGCACCTACCAGAAATTAAACAGATTACGTATGTGTGGCTTAAATAGATAAGAGAACTGGAAGAGGAGGAGGGAAATATCACTGTACCTGGTACATTTAGATTAAAGCAGAGAAATGTTTAAAAAATTTAAAAGCTAGAGCAAATAATAACTTGTTTTTTTAAGTAATGGAATTTGCCAGTACAAATTAATCATTCAGCATAATGTTGTAGGGGGTTATTCCTATACCTATTAAGTAGCACATTATTTCTTTGGTGCTCAGACTAAGAAAAATGGTAGTAGTTGGTCATATTTCAAAGGATTCTGCTACATTCTTCATCTTCAGGTGTGATTTAAAGTATCAGGCGAGCCTTGACAGTCCTGACCTGTCCCCTATCACTCATCCAGTATGTCTTTGACGTTCTCATTTTCTGTTCTAGGGTAGCTGGAGATACTCTTGGTGGTGAGGGGAGACACACTTCCTCAATGACCATTTTAAAGTTAAGTTAATAATTAGAAATCACCTGTGGTTTTAGTAGTTAAGTGCAAGTGTCTTCTGCTACTTCATGGGAACTGTGATAACTGTGTTCTGCCGTGAAGAATACAGTTACTTACGTTTCCAGCCCATCCACTCTCTCAGTCCAAGCCAATCATTTCGCAAGCATGGAATTGAATTTGCTTCTAAATTTCAAGCAGTGAATCATTTTCTCCTACTGCAAGGACCTCTTTTCCCTTTCCATTTATGATGTATTCAGTTAAAAATAAGGTGGCCAACTGTCCTGGTTTACCTGCGATGTAGGAATTTCAGTGCTACTACCTAGAAAACTCTGACACAAAGACTGTCATCGAGGTGAATTCCTGTCAGTTTGATGTCCTGGGGAAAAAACCAAACAAACGTTTACTGGATTGAGAGACAAAAAAATCCAGGTGTATAGTTTCTTATTGCTGCTGCAACAGATTACCACAAATTTGGTGCCTTGAAATGCCACAGATTGATTCTCTTAGAGTTCTAAAGGCGAGAATTCCAACATGCGTCTTAAAGGGCTAAAATAAAGGTGTCAGCAGGGCTGGTTCCCCCTGGAGGTTCTAGGGGAGAATTTATTTGCCACTTACAGCTTCTAGATGCTGCTGACATAACTGGGCTTCTGTCTCCATGGCTTCAATGTCTGCTTCCACTGTTAAATCACCTCCTTCTCCCCACATTGACTCTATTGTCTCTCTCTTATGAGGAACCTTGAGATTATATTCACAGCCCACTCAGGTAATCCAGGATAATCTCCCCATCTCAGAATCCCTAATCACGTCTACAAAACCCTTTCTCCACGTAAGGTAACATTCATAGCTTCTGGGGATTAGGACTTGGGCATCTTTGGGAGGCCATTATTCAGCCTTCCACACCAGGCTAGAATTCTACTCTGCCATGTACTAGCTAGGCAAAGATGTAGACAGCTTTGAAGTCAGGGTAAATATTTGTTGGTATTCACTGCAAAACTGTCTGCTGATTTTGCATGGGAGGCTATATAGTTCACAGTCAGGCTGCCAGGGTTCAAATCCTGACTTACCAGTCACTAGGCGTGAGAACTTCGCTTGTGCTAACTTAAAGCCTTTTGCCCCAGTTTCCTTGTCTGTAAGGTGGCCATTATAGTAGAACCTAGTTCATAAGGTGGTTGTGATAATTTAATAAAATATTATAATTAAGGGGCTTAGAACAATACTTGAAACATAGAAAGTGCTCAGCCAACCTGAGCTTCTGCCGCTGCTGTTCCGTCTAATGTTTGTGCTCCCAAGTGTGACATAATCTAGTCTTTTGTAAATTTTAAAAAAATGTTTTCTTCCAGTTTTATTCAGATATAATTGATTACATCACTGTGTAAATTTAAGGCATAATGATTTGACTTACATCATCCTGAAATGATGAGCCCGGTAAGTTTAGGGAACATTCATCATCTCATATAGATTAAGGAGATAGAAAAAAAAATTTTTTTTCCTTGTGATGAGAACTCTTTGGGTTTAATCTCTGAGCAACTTTCATATGTAACATACAGCAATGTTAATTACCTGTATCATGTTGTAAATTCCATCCCTAGTCCTTATTTATCTTATACCTTTGTACCTTTAAACCTTGTAAGTTCTTGTAAGTTCGGACCATTTGACTGCCTTCCTCCAATCGCCCCACCCCCACCCCAGCTCTGATCTTTTTCTATGAGTTTGTTTTTGAAGTATAATCGACCTACCACACTATGTTAGTTCCTGTTACACAACATACTGATTTAATAGTTCAATACATTTCAAATTGATCACCATAAGTTTAGTTACGATATGTCACCGTACAAAGTTATCGCATAGGTATCGACTGTATTCCCCACACTGTACATTTCAAACCCGTGACTCATTTATTTTGCAACTGGAAGTTTGTACCTCTCAATCTCCCTTTAAAAAGCTTTATCTAGCATCTTTAGATATTGTCTTCCTTAATTTTTACATTTTATTTGATTATTTCATGGGAAGGTTGAAATCAGTTTGTTTCTTTGGAGGTTTCTCTCTCATTGTTACAGTGAAAGGGAAGAAATAGATGAGTTTACGAATGCCGTAAGCCACAGTTACATTTGTTCTGGTGGATAGCCCTATTCAGGAGAGTATTATATTTTATAATAATATTAGTAATACCTTTCACTTATGAACAACTAATAATGGTAAAAATGTTCACTTGGGTACTGTGTTACTATTTTCAAAGCCTGTTACATCTATCATCTCATTTGATGCTAGCGTAGTAGACACCTGCATTATAAATCACTTTTGAGGACTTCAGAATCACCCCTTTCTGAGTTCAGTAAACACAGATGGAGGGGCATATGGAGTAAACTAACTGCCCACCAGGAAGGGCCGCACATTCCGTGAAGGAGATTCTGAGCTGTTTACTGTGGCTTTCTTTTTCCTGCCGAGCAGTTGGAGATGAGGGAGGAGAAGAGCTGATCAATTCTGGTTTTGTTTGTTTGTTCTTGATTTTATTTCATTCTAAGGCAATCAGCTGAAGGGAAATTAACTGCTTATTAGAATCTTTAAAGCTGTACTTAAACCCTTTGCTTTCAGAACCAAGTTTTCAAAGCTTTTTCTTCTCAGTGTTTTTCACTTCTCTCCAAAGGTAGCAAAAATATAAATACATTCAGGGCACATAGTGGTTGGGGTTTTTATGAAGCCAATGGAGAGGAAGTGATTATAAGCACAGTCCCACTCCCCCAAGGACAATGAGAACATGCTAAACAAATGAAACTCTTAGTGCTGAAGTAGGAGAAAAAACTTAAGATGCTATCAGCTCAATTCCTTATGTTGTTTTGAACACTGGTCAGAACTGACAGAAAGCCCATGTGTGTTTGAAGGTGGGAAAATCCAGATCAGAGGTGGGAATACTCAGATTTAATGACATAAAAGAAATATGTGTGTGTGTATATATATATTCACATATATGTATATATATTCATATATATGTATATATATTCACATATATGTATATATATTCATATATATATATATATATATATATATATACAATAAAAACCAAATAAATAGAGAAAAATGTTTTTATCATAGCTGTCATTACCTGAGTAAAGTTCAGGATTCTCTTCAAATTGGCACACATATATGTGATTTGATTTGAGAATCCTTGAATCCCTAGCCATTGAAGCACAAACTTTTCAAGTCTGAAAAAAAAAGAATAACCTGTTTATAAGACTTAGACCTACAGCATCATACTTAAGTGGTAAACATAGTGTCCACTCACATACCTGTGCATCTAAGCATGTTTATTTATTAGCAAGCGTTTATTGTGTACCTGCCATATTCCAGGTGTGATGTCAGGGATGATGAAGGAAGCAAGATATGATCCTTGGCCTCAAAGAGCTTACTGACACTTTTAATCTAGTAAAAGCACTTTCAAATCTGCTCTGTGCTATAGGCTTTCCCTGTCAAGCTTTAAAGACATTTTCAGTGAATCACTGATCTTAATGGATTAGCTGGTCTTTATCTCAATAGGCAAGCAGTGTTTTTTCTGGCCTCCTCCTTCTGCTTTCAGTATTCCCTTGGCTTTCCTCCTTGCTTTCCATGGAGCTGTTATCAACAGGTATCCTTAACAGTATGCTTTTTTTTTTTTTTTTTTTACTTTTCCAGTGTCATCTATTTGCTGGAACAAAAATTTCTGCTTATTTGAGAAAATGAGGAGGACCCTTAGAAAGGAATATTCTTGATGTTAGGTGTTGAATTGGAGATTTGCATAATGGCATGGGATTGATTTAAATCCATAAATTTGATTCCCTCAAATTGGTGTTCGAACCTGTATTTACACATGTTCAGAGGCTGTGAAATGGGCTCTTTTGAAAGGCCCAGATTCTACATAGAATTATAGAAGTTATATACACTCACACCTGTGGAAACAGGCCCAAGTGCTAAGGTATTAAACTCAGGGAGAAACTGAAAACATCCGGTGACTCCTTTGAGCTTTAATTCAAAAAGAGACCTTTTCCTTTTTTTTTTTCTCATGTCAGGAAAATAAGAGATCTTTATGTTTGTAGCCTCCAACAGTGCACATATTAAGTGCCCCTTTATATGTTTCACTATACTAGGAGATGCTGTATTTAAAAAAATTCAGATGCAGCCCTTGACCTGGTCGTGCTCACACCAGGAAAAGAATCCTGACAATATGGACAGAGTTGATATTCAATATTGAAGCTACATAGCCAAGTTAATCCTTTACACAAATGCACATGGTAATTACAGCATACTTTTTTCATCTTTTCAAGTGTTTTCACCTCCCCTACTCCCTAATTATTTTCATCTTTACCTTTAAACCTTCTTTATTTTTCAAGGTACATTGAAAATCCCATATCATCTACTCTACATTCTCCATTTCCCATGCAAGGAATGATTTCCCCTTTCTAAAATTTCTCACTATTTTGTGTATACCTACCTTTCTATACTTATTATGAATTATAGTTATTTTTATATATGCTCTATTTCTCCTACCGTATTTTGAATTCCTAAAGATGAAGGATATTCTGTTTTTGCTCTTTATGGAGCCCCAGCATATAGCATATACCATGTGCTAGTTGTATTTCTATGTACATTACATATAATACATTTTATTCCTCATAGCCCATGAAGTAGATTCTGATTTCATTTTCATTTCACTGGGATAAGGAAGCTGAGGAAGACATAGGGAAAGTAAATGACTCCAAGTTACATCTAAAACCATAAGTACCCTAAAATGGTACATATTATAAGTGTTAGAGCTGGGGTTTGAACAGGTGTGCTGTTAATCACGACACATGTATCAGTCAGGATGGGTGAAGTTATGCTGTGGGAGAAAAACAACTCAAACATATAGCGTAAAGTAAAGATATCTATTTCTCACTCAGGCTGTGTGTCTATTGTGGGTCTTTGTTCCATGTTGTTCTCAAGCTGGAATCCAGGCTGATAGAGCCATTCTTATCTAGAATGTTGTTAGGCCACATCAGCAGAAGATAGGGGTGGTGAATCGCTGTTCGTGAAACTTCTGCCCAGTAGGGACACAAGTTATTTTTTGCTATATTGGCCAGAATGTCACATGGCCATACTTAGTTTCAAAACATGGTGGGAAAGTACAGTACTATAATTTGTCTAGAACACAGAGAGCCTGGGCTATTTGGTGAATGTCAGTGATGGTTACACCAGCTAGCTATACCATCTGCTTTTCACTATTCTGTCCTAAGCTTTCAGTTACAACTCTCTCCTGGGGATGAAAGTTTGCCAGAGGAAGTTGTATTTGAGAAATTCTTTCAATAAAAGTAAGGACCGTGTTGACCTTGGTAAAGAGAGCCATGTCAGAAATTAGAATTAGAACCAGGTATAGACTGATCTGAAACTAGGGCAAAAGCCAGAGGACACAAGATAAGTGACAGGATGTAAGGAAGAAACTTTGGAGTAGGGTCTGAATTTTGGTTGAACTTGCTAGTTGAATGGAAAACCAGGGTAAATTCTAAAGAATCAAAGTGATGGCTAAAAAAAAATTGTGAAAAGTGAAGTAAACCTCTTTAGGACAGGAATTCATTCACTTATTAGACATGTTAAGCACTTCCTGTGTGCTTAGCAAATGAACTAAGCACTTTTATAAATATTTTTATGAAAATTGTATGAGTGAAGAAAATATTAGTATACCCATTTAACATGTGAGAAAAAAAAGGCCCGAGGAAGCTTTGGCTTTGGGAATTCAAAACCACACAATTATAATATTAAGAACCAAGCAACTAAATCCAGCTGGTCTGTTTTCTAAGCCCACATGCTTTAATGAAGATTGCTTTCTAACATCAGTTACTGTCTTATGGATAAACACAGAAATGATGGAAAGGTAGAATTTAGGTATACAGTAACATTGGTCAACATGGGTGATAGTGAGTTTTACCTCTAACTGGTTCAGAGATGTTATAAAATTTAATTGATTGCTACTTCTTTACTCCTCCATGCCTTTCTCAGCATTGTACACAGTAGTTATTTGTTTTAAAAAAATCATTAGTCATAACCATTTTCATATGTATTATAACTTTTTCGCTTAAAAGTACCCAGTTCTATTAGTTTCTTTTAATGAGTTATTTGATTAGTAGACATAAGTGAATCATTCTGTGTACAGCTGGACATTTTAGAACAGATATTGACGATTGGTCAGATCCATGCCGTACAACAGCTCCTGAATTTTTTTCATAAATGTCTTAAATATAGCAAATTGGATACAGAATTACAAGTCATAGAAGCTATATTTTCTACTTTAAAAAGGGAAGAGAAATCTTAGTTTGTGAGTTGTTTATGAAAACCATTGTGATTTTGAATAATGAATTTTAAAATTTTCATTCATTTATGTATTCAAACAGACGTGTTTTGGTTGTAATCCCTATATTCCAACTATAGCAATAAATGAGACGTATGTAAATCCTAAGGTATAGTGTCTGGCCTATGTAAGTGCTTGAATATCAGCAACATCGTCAGTATATTATTATTCACTTCGGGACTTCCCTGGTGGCGCAGTGGTTAAGAATCCACCTGCCAATGCAGGGGACATGGGTTTGATCCCTGGTCTACAAAGATTCCGCATGCCGCGGAGCAGCTAAGCCCGTGCGCCACAACTACTGAGCCTGAGCTCTAGAGCCCACAAGGCACAACTACTGAAGCCCGCATGCTTAGAGCCCGTGCTCTGCAACAAGAGAAGCCACTGCAGTGAGAAGCCCGTGCACCGCAATGAAGAGTAGCCCCTGCTCGCCGCAACTAGAGAAAGCCCATGCACAGCAATGAAGACCCAACGTGGCCAAAAATAAAAAATATTATACACTTTATCATTTTATGATTGATATGAGTTTAGCCCAATATTGAAAGTCAGGTTCCTGGGTGACTTGGAGCGTTACCAATTTTATGGCCTGTTTTTCTTCATCTCTTACTGTCCCTCATTTCTCCAATGCATGCCACCTCTATATTTTTCCATGGTTCCTTGCTGTGCCAAAATAGATTACTAAGAACCAACCGTGCACCCCGGGATACATTGTGCATATCTGGGTGATGGCCTGATATCCTGGTTCCCCAGAGAACCACTTGCTAGGGAGCAGTATAGGGTAGCCAGGGACCACACTGCCCTGCAAGAGTGGGCTTATGGTGGGATTCTTTAAGGAACCCCATCCTGATGGCATTTACCTGGCTCCATTTGAAAAGTACACGTCTCTTATTAATGGTCTTTTTTTCCATTTCTTATACCGCCTGACTGCCTGAATCCTATTTCATTTTCTAGCCCACTGGTGCCACCAACATCAATCTGAAATTCTCTTGAATTTTGTTGCCTTTATCCTTTAGTTCACTTTACATTCCTTGCATGTCTAGCTTCAGCTCTATCCTTCAGTTCTGTTTGTATCTCTACTTATGAACAATTCTCTTTATATCTCATCCACATGGAAAATTCTAGCCTGTCTCTCACAGGGTGACTTACATGTCACCTCTCTCCATTTTCAAGCTTAAAGCATCCCTTTCCCACCAATCCTGGATGCAGTCTCAGCTTCCTTCCCAGCATCCCACTGGAGTAGGGTGACCAACTCTCCTGGTTTGCCTGGCACTAACAGTGATTCCTGGGACACAGGACTTTCAGTTTTAAAGAGGAAATGTCCTGAACAAACTAGGATAAGTTGTTTCCCCTATACTAGAGACAGCACTACCAACTGTTTCAAGTTGGCATGGCAGGAAAAACACATTTCTCACTCCTCTTTCATCGGAGTATCCTGCCAGGGTATGCTATAATAGGTTACAAGTGTGAAGTGTACTGAGTTATTGGTTCCCTTGGCCTTCAGGATAGCTGGAGCTCTGGGCCATTGGCCTGTCTCTGCAGACTTGTCTGTTTACTCCTGGTATTGATAAATAGCATCATATTCTACATGTGCCATAATGTGTTTTAAAAAAAAAAAAAGTTTAGGATGTACAGACTTAGATATTACCCAACACAGTAGATCACATTTCAGCTAACCTATTGACTTCCATGTAGTAACTGCAAGATAATGGATTTCATCTCAAATTCCTTTCAGAACATGCTGTGTTAGAACATTATTTTACACTAAACACATATGTGTTTTATCAAAGTACATTCATTTAAAATACTACATTTCCCCGGAACTTAAAATGAAACTAGAAGATTGGGAAACCAGATATTTATGGTAGGTTGGGTATCATGACATGCTGATACCTGACAAAGTTTATTTTTCTAGCCACTATGTTTCAAGCAAAACACTTACCTCTACATTATTCATTTAGTGTTGAATGAAGTAGACATTGGAATAAAGTATTGGCCATATGCTCATGTCTACTTGGGGAATAAGTGTCTTGACTTCCCCTTGGCATTTATTTTCCATAAATCTCCAATATTATGTATTAGCGGAATTTTTCTTCTGTCATTTTATTCTTTCATGAATCAGTTGTAAATCAATTAAGGTGTACTGTTGATAATTGTCTCGGGCCAACAGAATTATGGAATATAAATGAAAGTTGTATTTTGTTGAAGGCAGAGCTTTTTTTTTTTTTTTTTTTGCGGTACGCGGGCCTCCCACTGTTGTGGCCTCTCCCGTTGCGGAGCACAGCCTCTGGACGTGCAGGCTCAGCGGCCACGGCTCACGGGCCCAGCCGCTCCGCGGCATGTGGGATCTTCCCGGACCGGGACACGAACCCTGTCCCCTGCATCGGCAGGCGGACTCTCAACCACTGCGCCACCAGGGAAGCCCGGCAGAGCTTTTATATTTTGCACTAGCTATACTGATAAGTTCTAGAAGAATTTTACATTCTCAGGAAAATTTATAAATGAGGATTTCTGCATACCAGACAGCACTTGTATTTCTTCAAAATCTAATCATTAAAGACTATACTTATGTAATAAAAATATTATGTTTTCAGAGTGCTGTCATATTGTATTTGTAGTAAAATAAGCTCACAGTGAAATTAGTTTAATAACAAACAGTTATGATTTTGTTACCATTAAATAGCTTCGCCTAATTAAATGCATCATCAGAGAGTGCTTATCACCAATTTTATAGTTTACAATGGGGTATAGATAAAGCTATTCTTTTCTGATGATGAAGAATATTTTTCTTATGTGTACTATTCCTGTGTAGGCATTAAGCATTATTTTCATTTTGATGAGTAGGAAAAAAATTAAAATGTTAAGGAACCGATGAACACCTAGTTAGGATTTCACTTCCCTTTTCCTCATTCTGACCTTTCCACTCATGAATCTGCCTCGTATTAGAAAAAAATCAAATTGTGGAATTTCAGTTACAGTATTTCTGAAAGATCCTCTCAGGTCCATGCATATGTTTTGAACAGCATTAAAACTGCTGTTGAAATAATATAATGTGACTGTATTTGTCTTCTAAGGACTTCTTGCTTAGAACTCAGATCTGGGTGTTCAGAAATTGACTTGGTATGACTTACGCTGTGGGAAAATAATCTGATTTCCCGTCCTTGTATTTCCCGATTGAAGTCTGATTTGTGAACATTCTTTCTATTCTTTCCTTTATCATGTTTTTGCTTATATTTGAATTTATTAAAAGTATATAATAGGCAACAAAAGCAAAAGTAAACAAGTGAGACTCCATCAAATCAAACAGTTTCTGCACAGCGAAGAAAACCATCAATAAAATGAAAAGGTAATCTACTGAATGGGAGAAATAGTTACAAATTATATATTTGATATGGAGTTAATATCCAAAATATATAAAGAACTCATACAACTCAATAGCAAAAAACCCCCAAAAAACAAACAACAACAACAAAAAGCAAGCAAATACTCCAAATAAAAAGTAGGCAGAAGATCTGAATAGACATTTTCTAAGAAGGCATACAGATGGCCGACAGGTACATAAAAAGGTGCTCAACATCACTCATCAGGAAAATAAAACTACAATGAGATATCACCACATCTGTTAGAATGGCTATTATCAAAAAGACAAAAGTTAACAGGATGTTAATGAGGATGTGAAGAAAAGGGGGAACCCTTGTGCACTGTTGGTGGGAATGTAGATTGGTAAAGCTGCTATGGAAAACATTATGGAGGTTTCTTAAAAAATTGAAATAGAACTATCATGTAACAGTCCCACTTGGTATATGACAGATGAATGGACAAAGCAGATGTGATACACACTGACACACACACACAAAACTAGAATATTCAGCCATGGAAAAACAGGTCGTCCTATTGTTTGAGACAACATGGATGGACCTTAAGGGTATTTTGCTAAGTGAAATAAGACAGAGAAAGACAAATACAATATGATATCACTTGTATGTGGAATCTAAAAAAGCCAAACTCGTAGAAACAGAATCTGAAATGGTGGCTACGAGAAGCTGGAGGTGGGGGAAGAGAGGAGCTATTTGTCAAAGAGTATAAACTTTTAGGTATAAGATGAATTGTTCTGAGATTCTAATGTACGGCATGGTAATTATAGTTAATAATACCGTATCACACACTTGAAACTTGCTCAGGGAATAAATCTTAAATGTTCTCACCACAAAAAAGAAATGATAATTATGTGATATAATGCAGATGTTAGCTAATATTGTGGTGGTAATGATTTTGCAATATATGTGTATCCAATCCACACATTGTACACCTTAAACTTGGTGTTATGTGTCAATTATATCTCAATAAAACTAGGTGGGGGGAAGAGTCATTAGTGTTTGCCATCCCTGGAAGAAATATTTCTAAACATAATTGTTTTGAAGATTAACCTGACTATAAGTTTCAGATAAAAATGATAAATATTTTAAAGTACCTCCTATTAGCTAAAAGCAATTTTTAATAGAAAGCTTGAAAGAAACAAATCAAATGCTACAATTTGTGGGCTTATTAATTGCCGTTGAGATTCCTCTTTTATCAACTTGCCAGTGAAAAAAATCACTGGTAAATTCATGGGTTTATGTCCGCCTTTAAAGTGTATTAATTTAAAACATCTTCACTTTTGTAATGGAGTGAAAATTCATAATTTTCTTCTTAGACATATGAAAGATAAAGTTCTGTTCTCCAAAGAACTTGGTGTCAGTTCAGCCAACAAGCATCTGAATACGTTGTGCATTCATTCGGTCATTACTGAGAACTTCCTTTGTGCCAGGAGATGTGCTTTGAGGGAAAATTGCAAAGATGGAGTAAAATACAGTATTTACCCTTAAGGGACACTGTAACCTCAACACCCCAGTGTAGCTGGGGAGACGGACGATTACTCTAGAGTTTGATGATGGAGGTATATAAAAAGGTGTTATGAGGAAGTACCTACTCCATTCTAGAGAATGGATTGAATTCAAAGACTTCTTGGTAAAGACTATACATTTGCCCTTAATCTTTAATTCATTAAAGCACCTAAAAAGTAGAGAGGGAGGGGAAAATCATTCCAGGCAGAGGTATAGAATACACAAATAGAGATGTGAGAACATACGTTTAGAGAGTTTCAAGAACTTCAACATCCCTGAAGATTGAGGCTATAAGGTAGGTGCAGGTAGCCTGGAGAGGAAAGTAGGGGCCTAGCACATGAAGGACCTATGTCCCATGCTAAATAATAGGGTTTTATCTGAGAGGTGTGTAGATAGTCATTAAAGAGTTCTAAGCAGGAGAAGGATATATTGGGTATGCATTTAATAAAAACACTCTGAAACAGTATGGAGAAGGGACTGAAAGGGGAGAGGAATGGAGGCCATGCGATTGGCCAGGTGAGAAATGAAAAGTATGTGATCCTGTGTCATGGCAGTGGGAATGTAAAGGTATAGATGGATTTGAGAGAGGCAAAGGTAATTATATCAACTGGACATGGTGAATGAATTAAATGTGGGGGAAGGAAGGGAGAAAAGGAGTCTAGGAAACTGCCCAGCCCGCGTGGCTGGTTGGAGGTGATACTGCCTAAGAATTGGAAGACCAGAGAAGCAGCAGAGAAAGGGGCGTTTTAGATGTAGTGCCCTTTTCTGATAAGACAAATTCCTTGTCGAATGTACATATCATAGATCTAACGTTTGAATTGAGAAGACACTTAAAAGCATTGAGGTCAAGGATCTCTGTCCTCTAAGAACTTGAGGGAGTAAGACAAGGTTAACAAACACAAAAAGATTTACATTCAAACCTTTTTAAAAGTTACATTTTATTAACAACTAAAACTTGAAGTACAGTTTCATTTGTGTCTTACTCTTGACAACACGTATGGAAGTCCTTGAGTTTTGGGGTTTTGTTCATGATTGCACACCCTGGGTCTGTGTGCACCAGGGCCTAGTGGATAACTAATCGTTAAGTAATGTTTGTGGAAGGAAAATGGAATGGAGAATAATGTGTATCGGTGTAGGAGGTCAGAGTTTAGAAGAACTCAATAATCCTGGAAAGGGTAAGGATGACTCATACAAAGACGGGTTTTGATTAGTAAGTAGGGGGAGGCCAACTTTCCAGGAGAAGAGAACAAAAGTGAAGGTCAATAACAATGGTTGCCCACGGACAGTGAGGATGCAGTGGTCATGGTGGAACAGAGAGCAGCTAGCGGGGGAAGTATGGCCTGTTTATGGAGTGCCTTGGAGGTCAGCAGAATTGAGCTTTGGTGTGAAAACAATAAGCGTGGTTTGTGGCAAGGAGAGAGAGATTGCTCATGAATTCAAGAATAACTATTACTGTTTCCTTGAACCCTACCTAAATTTCTTTCTTTTCACCTGTAGAATGCTGAAAATATCACATATTGGCATATTCTGGGAGACGTTCTTCTTCTGCTCCTTCTGTCATTACCTGCCTAACAGACAGATCTTCATAGTGTAAGGGAGGAAAATGTTTTCCTGGACGTTTTCCTGGACACTCTCATCCAGTAGGGTCCCTGGCTGAGTCTGAAAAGTAAATAAATAAAGACAGATTAACAGAAAAAGAAAGCATACAAGTGTATTTAATATAAGTTGTATGTAACGTGGGAGCCTTCATAAAGCAATGAAGACTAGAAGGAACAGTTAAAACCTGAGTATTTCTGTGCTAGGGCTGATGAAGAGAGGGTAATTGTGCAGAAGTGTGGTAGGTCCAGGAGTATGAGGAACATGTAGTCAAGTGGGGAAAACTTAGCAAGACCTGTTTGCTAGGATTCTTCTCATCATCCCTTTGTCTTTGGAGATAAAGATGTTCCTTTCCTCCAGATACAGGGAGGCAGCTGTCACAGGAGGGGTTTATCACCTGTTGCAGGGGAGAAGGGCAGGGGAAAGGTCAGCGTAACCTTCCTGCTTCTGTTTTCTCAAACTCCTTCAACTTTAAATATTCAGTATGCCAAGGTGCCATATTGTGGGGTAGCTTGTCCTGAACCCCATCAATAGCTTTACAGAGTTCTGCCCAACCCCCCAGTTACCCTTCAGTATCTCCCCTTTATGCCAACAGTCTTGGAGAATTCCCTACTTCAGGAAACTACCTATTATATATATTTCCCTTGGTCTAGACTTGTCAAATGTATACCAGCTCCTGCCATAAGTAATATAAGCTTTCTCTAAAACCCAGAAAACCCAAAGACCTGTATTAATATTTAGTAAGCTCCTAGGACAAGAACCTGAAAGTATGAATTCTGCTGAGGATGCCAAGGATAAACTAGACTTCTTCTGTGTTGTAATGAGTCCATATAAGGAGGGACTTTGTTGAATTGGTGAGGCTAAAATGCTGGATAAATTTGTTTTCTAATTTAAATGTGCTTAGGGCATTTTCCCAGGTTTGTTTTTCCAATGAATAATTTTATTGCTATATCCATGTTTATAATATTTATTGGGTCTTTTTCTTTTATGGGTTGATTTCAAATGCTTTCAAACTAAACTTTGCAATATGACTTTCAGTCTGTAAATATTCAGCTGCAGTGTAAGCATTTAATTTTGATATTGACATGTTGTGATTGCACCTTTCTTAATATATTTCTTTCTTTATGAAAACTGACACCACCAGTGCTGATCACGCTTTAAGTGACTGAAAAGACCATTTCTCAGTATGTATCTGCAGTGAATGTGCTTTGCATCTCAGGTGTTGTGTGCCACCTGTGTTTACGTCTCTGCCTCTCCAGCTCTTCCTTATAAGCCTGTGTTCCTTCAGAGCCACCTTTATACTAATTGTCAGTCATCCTGTGGCTGTAGTTTCCAGCCATAACTAGGAATCCTGTCATTTGCAATATATACATTCGATTGTGTTTGATGTGCTCTGGGTCGCCGAAACTTGAACTGCATTGCTTATCATAGGCCAGATTTTTGGTCATCAGTTTTGACCTATCTATGAAAATTCTGTATAACTGCCTTTTTTTTTAAAATAGAAGTTGTATTACTTTCTGACTGCTTTGTAGCCAGAAAACAATCAGCTTTCTAAACAAAACTCCTGTAGGGAAAATGCAAAGTGCCACAAACAAACTTAAGCACAGGAGATAAAAGGGAAAATACGGCCCTTAAACTCCAAGATCCTATTATTTAGCTCACCTGGCTTACCCTCATTTGCTCACCCTCACCTGTGTTCTAAGGGACAATAGAAGATGGAATGAGAAACTTCTACACAAAACAGAGAACAAAATCATGTGCCTATTTATGTAATCTGACCTATACACAATAGTAAAGAGAGAAAGGAGAAAAAAGACTGTATATTTAGTAAAAATGTGTTATATATAAATTCCACGTATTGAATCAAATTTACAGGTTTTTAACTGGAGAATAAGGCTGTGTTTGGGAGTTACTAATTATTCTAGAAACAACCTAGGTGTTTTAAAAGCGTTGTCGATACTAAGGAATTGAAGGAAAAACTGTTTATCAGTTATCTTACAAAGAAAACCAAAGCAACATGAAAGCCTTCTTCCCTGATCAACCCCAAATAATTGGTGTTTCACTGTGTTCCTTCTCATACCTCCCCCAACCAATCACCTGCCAAGTTCAAAAAGAGTCAAGGAACAAATGTTTGTGATGGCTTTTGTCCTAAGGCTAGGCAGTTCTGACAGTAAACGCTTTACCTCTACTCCTTAAGGGGTTTTTGTAGGTAGCAGTGTTTGCATTTTTAGAAAATAAAGCGTTAAATTTCCCCAAATCAAGTGACATGATGTGAATTGCTGCTGTTTTTAGTGCTTTCCTAAGTAAGTCCTCTAGACACTAGATTTTCAATGATGGCCAGGAGCAAGTTTCTTTGTTAAAGAGGTTTTATTTCTTCTTTGTGTTACCAGAGATAAATCATTAGTTAATAATTTGATAGATACCCTGACTTCTTTTCTGGTTCCTCCTCTTCCCCTCACCTTCCATCTGCTTGTACTTCCCAGGCGTTTTTCCTTTATCCTCTGCTCTTCTGTTCTTCTTCCTCACACTTACCCAGTCCAGTTTCTTAAACTATCATTCTTAGTGATTCCTCAGTGAATTTTTGTCTTAGGTCCAACTGGGTCCTCACTCCCGACTCCTGAATTCCTGTTAGCCACTTGCCTGTGGGCATGTTGTGGTACCTAAAAAACGCATGTTTAAACACATATTTAAAATTGAACTCAACAGTTTGTCAAATCTATTGCACCATCTGTCTTTTTCTATTTATGTTAGCTGTACCATTGTCTCCCTAGTATAAGAGGGTTTACAACGGGGAGATTTTTTTTTAAATACCCCCTCCATCCACATCCCTTACCCCAGTTTATCAAATCAGGTTTAATTGGTTAATTTGTTATTTCGGGGTGCTTTACATTTTTCTTGTCCTACTATTGCTTCTCTCTCTGTGTATTGCAGTATCTACAATATTCCTTCTGTCACCTTCTCCTCCGATACAATCCTCTATAACACGGTCAGATTTATTTTAATGAAGAACCATATGGATCAGATGAATGGCTCCCCATTGCCTTTCAAAAAGAAAAAAATACTCTTTCAGGCTCCTCCATGGTCTGTCCCCACAGACATTTCCAGTCTTCATGTAGTGATTTCTGAGGTTTAAACACCCACATCACAACTGATTTCAACCAATGAATACTTGTGTCACTCTGCTCTCTTCACTCGTCCCACTCTTCACCAGCCGAGCAAAACTACCTCTTTGCAGTGAAAATGGCTTCTGATCATTTTCTCCTTTCTCTGAACCAGAAGGTAGTTGTTTACTATAGAACTGTTGGTCTTCTGATCTTTGGCTTTATTCTCAAAAGCATCTCCTATGCTAATACCAATTAGTTGAAACTTTTGATTTCTTGAGGGTCATTTCACTTTGTTTTGCTGTAGACTCTCAGACTTGTGCAGCCTTTCTGACCTTGTATTCTGGGAAGATGCCCGTTGTCCCCCTCAGTCCATGGGTGTGGTGCTATGGTAGTAAACAAGGTGACTGTCCTTTTACTCTTGGCATTATTCTGAGTCACAGTCCCTCTGAAGGCCAGCTTTCACAGGTGTGGGTCCTCGGTGTAATCACCCAGGGCTCAGAGCTCAGAAGAGCCCAATGCTTTAAATTGAATGCTCTGTAGCCACTCTCCTGAGATTCTTAATAATTTTATCTTTGAGTTTGTATAATTGGAGGCTGATGGGACAATGAAGCCACTTGGAACCTGGCTCATGAGTGATCCCACCTCTTCTTGCCTCCCAACGTCCCCAGGACTGGTTCTGGGCCACTCACGTCTCTGGGCCCTGCATGCCCTCCCCCTCCACACTTCCCACCACTGACCCACCGATGCCTAGAGCAGGAGCCTGGGCATGGGCATGGGCATGTACACCTGCTATTCCATCCCAAGACTGTCAGCACTGTGGTAATTTGATGAGGCTTAGCCAGGAGGAGTCTCTTGTCCACTCCCCACTCCCATGCAAGTACCTAGCACATCCCAGCAAAAAGGTTGCAATACTTCTTCCACCATGGTTTGGTAGCATGGGCTTGTGGGGAGGAAAGATATCTGAGTTGACTTCTCTGCCTCTGGCTGGGGCATGGCATGTACGTCCAACAGCTGGCAGGAGGGGTGGAGCGGGTAGCCAGTGGCTTGCACTAGTGCAGAGTCTTCGTCCATGGGGTAGGCAGTGCAGGAGCCTATATAAGGATTTGCACTTGCCTGGAAACATCCCTGTGCTTGAAGGAATGCAAGATTAAATAGCAAATAAAAAACACGACAGTGAGGAGAGAGGAAGAAAAAATAGTTTTATGTTTTAGTACCTTTAATGGACTTTTCCCTGCATTTTGAACAAGGAGCTCTGCATTTTTATCTTGCACTGGACCTTGCAAATTTTGTAGCTAGTTGGTCCTGGCACAGACGTCAATTGCCTTACTTTTGCTGCACCCCAATTCTAGACTTATTTCCCAAATGTAGCACTGCCCATAGAACATTAGAAAATCGTACCTAAACACCCGAAGGAAAGCAGGGCACTGCTTTGGTAGTGGTTAAGAATCTAGGTTTTGAGCCAGACTACAAGATTCCAATCACAGTTCTGCAATTTATTAGCCACTATCTGACTTTGAGCAACTTACTCAATTTTTTTTTCCTTTGCCTTAGTTTCTTCATCTATAACATCAGAATATCATTCCAACTTCATAGACTTTTTGTAGGATTAAGAGAGACAATTTAAGACCAGTATTTGGAGTATAGTAAATATTCAGATGTTGCAGTTCTTATTAACAGGTTGACTATTAACTTTTGAAAGACTTCTAGCTTTTTGACTCTGCAAGTTTAGTTCAATAAGCTGAACTCAATTCACTTCAATAAAACTTCAATAATTCACTTCATTCATCCCTTGCGGCAAAAATAAAAACTACATGATTTATAATTTTTTCAAATTCTTTCAAAAAAGTTAAAATTTCTTTCAGTACTGTTAATTTATCATTATATCATTTCCTCTATATTATTATGATGCTTACCACATGCATACCAGTAAATCCTTATATGCTATAATTTCTTTATAAACAAGTAGCATCTTTGTTTCATTCATCTTTGTATTCTCCACAGCAACTATTGTATAGCAGATGCTCAATATAAGTTTATAGAATGAATTGATTATCTTTTTTGTACTAAGTTGAACCATATGAAATTACTGGGTTTTGGATCAAAATGGTTGAATATTGGCAATATTATAAGGTACCTATTTCCTTAGGGTCAGAGTCTATTTCTATAATCACATACTTATTTTAAGAAATTAAAATTAGTTGAAAAATAAAATGTTATATGAACATTTCTTTAAACTATTCTTTGACATCTTCATAAAGCAGCATAAAGTTATTTTTGTACTAATTTTTAAGAAGATGTGCAATAAAATATTTGGTTGACTAGAATTTACATGTAATAATCTCTAATCTCTGATTTAAATTCTTCAGTAATGATTGACTTTAAAAGATTTTAGTCTCCCTTTCATCCTTATTGAACATGATAAATTTTTTTTAATCCTAATTTGATAATTTGTAATATTATAGGATTTTAAAATAATTTTTTTATCATTGTATAATGCCATAGTTATAGCTTGGGATAAATTTTAATCTTTATTTACCAAAGACTGTATTTCAGGAATTTCTTTTTTGGTTGTTGTTGTTATTTAGGATAGACTCAACTTCTATACTTAAAAGTGTAGTGTAGTCAAAATTTGATTATGTCAGGGTTCTATGTGGTTATTTTTCAAGTTATTGGATATTTTAATCTATCATTGATATTTATCTATATTCATAGCCTGAATAATTACTAAATTAATGCAAGTTACAGAATCTTTGTAATAAAAGATTTTTAAATGTTTCCCATGGCTATTGAATAATTCATGATTTTCATACTCTCTCATTTCTCTGCATAATTATGTTTTTTGAAGCAAGTCCTCTTCTTCACACTTTATTGTACTCAATTTGCCCCTATGTTGAAGTAAAGGTCTTGTACTTTCCTTTGGCCTTCATTCACCTGCTTTAGCTATTTGGTGGAAAAATGAAGAAGGTCCATGGCCAGTGTGTGTCTGTGGAAAGATGTGAGCCAAGTTTAAGAGCAAATGCAAATGCCACGCAGACATATTCACCAAATCTTGGTTATTTGTCAAACTTCAGAGACTACTTCCAATCTTGCTTAACTTGTCTGGGGAATTTTTCTGAATATGATTCTCTGTCCCTTTGCCACCAATCTGTGTGCTTAGGGAACAGGATAAAACTGTTGCCTTTTGCATTCTTCAGCAGACTGTTCTGTTTCACTAAAAATACGTGGATAGTCAACTGTTTCAAAAATGCGTGCATAGTGAAAGCAAAAGTTAGATAATTTATACAAGAGAGCAGGAAAAAAGTAGCAGGAGAGATAACATCAAAATATCATAGGAAGTCATTTTAATATTTTCACCATCTTTGCGTAACTTCATTATCTGCAAACTTACCATGTTGTTGAAGCAGATTTTGTGTTCACTTGAATTGGGAGTGTTAATGCTTCAAAAAAGTGCTAAAATTCCAAAGCCTGCCAGCCTCTAAATAGAGCATTTCCCGTCCTTTAACCCACTTCCTTCCTACAAAAAGGCATGTGATTTATCACAAACTACAGCAAGTTATAGTAAAATATATGTTAGTCAAATGATAGAAAACATATATAGTGAAATGGAGTAGCTCACCTGATGAGCTTTTAAAAATGTTTCGATTGACCAGATAGCCTTCAGCTTTTCAGGAAGATTTAATATATGTTTATTTAAAAGTGATTTAATAACATTAATTAATTTTGAAATAATACTCAAGCGTAAGGGGAAAACATTGCAACCCTGTGTACAGGGACATCATATTTCACAACTCCAGAGGCACGATTCACTTTTTATTTTGTAAGAATGACATCATCTAGAGTTGTTCAATTCAGTGTGGCCCTGCACATGTATCCAGTACAACTGTCAGGAATAGACGTTATCTACAGAGTCCTTTTAGCCTTCTCCTCCTCCTCTAGCTCTTTTCTTTATCTTTTCCTTCTTTTCCCCCCCCCAGAGCATATGTCCCAGTGTCCCATGCCTTTTGTTTTCTTGTCTAAATATGCTGTCTGGAGCTATGGGCTGTGGAGCATGGGACCTAAAGCTTTCCTGTCTTTTCTTTAATGGAATATGTGTTCCCTTTGCCTTTAAAAATTAGTACTTTCTGCATTCTTTTTCTTAAAGATAGCTAATTGTTAAACTAATCTGCCAGAAATTGTTAATACATTCCCCCCCCCCACGTGTGAGCACATGTATGTATATAGCTATGTACATTTGTTTTATAAACACACACACGCAGGCAATAATATAGGTTACCGGAAGTGATGAATTTCAAAAGGAAACATTTTAGATACTGGGACAGGGAGGCAGTAGAGGAAATAGTTGGTTAACGGACTTTTCTATTCTCAAATCAGACTCCAGAGACAGCTGCCTAATCTTCTTGCAGGTATAAGGATGATCCTTGTCACAGCTCATAAGACTTAAATGTGTGGTTTACTTTCTTACCCATTTCTGAGCATGTCTTTTGGTATTTGTGGGTTTTAAATGTTTGTTTGTTCTTTAATTATATACAGGCACTCAGGCGAATCAAAGTTAATTCCATTTCACTCTTAACAGCCAGTTACTTTGTATAACAAATGATGTCAGTATCCCCCCCACATGGCTTTCCTTTCCCACCCAGACTCCCAGCTGCCAGCACCAGCACTTGTTTGTTTGAGGGTCTTTTCCTCTTGCCACCAGAGCATACTGTCCTCCCACGTGGCAAAGCTAGAAGTGCCAGGGTGTTTATGCCTTTGGAAGCAGACCTCACCCAGAGACCACTAGGAGCTGGTGCATGCATACCCGAGCAACCTGGGGTCTGGGTCACTCTGAGCTATAACTCAGTGTTCCACCCTGGTTCCCAATATTTCCCAGCAGAATCAAGCTCCAGTTACACACAATGGAAACGTGCTTCATGATGTAAACTCCCTAGGCTGCCCTACCATCCCACCGATGGTTTTTGCGAGCAGCTCACAAATAAGCTGCTCTCACTTAAATCATTGTCTAGAGTCTTTCGGCGGGGTTGGGGGGCGGTGGGGTGGGAGAGCACATAAAACACTTGGCAGAATGTGTCTTTTCTGTGAATTTAGGTCTATTCTACAGAGTGTCTTTCTCTTCAGGGTTATCAGTCTGCTAAAAATACTAAAATAATCTGATTAACAGTGTTGTGACCTAGGGTAAATTCCTGGCTGAACAACTGTGAACAACCCAAAAAGCCTTATTTTCAGATTTTTTTGGTGTGAACTCCCCATCTCCCCACGAAATAAATACATGACCGTCTCTAAGGCTTACTGCCCTGCTTATCACTACAAACAGGTTCCATTTGTGGAACAGCATTTTTTGTCCAGAACTTGTTTGATTACACATTTTATGTTTTAAAATCAGTTTGGTTTTTAAAAGCTCATCCTTCCAAGTGAAATATGCGTTTTTAAAAACCACAGAATTTTCTTCTTTATTATCCTAGAACCCAATCTCTGTAATCACTGGTCCACGACCATCTAACATCTTTCCATAATAGCATTTGCCACAGGAATGTAGAGAATAGCGAACCCATTTCAAAAAGGTTGCACTGAGAGGATTTTTCATCTGAAGAATTTTTTTAATGCTCTTCAAGACCTGCCGTTCCTTCACGTTACATATATTCTAAGCAGTAAATTTTTCATAAAGATAATTTGGAGGACACTGTTTTACCCCAGTCTCCCACTCCATGGTGACAGCATCCAGATTAGAATTATTTTGTCAAATGATTGTTTCTCATAATTAGGCCAGCCACACGCTCAGAAAATGATAGGATGAATGTCCAGAAGGGTGCTGCCTTTTCAGTGGTTGAGACACCAGTTAATAGTTTGGAAATAAAGTCACTGTTTTTTTTTGGTATTGATAAATTGTCCTAGAGAACTTGTAGTTTTTCCTTCTCAGTAAAATATATAACTGAGTTAACATAATTCAGTTCTTTATTTAAGGTTTCTGTTATTTGGGTTTTTCTGCACACGTCAAAGCACAGTCGTCCCTTGGTTTCTGCAGGGGATTAGTTCCAGGACCTCCCTCAGATACCAAAATCCTTGGATGCTCAACTCCCTTATATAGAATGGCTTAGTATTTGCATCTACCCTCCTCTTGTGTACTTTAAATCATCTCTAGATTACTGATAATACCTAATGTAAGGTAGATGCTATTAAATAGTTGTAAATACAATGTAAATGCTATATAAGTAGTTGCTGGTACATGGCAAATTCAAGCTTTGTTTTTTGGAAATTTCTGAAAAAAAATTTTTCCGAATATTTTATCTGTCGTTAGTTGAATCCTTGGATGTGGAACCTGTGGATACCAAGGGCTGACTGTACATGTTATACATATTTAAGCAGTACAGGAATATTAAAGAAAATTAAACATTGTAGCAAAAAGTATGCTTTTAAAAATATGTCTGCATATAAATATTTAAAAATTTATTGAAATATAGTTGATTTACAATGTTGTGTTAGTTTCTGGTGTACAGCAAAGTGATTAAGTTATACATGTATGTATTCTTTTTCAAATTATTTTCTATTATAGTTTATTACAAGATATTGAATATAATTCCCTGTGCTATACAGTAGGACCCTGTTGTTTATTTTATATATAGTAGTTTGTATCTGCTAATCCCAAACTCCTAATTTACCCCCCTTTCCCTTTTGATAATCATAAAATTGTTTTCTATGTCTGTATGTCCATTTTTGTTTTGTAAATAAATTCATTTGTTACCAGTTTTTTTAGATTCCACATATAAGCAATATCATATGATATTTGTCTTTGACTTACTTCACTTAGTATAATCTCTAGGTCCATCCATCTTGCTGCAAATGGCATTATTTCATTCTTTTTTATGGCTGAGTAATATTCCATTGTATATATGCACCACATCTTCTTTATCCATTCATCTGTTGATGGGCATTTAGGCTGATTCCATGTCTTGGCTTGCATATAAATATTTTAAAGGGCATAAATATATATTTAGTCTTAGTCCTTTTGGGCTGCTGTAACAAAATACCACAGACTAGTGGCTTAAAACAAGAGAATTTTATTCCTTACAGTTCAGGGAGCTGGAAGTCTGAGTCAGGCTGCCAGCGTGGTCATCTGAGGGCTGTCTTCCAGGTCACAGTCTTCTCGTTGTATTCTCGTGTGGTAGAAGGGGTGAGGGAGCTCCTTAGGGCTTCTTTTATAAAGCAATAATCCCATTCATGAGAGCTCCACTTTCATGACCTAATCACCTCCCAAAGGCCCCACCTCTTAATACCATTACATGGACTACATTCAGAACATATATATCCATCACTACTTACCAGTAAGTTACGTGTAAGCAAATTAGATTTCGGAACCATTCTGATTGGCTCCAATATGCTGTCCTGAACAGTAAGTAGTTGCTTTGATGCACCAGTAAGAAAGGCTCTCTCATTAGGTAATTGGAAAATCTACACCAAATGGATAACAGGCCTAGGAAGTGTGCAAGTGAAAATATTCAGAGTTAATTAACTGTCTATACTCAATATCTCTCATAAAACTACTCTAAATTATTTTTCTTGGTGATCAGAAAAGAAAGACTTTATCCTGTATCATTGAACACTGTCATTTATTTTTAAAGCTGTCTAATTCTTGAGGTCCTCCTTTAATACTACCCATCTAATTTTGTTACTCCCCAGAGCATCATCAGAAAGGAAATAGCCACAGTTTCTACTGAAGGATTTATTCTTGTCACAGTTCATTTTCCTTTCTCCCCATACTAACTGTCTAGGGCTGTCTACATGGTGAATTCAAAATAAACTTCAGTATAAGTGGCTGTCTTTCATAATGGATTTTTGCCAAAGAGAAAGCAACATGTAGAAAAAGCAGACATACACATTGAATTCAATGCAGTGACGAAGTGCTTGAGTCACCTACATAAGAAACAATCCTCTGCAAACGGAATTGGGATGTCTAATCCCATTATCGCAGGCTTGCCCACATGGAAGCAGCACTACTGGCCTTTCTCTAACTGTTCAACACATCCAGGGCCCGTGGCTTTTGTTGTTTTTGTCACCCCCTAAATACTTCAGTTGATATCAAAACAGAATAGGCAGGGGCTAGAATGAAACCAGCATCAACATCTGTTTGTATATAAAACTTTGCTTTTGCCTATAATCATCTTTATGTGGGCTTTTATGACATTATCTTGGCTTTTAAAAAATAATAGAAACCTAGACTAGGACATATTTTTAAACTTTTAATTCTTTTGTAGCCTTCTTTTGTTTGTGCTTCGCTGTGTATGAGACTGGTTTCAAGATTGGGCAGGATCAGTGCAGGGCTGACTCAGGAGGCCCAGTTACATCTGAGTCACCCTGAGATGAATAAGATGTCACTGGCCTCAAGTACCTTACTGTCTCTTGGGAAACAGGCGTAGACATAAGTATGATTCATGTCCATATATGAGAAGTTCTAGAAGACGTATAAACTGTTCTGAGAGCCTGAGGCAGAGAGGAGGGAATTGTCTGCAGACAGGAAAACTACCACAAATTATTTTCTCTGGGGTCTCTTTTTTTTCTTGATTTCCATGAGTCCAGATGTCTCTCAGCATGACAAACCCAACTGAGCTGTTGGAGCTATGACTTTAAGTGTACCTCCCTCTATAGGAAACAACGTCCTGTATATAGACTAGACACTGGTCTTCTGCTGTGGCCATCTAGTGCTTATCTCTCCTTATGTTGGCTTGAAAGTAGGTCTCGGAACTTAGGGAAGGCAGCTGCAGTCCCTCCTGGGAAATAGTGGAGTTAATGCCTCATGTGGGCACCTGGGTTCTGAAATTTGATGCAGGTTACTGAATGGGAGGAATTTCAAAACTATGCTACCCAAACCCCACTGGGGGCACCAGGGTGAACAATGGAATTGTTGCCACAGCATAAGAACTCCCAGGCTGTGCCCTGTGCAATTCCAGTGAGCATCCTTTACAGGTATAGATAAGTGACAATCCTATAATTGCACACAACCAGCCTGCACACACATGGGAAATTTGCTTCTGGAAGTATTTTTTTCAGTCTTGACCTTTTACATCAGAAAGAGATACCTCTTCTGTACAACAAAAACAAAAAACATATTGCTTTTGATATTTTAGAAAAATATTTTGTGTGATACCGTACATGTAAATTATGATTCATATTTTATAAAACACTTTAATCCTTATAATTCTTAGGAAATAGAGAGTTACTAGTCCACTTTTTATAACTGGAGATGAGCTGCAGAAAGATTAAGTAATGAGACTTAGTTGAAATGTATATTAACTGATGGAAGCAGAGCTTAGCCATCCCCAAGTTTGATAATGTTTTGTCATCAAGATCCGGGGAAAATGAGCCCTAGTAGCTGGGATCGAGTCTCCTGGATCTGCTCTGTCCTACCTCCTGAGAACTTTCCACTGAGCAGTGGTTTTCTCTACTGCAATTGCCAGATTCCCATTTTTCCATTTAAGTGCTGCTCCCTTTCTGGTTTTCTATGGGGAAATGGGAAATAAAGTTTTTTAAATAAGAATTATGCAATAATCTGGGGATTTCAGAGAAGGATAAATTGGTGACATATAAAGTTCTGTATTTTTGGATATGTGTTAATTCTGTAGAAATCTCCTTCTCTAAAAATGATATCAACCCATATCCTGAATTTAAAATGCAAAAGAATAAAGCCTCAAACCAATTTTGCACAAAAGGGAATAAGAGTGGTAACTTATGAAGATAAGACCAGGAATCTATGAGTCAGGAGACACAGCTTCTACTTTTGGCTCAACTGTAACCAACCTTTTGGTTCATTTACTCAAGCATTTAATACTAAGCATCTACTAGATTAAAAAACATTGAGCATAGTGCTTTCAGTGAACTTATAGAGTAGAAGGAAGGTAGACATTAAATAATTACACAAATAATTATAATTATGATAAACTCTAAAGAAATTAAAGGCTTTTATAAGAGTAAATGATAAGCAGCTGAATTAGTCTAGGGACTAATAAGACTAGTAAGACTCATGTAGGTCTCTGAGACCACAAGGGTAAGTAGGAGTTATTTAGAGAAAAAAGAGGCAGTGTGTGGGCATGAGTGATGAAGGGGCTTGCTGGGAGCATGTTCCAGGCAGAGGAGGCAGCATGTGTGAAGACCGTGTGGCCCATGGTATATCTGAGAATTCAAAAGGTCAGAATGGCTGGTGAAGTGTGAATGAGGCGAGAGGGCTAAGAGTTAATATTGGTGACCCTAGCAGGAGCAGATCATACCTTGTAGATTGTTTGACTAATCTATTGCAGCACAACAAACCACCCCAAATCTTAGGTGTGTAAAACAATTTATCGTTTCTCGTGGTTGTGAGTGTTGGCTGGGCTCAGCTGGGTGGTTCTTCTGCTCTACATGTCATCTGGCTCTCTTAGCTGCATTTACCTGTGAGCTCAGCTGGGGTTCCACTCCTGTCTGTGGTTTCCTCAATGTGGCTGCAATAGCTGGGAACTAACTCTGTGCATGGTCTCTCATAATTCACCAGTCTTAGCCAGAGCTTAAAGGTTGGCTGGATTCCAAGAGGGTGGGAACTGAAGGTGCCAGACCTCTTATGACCTAGTCCCAGAACCGGCACAGCCATTCTGTTGGTCAAGGCAATTCATATCCCAGGTTCGTGAGAAAATAAACTTCATCTCTTCTTAGGAGTTGTGACAAGCCTGTAAAGAGAGGGGGAATATATGTTATGAAGCATCTTTGAAGACAGTGTACCACATAGAATATTTTAAGCATTTTGGACTTGAGGTTTTTATTATTCATTGCATACCCAGCATGCTTGAAGTACCTTATTTTCCATGATCCTCACAGCAGTGTAATAAAATAAGCAATATTATCATCTCCTCCTTAAGTCAGGTGGGTCACAAAGCTATTAAGTGACAGAGCCAGGCATTTACTGAGGTCTAACTGGAGCCAGTCTGTGTTTTTTTTTTGTTGTTGTTGTTGTTGTTTTCAGTCTGTGTTTTTGACCACTGTGCTGCTGTGTGACATTTTACTGGCTCTCCATCATAGTTTCTTCACCTTTTCAATCATAAGTTCTATGAGGATGAGTAAAAAGTGTTCGGATTGTAATAATTAAAGACATCATACACACGTTTAAAGCACAACAGTTTCTGCCTTTGGAAAATATCATTGTTGATCCACTTCCTAATGTGTTTCAGAAAATGAATTAATTAATAATTTATGAACAAAGGAGTTGATTAGCTTCAACTTGCTAACCCCATCTACCATCATTGTTATACGCTGAGATTCCCAAAGTTCCACTAGCCAGGTGGAGCCACATTATCAGTGACACTAGAGGCTCTCTCTCCAACCAGTTACCCTTGCGAGTTGCCTACTTATTTCTGGAAATCTCAGAGACATGTCCCATGTGGTATCGTTATTACATCTTCCTACTACCACCTGGTGTTCACTACTTCCCTTCTCTCCTATTCCAACATTTTTAGTGAGATTTACCTTCCAAAATTTCCGTGCATCTGAAACCTCATTGTGTGTTTGCTGCTGAAACAGGAGGTTTCCCTCTCTTTCCTTGTGTTTAATTCTATTAGAGATGCTGCCTCCTATTCTGCCTCACATCCTGATAGCTTATAAGGTTTTTAGTGGAAAGGTGTAAGTCACACAGAGCAGGGAGTTTATGTCCCTAGGTCCTCCCTCCTTAGGACAAAAATGGCTGATACCATGCAGTACTCAGAGATTTGTGTCTCCCTCTGCTGACCAAGGCTTTGATACTGGTTTGAGCTTTTCTGACTTCTTCTTTGCTTAGGATGAATTTTCTCCCAGCAGGAGGGTCATCAATCCCTCATGCCAATAGACTTCTGAGAGCTGTCCTACCAATCTTCCAGACATGGGTGTGCATGTATGAGTACTGGTATCTAAAACACAATTTAGGCTTGAGCTGGTGTCCTTAACATATAATACTTTCTGTGAATTCATACAAATTTTATATGCCAAGCTTATGTGACTTCACTGCAGTATCGAGGTAGTCATGACTTACCTATGGGTTAAGAAAGACATTTTTCCTTATGAAAGGAAATAAGTTGTTGGGACTACATCTGTGCTATCAAACTATCATGTTATCCAAATAGCCACTTGACGGATTAACATTTTTACTTATTTCTGAGTTGCTTTAAAGGACACAGGTGTTTTCTCCGAAAGAAAATTGGCAGTATGTTCACACTGGCAGGTCTGTGTGTCAAAATGGAATTGGTTGAGATAATGAATGTACTTTGAAAAGAACCGGTTGTGTTGATAAACGTTTTCATGTGTGATTATGGCCATCTCCAACTTTGTAGTTTTCCTGTTATTAGCCCATTTGACCTTCCAGGTGATAGAATGCTGTAAGACTGTGAGGAAATAGAGGGAAAGAATTGCGTTCTTCAATTTTTGAGAGACTTCTTAGAAGAAAAGCCATTGTAAAACAGAAAGAGGTTTTCTTTGAAAATTAATCTCCTGAAACTCAAGTGTTCTTTTGTTTTTGAAAAAAGAAGGTAGCTTTTGCACTTATAAATATCATTTACTACCTATGGCAGTGAAAGTTTTGTTTGACTGAGTCATAGATTAATTATGACAAAAGTTTGTTTTTAGAGGAGGTAAGAATATATACTGCCGCAGACTGTTTCTATGCCCTAAACCACCCCAAAATGTAGTGGCTTAAAACAACAGTGAAATATTGTTTCTCATGATTCTCTGGGTTGACTAGACTCAGTGGACCAATCCTGGGCTCCATGTGGTGTAGCTGAGGTCAGGCTACAGCTAGGACATCCAAGATGGTGTCATGTCCTCCACAGTCTCTCCAAATTGCCTGTCATCATGCAGCCGTCTAGGCCGAGCTTCTTTATAGCTTGGTTGCTGGCTTTCAAAAGCCACAGCTGGAAACGACACACCTTTTTAAGGCTTAGGCCCAGAAATGGCATTTTGAACCCATTCCTTTGGTTCAAAGCAAGATATCAGGTTAACCCAGATTCAAGAGGAGGGGAATTAGCCTCCACCTCTTCATGGGAGAAGTGGCAAATAATTTGGACCTATCTTTAATTCACCACAGAGATACTGATTCGTTCATTAATTTAAGATTTGAGTGTCTACTGTGTGTCTGACACTAGTCCCAGTGCTATGAGGAGTAGTCCTCCGGGGGTGTATCTTGTTCAGCTGTCTCTTTCAGCTTCATTACTGACAAGCTATGCATCTTGGCCAAGTTTCTTTTCTTCTCCATGACTTGCTCTTCTTATTTGCAAAATGGACATCATAATAATAATAGTTGCTCTACATGTAATAAATAATCTAATTTTCATAATTGTGATGTTAATCTATGTAGAGTACTTAAAAATGTGAAGAGCAAAGAACATTGCCAGGAACATAGCAACTCATAAGATAGTTGTTATTTTTGTTATTACTAATGAGAAAAGTGAAGCCAATGGGATGGTGACTTGGCTACCCAGCTATTTAAAGGCAGATTGTTTTAGCAGCACAAGGTAAAATTGCCTTACAATGTATTTTCTTATAAATACAAGTAATCTCTGTACATTGCAGGAGATTACTGCAAAATACAATGGACTTGCTTTTTAATAAATTCTCTGGAAACATTTTGCAAGCAAGTTTCATAGATTTATAGGATATGTTTTCCATTCTGAATTTTTCTGGCTCCAATCCAGTTACTATCATGGCCGTTCAGGACCAGACCCTTCCTCACCTCCTCAGGTCTCCTTTTACTTCTTTCCTGTCAAATCCTATAGTCCAGCCATATCAGATCACTTGTAGTTCCCACACTTAAAGTGCTGTTTGACACCCCTGTGCCTTTATATACGCTACTCCCAGTTCCTGGAATACTCATATTCTAGTATTTTAAAGCTTAACTATTATCTTCTTTATCCTAGATATTTACAGTTCCTTTCCCGGCATCTTCTCTTAACCTGAATCTGTTTGGGTACATTTTTTTTCTTGTTCCGAAACCACGTGATTACTTCTTTCATAAGACTTAATCACATTTTAAATTATCTGTTATTTATCCATCTCTATAACCTCTCTAAACTGGAAGGTGTGAAATGCATCTTTTGTTTTTTCTTCTGATTTCTCAAAACCTTGCCTAGTACCTTAAAGGCTGTTTAAGGTACATCATCACTAACTATGCATCATCACATGCATAGTTAGTTCCCAGAATAAGACTTCCTAATACGTATTTTAAAGCCACAGTTCTTCACAAAGGGAGACAGAACCAAATATTTACTCTTTGACAAGATATTTATAAGTATTGAACATATGTGAAGATTGCCATCATAAGCCACAGTCTTTTTTAAAACATTAACTTTTGGCGCTAATCTAACCCATTTAGGAATCCAACAAATAGGATTTTTAGAATTTATACATGTACATTTTATTTTCCCTAAGATTTTTTCTTAAAGCAGATATTTTAGGGCCAATAAATTTCCAATGCATTTTTATGTGAGATAGCTTGGGGTGTCATGTCAACATGCTCACTTTGGATTATACTTTAGTCATTGGAGACAGGACTTGAGGTTCAGATCACAGTCTGAAGTTGGAGGAGAGTTAGCCAATAATAGTATGCATTTTGCCAAAGCACTGCTTAGTTGGGTCATCAGCAATCAAAGAGCTTACTGGCAACTGCTGACAACAAGGTTAGATTAGTCTAAAGTACTGATAATACAAATTCCACATAAGAAAAAGTAAAACGTCTTGTCTTCCAGCAAGCTGTATTCTGACATGTCAGCCCAAAGCATTTCTGCTCCTTCTGTCCAGGCTTTCACAATTTTTGTCATCTTGTAGCCTTACATCTTAAATCACTGGGACTTGCATAGGCTGATGATAGAAACAACTTCACTTTTTGAAAGCCGCTAGCTTCCTCCATAGTGGCCTCGCCCTAGAGCAGGAGAAACATGTAATACAGAGGGTGATATTGTCAAGCTTACAGTTAACTTTCTAAGGTCTGCTAGTTAAGCAATCTAAGATTTTGGCAAATGAGCCCCCCAGTACTGGTTGTTTGAGCTGCAGCTCTGGGATTGAGTACAAGTTTGCCACTTAGACCCAGAGAGGTAATGTTATTTGGGAGAGGTCTTAAAGGTTCTGTCTTCTCATGTGCGTAATATGGATAATGAAAGAACATAACAATTATTGAATAATGAAGTAGCTTCGTTCACATAAAATTCTGTTATCTCCATTTCATTGATGTGAAAACAGACTCAGTTTAACTTATTCATAGTCACATAGTTACTAAGCAACGTGGCTGGGATTTAAATCAATATAACAATTGTGAATTAATTAACTTAAATCAATATAAAAATTGGGAATATTAAAGGTATATGGCCATATCTTAAAAAAAACAAAATACCATTAAGCTTGAATGAACATTTAACACTGTCTTATGGGCCACTCACATTTATGATTGTAGTTAAAAAAACAAACCTAAACTTCAGTAATCACAAAAAGATGTGAAGGCTGAACTAAATTTATTAAATGCTTAAAGATGATAAAATATAATGGCACTTTAATTGCCATTATAAAGTGAGAGTGATCTGATTTTTTTCCCCCAATAATTGCTTTTCTTTATGTGCTCAGTGCTGTGTTGTGTATCTTCCAGTCCAGACAGAGGTCCATAGGGTCCTCCACCCAACGTCTATTCTCATCTTTCATATTAGTCTATCCTAATTCCTATATTTTCTATCCAAAGTCCGTCCTGTGGATTATGACATTTGTCCTCAGAAATCAAAATGTGAAGCTGAAAAGATACTAATCCATCATTGCTTATAGATATTCTAGGATAAATTAATTTGTCAGATTATACAGTCCTTTGCCTAACTGCAAAAATCTCCTACATGGTATTTGTTCAATTAGCCATATGATAAATTGAGGAAATGTGCATCAATTTAAGACTAAGCTGTGTTATTACAGTTGGCTGAAAATTAATATGAATGATAACCAAAGAAGCATATATCACTGTATAAATTGTATTAAATCCTTTTTGATAGAAGGTGAGTTCTATGAATTAAATTCAATAATGCTTATAAAGCAGTGAACAGAATGCCTAGATCATAGTAAGTGCTTAAGAGATGTTAGTGATGGTTATTACTGTTAAAGTAACTAAGAAAAGCACTTGACATCCAAACGCTTGATACGTAGAATTATTATCACTATTACAATTACTATTTTTATTAAGGTATCCATTTCTCAGTGTGTTGGCTAGAAGTTTCGCAGGTTTTAGAATCTCTACTTGAGTTTAATTTGCAAAAGTAAAGCACTGTCGTTTAATAAGTCCCCCTTTTTCTTACATACCACCATTGCCAGACATTTTGCTCTCTTTTGTACAATGTAGTATGATCATGGGAAATTCATATTACTGTTTCCTGTGTTTGATTCCTTTGTGTGATGCGTGACTTACAATTGAGTGTGTCTAAACTAGTCACTGAGACATTGCTAGACCTGGATGTCCAAAACCCTGGGTAAGGCAGAGCACCTGGTGGCAGAGCATTTCTTCAAATCATGGGGCCACTGGTTGCAAACTCCACTCTTAACTATGATATATATGAAGCCACTTAAAATATGAGTGATAATTACTAACAGTAAGTAGTTACTGTGTGCATTTTCTGTGCTAAATCTTATCTAAGGGGGATTTAACATAGGTTATATCATTAATCCCAGTTCTACCATCTAATTCTAGGTAAACTCTGTAACTAAAGCAAACCTCTTAAATGTCAGGGATTTGATTCTTTCATTGACTCTCTTGAGCCTTAATACCAAACCTGTTTATCAACGGTTCCACTAAATTGCTAAAGTTTTCTGAAAATTTATTTTCCACATTCTTATGCTTTCTAAAATTTTACTGTAAAATCAAAGAAGAAAATCTCTTGGTAAAGAACAGATTTAGGAGTAATAGGATGAAATAAAAACAAAAAACAATTTTGCTTGAATTCCAGGAAAAGGTACTTATCAAACAGTTGTGTTCAAAATTATTTCCCAAGGGAAAATGTAGACGCTTCTTGTTTGAAGGATTCAAAATGATATTGGAGGACAAGAATTCATATCAAGAATTAATATTAATATATGTTCTACAGAGTGACCCTCAAACTCTGTTCTATCTTTAATTTTTTTTTAAGTTTTTTTTAAATTTTATTTTTTTTTCTTGCAGTACGCGGGCCTCTCACTGTTGCAGCCTCCCCCGTTGCGGAGCACAGGCTCCGGACGCACAGGCTCAGCAGCCATGGGCCACGGGCCCAGCCGCTCCGCGGCATGTGAGATCTTTCTGGGCTGGGGCACGAACTAGTGTCCCCTGCATTAGCAGGCAGATTCTCAACCACTGCGCCACCAGGGAAGCCCTGTTCTATCTTAGATTGTATACTTCTATATGAAGGTTTTTATTTATTGAATTACCCTTCTTTGAATCTATATTTCCAAGTCAACATAGAAAAATATTTTTGAATATTGAATAAGATCTTTGACTATGTGACCTGAGTTGAATATTCCATTCCTCACATTTTATTAGAACTGTTATCTCAAGGTCAGACATTCTTGGACTGATTTTGAAAGGTAAAGGCTTTCATTCAACAAACTTTAAGCATCTGTCACTTGTCAGGTATTAAGCTGAAGGAGTTGACTCTGTACCTGACCTCAGGATGCTAATAGACAGGGATAGGCAAACTTGCCCTTGAAGAGCCAAATAGTCAATATTTTAGCTTGCAGGCCATACAGTCTCTATTGCAGCTACTCAACTCTTCAGTTATATCTTGAAAGCAGCCATAGACAATACGTAAACCAGTGAGCATGACTTTCTTCCCTGAAAATTTGATTTATAGACAAAGATGGTGAGCCAGTAGGTTTTAGTTTGCTGATCTAGAGTGAGGCAGATAAACAAACTGACAATCACAATACCGTAATAGGTCCGACAGACGTAGACACAAAGGACCTCATGAGCACAGGCAAAAGGCATCTAGACTCTGCCTTTGTTATGTGTCTGTGCAGAGTCTACAGTTCGCTGGCATGGAGAGTAGGGAGACAATAGAGGTTATCAATCAAGACTTTTCAAAGAAGATTATGGCTGAATTCCATCCTAAAAATATGGAGCAATTCACTCACAGGCCATGCTAACTTTTCCTGCATGTTAAATGTAAGGACTGTTGTGAATTCTGTCATCTTAATATGAGTCAATGATCCTAAAGGATGCAGCATGGAACTCTAGTTCCTCATCAAGTTAATAGATAATCCTGAATAAGTTTGCAAAATACTCTTTCTTGTCTAATAAGTTTGCAAAATACTATTGAATAAGTTTGCAAAATACTATTTCTTGTCTCTCTGTGGTTAGCTTCTCAACTTTTTTCAAGATGAAGGTGCTGATAAATCCTGTAGTAAAGAAAACAAATCTTAATTTTCAATAACCCCAAATTTCCTTATTTGTCCATGGAACCCTCCTTTTGGTGTGGAATGCCTATTAATATATTTGATAAACAGTGCTTTGAGTAATGTGACTTTGGAAACTGCCATAAACAAAGAATGAAGAGTCCTAGGTCCCATTTGTCTACTTGTAGACAGCTAGGTTCCAGAATCACTTTAAACAGATGGTCCTCCAGTGTTCAAGTTACTGGGCAACAGACATCCATGAAGCCACGGGGAGATGGAAGCTTGAGTAAGTACTCAGTTACCCGGGTTTTGAGATTTCAGGCAGAACAGTTAGTGAACTCCCTTGGTGAATTGGGAGAATAATGAAATTATAGAGTGATGGTTCTAATCTTGGGGCAGTGTCAGTCCTGGAGGATGTCTGCTTATCACAATGACGGGACTACGACCGGTAGGAATGGGAGATGTAGCACATAGGACATCCCTGCACAGTGAAGGTGCCCAGGTGCCAGTGGAGGCCTGTGGACAAACACTGCTGTAGACAGGCTTAGCCTATGGGGCCAGGGCATCAGTCGTCCCAAGGTTCAAAGGATTGGGTAGGAAATCTGGGCAGAACCTTTTAGGCTGATGTGCGGCATTACATATTTAAAATGGCATAGTTTGTCGTAATCTCCTTTTTTTTTTTTTTTTTTTTTTAGTTTTAACAATCATGTATGATTTGCTTAACTCTATAAAAACCCATCCAATTTTATATTTGCTCAGGCACAGGCTCTTGTAAGATTTACAGAGCAAAGGTCAGGTACAGTGTGATCTTCTGAACTAGCCAGTGTTAGAGTAAGCGTTTCAGAGGTAATTTCATAAAGTATGTTATTAGCGCCTCACCTCAAGGTCATTTTGACAGGAGCACCAGAGTGACCTTAGGTCTGATTTTGAAAGTGGCTCTTCAGTGGGTTCTTTGAAAAAGCTACTCTAATACTTTTTAAAGTAGACTCTGTTAGTCAATAAATAACTTTCTTTTCTGAATTCTTCTTGAGTAAATTGCCTCAAGGAAGTATTCCTGTGGTTTCCTGAAAAATATCAAGCAGAAGATCCCTTGCAAAGACTAGGCTTGCTTAATAAAGGCCCATTTTTTTTTTTTTTAAATATAAGAAGTGGCCCTCCGTATGGGTTGATGCAGCCCCTGCCAGGGCAGGCTGAGAGGCATGCAGAGAGTAGTTGGGCTGAGTTTCACCCATCCCCCATGCAGGTGCCTCGTACAGGGTGCAAACTGCACATCTCCACATAGTGACCTTGGATCAAAACCACTATTGCCTTATTGTGTTTGGCTTTATTACATATATCCCTTCAGTTTGCATGCTTTTGAGTACCTACTACATGACACGCTCTATGTTGTGTAGTATCCTACAAGCTAAATTATATGTGCCTTTGAGTGTTTACTCCATGGCAGAGCTTCTTTGCTAAGTGCTTCATACTTATTAATACTTTGCTCCAGGAGCTAGGTTTTGTTTTCGTTTCCTGACTAAGGAAGCTGAACTTTTTGGCTTTCAAGAACTTGCCCATAGTTACACAGCTAGGAAGTAGAGGCACTGGGATTCAAAATCTTTTTGAATCTTTTTTTTTTTTCCTTCCTCTGATTCTAAAATCCATGCTATTAGTTACTAAACTGTAGGGCTTTCAAAGAATTTATACATTGTTGGGAGGAGGCAATATGTTAACACATGGTTACAGTACAAGTGTAGGTGCTATTTGAGCAACATACCTACTTAGAGAAAGAAAGTTGCCAGGGACCATTTCCCAGAAGAGGTTGTCCCTGAGCTGAATCTTAAAGAAGTTTACATAAACATGTGGTGATTCAAAGACTAATAAATCAAAACCAGTCAAAACCAATGTGTGTGGGGAAAGGGTGGTTGTAGTGGATGGTCCTTGCACAGGGAATCAGGGACCTGCAAATAAAGGGATTTGGAGGACAGTTTATTCAAGTATAAATTATTGAAATATTTCCACCTATATTATCCCTTTTCCAGGCAGGTTCATAGACTCTTTGCAGTTTTTGTTTTATTATTTATTTTTTGGCTGCGGTGGGTCTTCGTCGCTGCATGCGGGCTTTCTCTAGTTGTGGTGAGCTGGGGCTACTCCTCGTTGTGGTGCATGGGCTTCTCATTGCAGTGGCTTCTCTTGTTGTGGAGCACGGGCTCTAGGTGCACAGGCTTCAGTAGTTGTGGCACATGGGCTCAGTAGTTGTGGCTCACGGGCTCTAGAGCACAGGCTCAGTAGTTGTGGCGCACGGGCTCTAGAGCACAGGCTTAGTAGTTGTGGCGCACGGGCTTAGTTGCTCTGCAGGATCTTCCCGGACCAGGGGTCAAACCCACGTCCCCTGCATTGGCAGGCAGATTCTTAACCACTGTGCCACCACTCTTTACATTTTTTATTTGATTTTTTGCTCAGTCCTAGAATCTTCCAGAAGATAAGATACTTCCTATCTATTTTTAAATTCTAACTTCATATAAAGAGATTACAAAGAATTTCTGGAGTCAAAAGAGAAAGAGGAGGATCTTGGATATATTTTTCCAAGAGTGGGTTTCTCAGCATGGACGTGCCTAAGGAGGCTGAGGGGAAGCACCAGAGTTCCCAGCTTGACCAAAGGCTCCCTTCCTCCTCTGTGGGCAAAAAAACCAGAGAGACATTGGACTTCAAGGGTTCTTTGTGACCTTAATAGCAGAGAGGTTAGAGACTTTATTCCCCACCTTCTAGGCATGATATGACCCCTGGGTTCAGGTATGACCTTGAAGAAGAGCTAAACAATGAATGTGATTAAATATCTCACTGAAAAATAAGGGTTGATACTCCAAATCAAATATAATTTCCTTTAAAGAAATGAAGAAATGGATATTTCTGTCACTCTTGAGTCTTCACTAAGATTCATTTCTGATGCATTAGAAAGTTTGTTTTAATTATTAAAGGGGATTCATAATAACATTTAGAACAAGAAAAAATACATATTATTGTGGTGGCTGCAAATGTTTATTGAATATTTCCTATGTGCCAGGCACCTTCTTAATGTTTCATGTCTACTGTTTAGCTTATTTCTGCCAAAACCCTATGTGGCAGGTGGTATCGTCCCCTTTTGAAAGCAAAGGAGGCTGAGACCTAGTGAAGTTGGCTTACTTGCCAAAAGCACAGCTGATAATTAGTAGCAGAGGCTAATTCAACCTGTTCCCTTTCATTCTAAAGTTCATATGCTTAATCCCTATAAAGTCTTCCTGCATAAGGAGTTTATATTTTATCACATAGATAGGAAAATTATACCTCATGTCTCCATAATGATTTGTTTTACCTAAAGTATTTTCACACGCAAGAAAAATGATTCTTCTAATTCTTAGAATCTGGTGAAAGATAATAGGCAGCTGTTTAAGGGTTGGAGCCATTGTGATAAGGGCTAAATGTTGCTGATAGAAAATGAATCTGACAGTGACGTGTAAAGTATATTGGGGTGGGACACAAGGAAGGGGGTGGGAAAAGAAGACCAGTTTTAAGACTTGGATAACAGAATGAACCAAGATCAGTGCCAAACGATTCAATTAAGGGATAAAAGTATGTTGAGGGCAGAAAATCTTTTGCTGAGCTCACTAAGGGGAAAGATTAGATAGTTGTAAGATTATGAAGGACCCTTAGTTTAATTCTTCATCAATAGAAATTGATTTCTTTGGTAAGCCAGATATTTCTGCTTTTATTCAATTGGCATGAACTGTAGGAAGCCTTAAATGAACAATACGTGTCAATATTTTTGGCATTAAACTGTGGGTACAAGGCTGATTTCTCATGACAGAATAAAAAGGCAACTGTTTTCCAAATGCTACCCAAAGATAATTAATATAACTCTGTATGTTCTGCTCTAGGTTGAGGACATTGCTGAGCTATTTCCAGACTTATGTTTGTTCAAGAGATATCTTATAAATATGGGGCTACATCTGATGCTCTCTGGTTATATTTAAAAACTAAGACCTTCTGATAAAATCAAACCCTTTGCTACTACATAGGTTAAAAAAAAACTTGCTTTCAATATAAAAAACACTTGAACTGTTTTTATAGATTCTGTCCAACTGTAAAGAGTCATGCTTGTCTCCCCTCTTTCTCTCTCATCCCGCATTTAGTCTTCCAGGAAATGCTGCTTCTACCCCCAAAATATAGCAGAACTCAGCCACTTCTCACCACCTCTGTTAATTCTACTCTTTCCAAATCTCATGTGGGTTTTTTTAATTGATGTTGACTGTATTAAGAGTTAAAAATGAGTATATTTTAAAATACTTATTTACTAAGTCATTAAAAAACATCAAAATATACACTGCACTGTGGAGACAGGCAGTTTTTTACAACACTAAATATACTCTTGTATGATGTAGTGAAAAAAATCAATCAATTAAAAAAATGTGTGTAGATTCATGGCAGTCCTACCAAATAACTGATTTTATCTTGTGGGTTGTACCTAAGCACTTGTCTTCAAAGTCTTTCATTCACAGTATTGTTTGTTGATTTGTCTCCTTATTCAGCATGGCACTTTTTCTTTTTCACTGTAATTTCTTCCTCCATTAAGAGAGGTGAATACCAGGATACATATTTGTAACTGAGCTTTGTATTACGTTGTAAATACCTCTGCATTGTTTTTTGTTCTTGGCATCTTATCACATGCCCATTCATAGACGTTCCACAGTTCTATGGGAAATGTGGGTTCAACTCTATACCTTTGAGGCCCTCAGCCTCATTCTCCTCCAATGTAGTGTTAAAAAAAAGTGGCAAAAAAATACATGTTAAGCTATTTTTAACATTAATATTTAATACATGTTAAGCTATTTTTAAGCTATTTTGCAAAACAAACCAAAAAACTTAGTGAAAAGAGAAACTTGAGTTTACATTTTTGCAAATCTGTCAATATCTAGCTTAGAAGAAGACAGCAGATTCTCATATCTGCTTCAATATTATTCAATCTGTTGAATTTCTGTTGTTTTTGTTGAAGTATGTGAAAAAATCAACCTCACAAAGATATGGAGCAGAAAAAGGGGAAGAGTATGTTAATGGCCTTTTCAGTTAATTGTGGACATTCTTACTTGACACTACACCAAAACCTAACAAAGGGTAGTTTATTACAGGTTAGTTGCAGTGTGGAATCTGAAACCATATCAATGAACTTTTCTTACTTGATTACATTAAAATCCATTGATTGATCTTGTACTTCAAATAGATCTTTCCCCTGCATGATCTTGTAACATCATGCATTAGTCATCTGGAAAATACTGGTGTAGAAATTACAAAATTTACAATATCAAAAGAATCACATTTGTTAATATCAGCATTTGCCAATGATCTCATCAGAAAGTCTTCAATTATTAAAAAGCTGTTAAGCCCACAGTGGCAGATAAAAGTTTTCTGAAATTTTAACTTGCATTTGAAAATTTGAATTATCATTGGCAACAAATGCTGTCTGTTGTTTCCCTTAAAGTGTCAGGCTCACTTTGTTCTTTTTCGAAAAGTTATCTGCCAGATACTCAAGTCCGAATAACCGCAGTTTGTGGTTATTGCCAAGTAAAAAATGATGTTCCATGAAAAAAGTAACTAATTCAGCTTGCAACTCCAACAATTATGAGTGATTTTCCTTGAGAAAACCTTGTACTTCAGGAAGCAGCAGAAGTGCTTTATGTGTGCTTGCCATTTGTCACACATGATATCAAAAAGATGTGTAGTCAAGGGTTAAAATTTACTACAGTTAGTAACTTAGTGTTTCATCAAAATATTTTAAAGTAAAACTGGAATTTTACTTTATTTTTACTGTGAGATTTTGGTAAGAATATAATGACAACTAGTATACTTTATTGTTACTGCCTTAATTTATGTAGAGGGGCCACCGTTCCTTTTACACCATCAGTACAACATAGTCGTTCCATGATAAACCTAGATTTGAAAAGTTAATTCCATACCAAATAGCTCAGTACCATTTGTGTTTGTTGCCAAGCATTCATATACAATCTTGTCTTTTTTGATGATTGGTTGATTCTGCTACAGGATGAATACAAGCCAAATAGCAAGTCCCGCCATGACTGTAGATTAATCCATTTGTAAGGCAGAAGTACAATTCTGTGGACAAGATTTTCACCCATCTTTGTGTCTGCAGCAAAGTCATTAATTTGGCAAGGTACTGTATCTTTGGAAAGAGGCAGTGAAATGATTTCTTTAACTGACTTCTCCAGCAGGCAGTCAGCAAAGTCAGCTCTACAAGGCTTTTTTTTTTCACCTATTGTGTGGCTTCCCTAGTCAATGCAATATGGTAACTCTGTCAGATGCTTCACTTAATTTTCATTGCTACTTTGAAAAGATGTACAAAACAATTTTGGGCTTTTAAAAACTTCATCATGTCTAGAGGGCAGACAGCAGAAGCACTACAATTCTGCAGCCTGTGGAAGGAAAACCACATTCACAGAAAGATAGACAAAATGAAAAGGCAGAGGTCTTTGTACCAGATGAAGGAACAAGATAAAACCCCAGAAAAACAACTAAATGAAGTGGAGATAGGCAACCTCCCAGAAGAGGAATTCAGAATAATGATAGTGAAGATGATCCAGGACCTCGGAAAAAGAATGGAGACAAAGATCGAGAAGATGCAAGAAATGTTTAACAAAGACCTAGAAGAATTAAAGAACAAACACCTAGAAGAATTAAAGAACAAACAAACATAGATGAACAATACAATAACTGAAATGAAAACTATACTAGAAGGAATCAATAGCAGAATAACTGAGGCAGAAGAACAGATAAGTGACCTGGAAGACAGAATAGTGGAGTTCACTGCTGTGGACAGAGTAAAGAAAAAAGAATGAAAAGAAATGAAGACAACCTAAGAGACCTCTGGGACAACATTCACATTATAGGGGTCCCAGAAGGAGAAGAGAGAGAAAAGGGACCCGAGAAAATATTTGAAGAGATTATAGTTGAAAATTCCCTAACATGGGAAAGGAAAGAGCCACCCAAGTCCAGGAAGTGCAGAGAGTCCCAGGCAGGATAAACCCAAGGAGAAACACACTGAGACACATAGTAATCAAATTGACAAAAATTAAAGACAAAGAAAAATTATTGAAAACAACAAGGGAAAAGCAACAAATAACATACAAGGGAGCTCCCATAAGTATAATAGCTGATTTCAGCAGAAACTCTACAAGCCAGAAGGGAGTGGCATGATATATTTAAAATGATGAAAGGGAAGAACCTACAACCAAGATTACTCTACCCGGCAAGGATCTCTTCAGATTCAATGGAGAAATCAAAAGTTTTACAGACAAGCAAAAGCTAAGATAATTCAGCACCACCAAAGCAGCTCTACAACAAATGCTAAAGGAACTTCTCTAAGTAGGAAACACGAGAAGAAAAGGACCTACAAAAAGAAACCTATAACAATTAAGAAAATGGTAATAGGAACATACATATCGATAATTGCCTTAAACGTGAATGGATTAAATGCTCCAACCAAAAGACACAGGCTGGCTGAATGGATACAAAAACAAGACCCATATATATGCTGTCTACAAGAGACCCACTTCAGACCTCGGGACACATACAGACTGAAAGTGAGGGGATGGAAAAAGATATTCCATGCAAATGGAAATCAAAAGAAAGCTGGAGTAGCAATTCTCATATCAGACAAAATAGACTTTAAAATAAAGACTATTACAAGAGACAAAGAAGGCCACTACATAATGATCAAGGGATCAATCCAAGACGAAGATATAACAGTTATAAATATATATGCACCCAACATAGGAACACCTCAATACATAAGGCAACTGCTAACAGCTATAAAAGAGGAAATCGGCAGTAACACAATAATAATGAGGGACTTTAACACCTCACTTACATCAATGGACAGATGATCCAGACTGAAAATTAATAAGGAAACACAAGCTTTAAATGACACAGTAGACCAGATAGATTTAACTGATATTTATAGGACATTCCATCCAAAGAGAGCAGATTACACTTTCTTCTCAAGGGCACATGGAACATTCTCCAGGATAGATCACATCTTGGGTCACAAATGAAGCCTTGGTAAATTTAAGAAAATTGCAATCATATCAAGAGTCTCTTCTGGCCACAATGCTCTGAGATTATAAATCAATTATAGGGGAAAAAAAGTAACAAACACAAACACACGGAAGCTGAACAATACGTTACTAAATACCAAGAGATCACTGAAGAAATCAAAGAGAAAATCAAAAAATACCTGGAGACAAATGACAGTGAAAACACAACGATCCAAAACCTATGGCATGCAGCAAAAGCAGTTCTAAGAGGGAAGTTTATAGCTATACAAGCCTACCTCAAGAAACAAGAACAATCTCAAACAATCTAACCTTACACATAAAGGAACTAAAGAAAGAAGAACAAACAAAACCCAGTTAGTAGAAGGAAAGAAATCATAAGATCAGAGCAGAAATAAATGCAATAGAAACAAAGAAAACAATAGCAAAGACGAATAAAGCTAAGAGCTGGTTCTTTGAGAAGATAAACAAAATTTTTAAATCTTTAGCCAGGCTCATCAGAAAAAGAGGGAGAGGACTCAAATCACTAAAATTAGAAATGAAAAAGGAGAAGTTACAACAGACACTGCAGAAATGCGAAGCATCCTAAGAGACTACTACAAGCCAATAAAATGGACAACTTGGAAGAAATGGATTAATTCTTAGAAAGGTATAAATTTCCAAGACTGAACCAGGAAGAAACAGAAAATATGAACAGACAAATCACAAGTAACAAAATTGACACTGTGATTAAAATTCTTCCAACAAACAAAAATCCAGGACAGATGGCTTCACAGGTGAAATCTATCAAACATTTAGAGAAGAGCTAACACCCATCCTTCTCAAACTCTTCCAAAATATTGCAGAGGAAGGAATACTCCCAAACTCATTCTATGAGCCACCATCACCCTGATACCAAAATCAGACAAAGATAGTACAAAACAAGAAAGTTACAGGCCAATATCACTGATGAATATAGACGCACAAATCCTCAACAAAATACCAGCAAACAGAATCAAACAACACCTTAAAAGGATCATACACCATGATCAAGTGGGATTTATCCCAGGGATGCAAGGATTCTTCAATATATGCAAATCAATGTGATATACCATATTAACAAATTGAAGAAGAAAAACCATATGATCATATCAATAGATGCAGAAAAAGCTTTTGACAAAATTCAATGCCCATTTATGATAAAAACTGTCCAGAAAGTGGGCATAGTGGGAACCTTTCTCAACATAATAAAGGCCATATATGACAAACCCACAGCAAACATCATTCTCAATGGTGAAAAACAGAAAGCATTTCCTCTAAGATCAGGAACAAGACAAGGATGTCCATTCTTGCCACTGTTATTCAACGTAGTTTTGGAAGTCCTAGCCATGGCAATCAGAGAAGAAAAAGAAATAAAAGGAATACAAATTGAAAAAGAAGTAAAATTGTCAGTGTTTGCAGGTGACATGATACTATACATAGAGAATCCTAAAGATGCCACCAGAAACACAGAAATCTCTTGCATTCCTACACACTAACTATGAAAGATCAGAAAGAGAAATTAAGGGAACAATCCCATTCACCATTGCAACAAAAAGTATAAAATATCTAGGAATAAACCTACCTAAGAAGGTGAAAGGCCTATACTCTGAAAACTGTAAGTCACTGATGAAAGGAATCAAAGATGACACAAACAGATGGAGAGATATACCATGTTCTTGGATTGGAAGAATCAGTATTGTGAAAATGAGTATACTGCCCAAAGCAATCTACAGATTCAATGCAATCCCTATCAAATTACCAGTGGCATTTTTTACAGAACTAGAATAAAGAACCTTAAAATTTGTATGGAAACACAAAAGACCCTGAATAGCCAAAGCAGTCTTGAGGGAAAAAAACGGAGCTGGAGGAATCAGACTCCCTGACCTCAGACTATACTACAAAGCTATAATTATCAAGACAATATGGTACTGGCACAAAACAGAAACATAGATCAAAAGAACAGGATAGAGAGCCAGAGATAAACCCATGCACCTATGGTCAACTAATCTATTACAAAGGAGGCAAGGATATACAGTGGAGAAAAGAGAGTCTCTTCAATAAGTGGTGCTGGGAAAACTGGACAGCTACATGTAAAAGAATGAAATTAGAACATTCCCTAATACCACACACAAAAATAAACTCAAAATGGATTAGACAGCTAAATATAAGACCGGACACAATAAAACTCTTAGAGGAAAACATAGGCAGAACACTTTTTGACATAAATCGCAGGAAGATCTTTCTTGATCCACCTCCTAGAGTAATGGAAATAAAAACAAAATAAACAAATGGGACCTAATGAAACTTAAAAGCTTTGGCACAGCAAAGGAAACTACAAACAAGGTGAAAAGACAGCCCTCAGAATGGGAGAAAACATTTCCAAACGAATCAATGGATGAAGGATTAATCTCCAAAATATATAAACAGCTCATGCAGCTCAATATTAAAAAAACAAACAACCCAATCAAAAAATGGGCAGAAGACCTCAGTAGACATTTCTCCAAAGAAGACATACAGATGGCCAAGAGGCACATGAAAAGCTGCTCAGCATCACTAATTATTAGAGAAATGCAAATCAAAACTACAATGAGTATCATCTCACACCAATTAGCATGGGCATCATCGGAAAATCTACGAACAACAAATGCTGGAGAGGGTGTGGAGAAAAGGGAACCCTCTTGCACTGTTGGTGGGAATGTAAACTGATACAGCCACTATGGAGAACAGTATGGAGGTTCCTTAAAAAAATAAAAATTGAATTAGCCTATGACCCAGCAATCCTACTCCTGGGCATATACCCAGAGCAAACAATAATTCAAAAAGAGTCATGCACCCCAATGTTCATTGCAGCACTATTTACAATAGCCAGGTCATGGAAGCAACCTAAATGCCCATCAACAGATGAATGGATAAAGAAGATGTGGTACATATATACAATGGAATATTACTCAGCCATAAAAAGGAACGAAATTTGGGTCATTTGTAGAAACGTGCATGGACCTAGAGACTGTCCTACACAGTGAAGTAGTTCAGAAAGAGAAAAACAAATATCATATATAAATGCATATATGTGGAATCTAGAGTAATGGTACAGATGAACTGGTTTGCAAGGCAGAAATAGAGACACAGATGTAGAGGACAGTAGTACGGACACCAAGGGTGGAAAGTGGCTGCAGGGGGCTTTTAGTGGTGGGATGAATTGGGAGATTGGGGTTGACATATATACACTAATATGTATAAAATAGATAACTAATAATGTGCTGTATAAAAAAATAAATAAAATTTTAAAAAGCATTAAAAAATAATAACTTCATCATGTCTACATGAAAAAATCCAATTTCCTTTCCTTTAAATTTTGAATGATTGGGTGCAATATGATATCATAACTTGGATAATAGTATTTTTAAACTGTTCTGGTGTATAGGACAATAAGGTAAATTATTACCATCTATAATGCTGAAGGAAAGTTAGATTTTGTCACATTTTTCTTTCTTATTTAGAGTGTCTCCACATTTATTTGGACTAGATTTATCCCATCCATGAATCAGAAAATTCTTTGGTTGTGTCCTTTTCATATTTTTCGGTGTCTTTAGATTTAGAAATTGGCAGCTATGGCTTGAGAATATGTCTTTTAATCTCTCCTCTCAAAGTTAATCTGTCTGTAAAAAATAAGACAGTATAATAAAGTTTCTTTTATTAGATTCTTAATAGTTATTATGAAATTCTAAAATTACAAGTTTTAGATAAATTTTTGAAAGTTAGATATATTTTTGAAAAACTACAAAATTATTATTGCAACACATGATATCCAAATGTATTTACTTGTAAATTTTTCCACTTAAGGAAAAGAAAAGCTTCACAAGTTCAAAAGGACAATTTATTGGATAAGGTTACAGAGATTATAGCAGGTAGCTGAGAACTAACTAGTAAGAGCACAGTAGAAGCATTGCAATAATATTAAATTAATTTCTGTAAACAGCACGCTTATCATAAACCTACTCCTACCTTAAAAAATTCTAGAAAACACAGGAACATTTAAGCATACATCCATTAACTATCAAAGTAATGATGTCATATAGCCTCTGGAGGAGTCTATTGTATGGTACACATGTGAAAGAATATGAGTAAAAAAGGCAAATTACAACTGAGACTATTTGTTTTGACTTCAGGGTTCTTCTTGAAAGGGTCCTGGGGAGTCTCCTTTTTTTTTCTTTCTTCTGTTAGCTGTTATTTTCATATGGTAGGTTACCAAAAATAAAATTATAAGACAAATTCAGAATGTGGGACATCCAATAAGACAGTTGTCCCTGTCTCTTCAAAAAATTAGTGTAATGGGGGGAAAGGTAGGAGGATGGTTGTGGAATAAGAGACTAGAGAAGCAGAATAGCCCCAAGCAGTATGTGGATTTTTACTGGATCCTGGTTTGAAAAGAAAAAGACATTAAAGAAATTTTTGAACAATAGGTAATATTGACATGGAATATAGTTATTAGATGATATTATGGAGTTGAGTGAATTTTTCTTATGATAAATGCTATAGTTACTTATTTAAAAATATTTTCTTATTTTTAGATCTGTGTGCTTAAATATTAGGGGTAAAATTTCATGATATCTACAACTTAGTTTCAGATTTTCATGAAAAAATATCTATAAATCTATTTATCAATATGCATATAAAAATTAGATGGATCGAAGGTAAATAAAGCAAAGATGGCACAATGTTAACAGTTGCTAACCTAGGTGATGGGGGTACAGGGGATTCTTGAACTGTTCTTTCAGCCTTTCCATTTATTTGACATTTTTCATTGCAAGAAGTTGGTTAAACGAAGTCACTGAATCAAAGGATGTTAATATTATTGCTTAATTTCTAAATCATTAAAAGAATATGGCATGGTTTTAAAACTTACATGAGGCATTTTTAAATAATTCTGTGAAGTGTGTAGCTCAGCAAATGATTAGCTTCATAGTCATTCAGATGGAAATTTTTATCCTCTCTTTATCAGTACTGAGTGTTGTGACCTCAGGCAAACTCTCAAGATCCCAGTTGTTTTAGCTGTAAAATGGATGATAGTAATAATGGTTCTTTGATAAAGCTGTTTAAAAATAAAATATATTATCTGTAAAAGCCTTAGCCCAGTGCCTGGAAAATAGAAAGCATTCAAATCTCATCTTCTATTATTGTCATGACAAATTCCAAGTCCTTACTTTATTCAACCAGAAAATCCAATGGAAAAGCTCCACACATTAAATCATCTCTATTATATTACAGTCAAGTGCATTTTGTAACTTCAGACCTACTGCAAGTCCTAAGGGAACAAAAATGTTTTAATAGATCCATAAGAATTACTTGTAATTAGCATGTAGATTGTTATGAGTTCTTCCCCCTGCCCCTCCCCAATAAGTGAAAATACTCTTTACTGTTTAAACATTTTATGGAAGTTCATCCTTATAATTATTTTGCCTTAAGTTTTCTAAATCATAGACAACTTCATCTTGAGTTACCACATGTACACACTAGTGAAGTTTAAATTAATATCTTTTGATGTATTGGGAAAAATTCAAACAAATTTAATGGGTAGAATTTTAAACTTATGAATATCCTCAATTGTTTTATTCTTGGTGTTCAAGCTATCAGTGGACTGATAAGTTCTCTCATGTAATTTCTGAGAATTATCTAGTGTTTAGAGAAATAAAGATCTTAAGATTTTAAAGATGGCTACAAAAGTGTTTTCCAGTATAATTTATAGAAGTGAAGACACTTATTTTCTGTTAATTGATTTCCATTTTGTTAAATCTGAAAGTGCTTAAATTGTTACGAAGAATTCTTTAGAGTGTTTCTTCTCTAAAATCATCCTAATTTTTATTGGCAATAAATGCTGCTGAATGTTTTGAGGCATTTTAAATTGTAAAAGATCATGATATATATACAATGGAATATTATTGTATAACATGCAATAATATATTAGAAGGAAATCCCATTTGCATTTTGCACAACATGGGTGGAACTTGAGGGCATTATGCTAAGTGAAATAAGCCAGACAGAGGAAGACAGATATTGCATGGTATCACATGTGGAATCTAAATAAAAAGTTAAACTCATAGAAACAGAATAGAACAGTGGTTGTCAGGGACTGGAGAACAGGGGAAATGGGTTACAAACTATTATAACCTATAGTTGATAACACTGTATTATATAGTTGAAATTTGCAAAGAGTAGAACTTAAAGATCTCAAACATACACAGAAAAATAAATATGTGAGGTGATGGATGTGTTAATTAACTAGGTTAACTGGATGGGAGGAATCTTTTCACAATGTACACTTTAAATATCTTATAATTTTGTCAGTTATACCTCAGTAAAGCTGAAAAAATAAAAAATAACTAAATTGTAAAAGATAATTAATTAAAATGCACCCCCGAAAACTTAATGTCTTTGTTTTCTTTAGTGAGTTATGTGGTCAAGCAAATACTAATTTTTTTTTTTCTCATGAATAAGAATGCTCATGAAAATGAAAGTTTTGTAGAGTGGCTTGACATAGACTTAGCATAGAAGTAATGGGGCTGTCTAAAGAAGGCAACCAGTTATAATAAAATGAGAAAAACTCAGTTGTAGTTTGTGTTTTCCATAAATACCCCCTGGGATAGAAACATTCTAATTATTCTTGTATCTCAGAAGAAACTGAAATATAGCTCATTAAAAGAACAAGAAAGGGCTAAATTTTTCTACCTGCATAGCTCATGGAAACAGCTTCCTCTATCTTCCTGTCTCCTTCTGTGATGTGTTCCATCCAGCTGCTGAAATAGACTGCCTTCTGGAAGTTAAAACCCACGTGGCTCAGATCACAGCAATAAATCTGGTGAAACATGGTCCTGGGTGAAATATTATACTTCTACATAAAAGCTTAGGATTTTATCAATAGGCTTTACACTAAGTAATGGGAATCAGAGTGACAAATTAACAGTAAAACTTTCATGCTTATATCCAAACAGTATGTTATGGCTTCTTTCATTACATTATCCTAATCAAGCCAGAACTGTTTTTCTATAGCAACAAACCTGAAACAAGTCTCATCCAACTCAACTAACTCATTTAAATAACTTTGCTCCATGGCAATTTATCTAAAGATCAAGTTTACTGAACAATTGATCTGTAAGTCAGATATCATACATACAAATATATTTTCACTCATTTATAGTCTTTTCTCTATTCAAGCATTGAGATAAGATTAAATAAGAATTTAGTTCCACATCCCAGTTAGATTTTCCAGTGGAGTAGATTTTCAAGAATTTTATGTTGATGAGTTTTTTTTTTCCTTTTAAAATCAGCGTTATCCATATAAAATAAGTTCCTTTGGTTTGTGTATTCAACATCATTTAGAATTTCCATATGCTGGTCAGTGAGATTCCCTAATAAGAGGATGAGAAGACATTATTTCAGTGTCTACTATGAGTCTGACTCTTTTCTCCATTCTGTATGATCTGATCCCTGTAACTGTCCTAGGAAGCATTTGTATGTCTGTGCTTTCATAACTTTATTCAACACATGCTCTTGAGTTGTTATTAGTAAATCACTGAAAATACAGGGGCTGAGCAAGACAGATATAGTACCGTTCTTATTTTTGTGGAGTTTGATTTTAGCAGTGAAGATGCCCAGTAACAAATATCTGATTAATTATCTAATTATAGTTGCAGGAAGGGGTAAAAGAGATTATAAATAGGAGGACCTGATCTAGCTGCGAGAGGCTGGGGGGAGTAGGAAGTTTCCAGTGTTGTTGAATGAATGCTTGCAGGCCTGAATGTATCATCAATCCAGCTGAGTCCTGAAAAATGGGTAGCAGTTGGCCTGTAGAAAAGTGTGTGTGTGTGTGTGTGTGTGTGTGTGTGTGTGTGTGTGTGTGTAGGGGGACCTAGAGAAGGTGACAGAATTGGAAGGAATTTGGTGAGAGCAGGCTGATAAGGGAGAGAGTGGTTTCTCTCAATTATAGCTGAGGCATCCAAGGTCACACAAAGAAATATAAATGGGATTTGAACTTGGTTCTGTCCAATCTCCGATTCTTTCTAGTACATCATGCCTTTTCCCTGTTAGTCATCAAATTATGCTTAAATTATTACTTTGATCTTCACTGGCAGTTTCTTTGTCATGAAATCCTTTTGTATTTTCTTTCAGATGCGTTGCTGTTTTATTTATAAAAATGAGTTGCTGTGCATGCCTTCAACATCATCTCTGTCTTGTTTTTCAGTGTGCCAACATTCCAGAACCTTCCTGAAGAGATACTCAGTAAGCTTGCTGACGTCCTTGAAGAGGTAATTGTTTTTAGCCCTTGACCTTTTTGAGATGGGACTCAGCCCATCACAGCTGTGCAATAAGTCACAAACTGCAGACAGCCCTTTTAAATTTTTTTGAGCACTGACATGAGCTATATATTTGGCTTCAAATAAAAAGCAGCTCAGTATATCTGACATTTATACACAGTTAGAAATATGCAAATCATCGTAACTATAGAGGGAGAAAAACTTTTTGCTCTGGCAAACATATTGTTACTTTGACTTCCAAGAATGGGAGACTGCGTATTTACCTCTTATTTCAGTTGGTGTAAAGCAAGATTGTAATAATTGCTACTCTGAAGCTTCAGATTAGCAAATTTATAACAGGAATTAGCAGTTGGGTACATACTTTATTAGCATATGAGCATATTTTACACACGTAATTGTATGCCTGAATGTGAAAGTGTCACTGTTACTTGCTTTTCACAGAACCTATAAAGCATAAGAAATATTGAAGCAGGAAAAAGAGAGGAGGTTTATACAAGCAGTGTCTTGAGTGAACACAAGGGGATAGGGTCCCTAGTGCCTATAGAGACAGAGAAGGCAGAGTATCTGGGCACATATGCAGATGGGGGTGGGGACTGATGGAGTGGTTGGCACTCTGCCAAACCTGTTCTGATATCTTCTATTTTCTCTGTAATCTAGAAAGCAAGGTCATCAACTGAGGATGAGGATGGGGTAGAGGTCTGAGAGGTTTGAAGACAGAGAAGGTATGAGAAAAATGGAAAAGGGAATAGACTAGGAAGACACAGTATGACAGTTACCATTCAGGCCCTGTTTGATGTTACCAATCCCTAATCTCAGTTAAACAGGCAAAAAGAGTTCTTTCAGGATGTACGATAGGAGAGAGCGATCAAACTCCACTCTGCTGGGCCAAAAGGTGGGAGGATTTTTAAGCACTGGAGTGAGCTGGTAGAAAAGTACTCCAGTAGGGGTGTTACCAGAAAGTAGGTTCTTGTCTCAGAAAGAATTCAGAGATGAGATGGAAGTCAAGAAAGCAAAGTGAGGATTTATTAAGCAATAGTAAGCTCTCAAGGGGGGAGCTGGCAGACTCAGGGAAACAGCCACCCTGAGTTTCTTTGGCAAGCTGGTTATATGGGGTGTGAAAATGATTGGGCAGAAGATTCACTGAGGAGGGAGGGGTTTGGGCTCGTATTCACTGATTTTCATCCCAGCTCCACCTTCCCGAGGGGAGGAGGGATTTTTGTCCTTATTTAGTCTTGATTGGAAATGTCATGGTGTCAGTGCATGATGGGAAATTCTTATCTACAAAGTTAATTTTATTGTAATGAGGGCATAATGGACAAAAAGTTACATTCGGAATGGCGGAGATTCCTGCCTTTTCCCGCCTTCCTTTGTCTCCAGGACCCCTGTTGTTCACAAGATGTATGGTTTCCTGCCACGTGGCCCACGCCCCCCTTTCTTTGCTCATATCTCGCTATCTACCTTTTCTAACAGTGGTTCTCCAGTAGGGAGGAGGTTGGTCAATGTGACTCGTTCATCTGTGCTTGCTGATTGCCCCTTCTGGAAGTTAGGCTCCTAGCCACCCATAGAGACTGGGAGATAGAGGCGCTATCTTCTTCTTGATTACTTTTCTAAGGAATGGCTCCTAGGTCCTTGAGAAAGACATTCCTGACCTGTAAAACAACCGGTGCCAACAGCCTGGAAGAAGATTTGCATCTCAAACAGTTGAAAACTTTCTAAAGTAAATGCTCCAAGAAAAGGGAGATCAGGAGCCTAGTGTCAGGAAGAAGGCTGTCTAAAGTTTAGTCCAAGTGATGGAACCGTTAAGTCTGTCTTGGTTACCAGCCCATTTCTATGTTTTTTCAGCCTCATTTGTTTGCCTGGATTCAAGTTCCAAGTAGACAGAGAATGGGATTTAACCGGGATTGGTATTTTGCCAGGAAAAGATGAGTGGTTGAAAGAGGGAATAGGGAGTTGCGGATGCATGTGAAGGAAGGATTGTAGCGACTGAACCTGGAATTTCGATTGTGCAAGAAGGGGAGCAAGGGCCAGTGAGTGACTGTGGGATCAATGGATTTTAGTCTCAGGAGGCTGAAGAATTTTTGGGGTTGTGCTATAACAGAGAGAAACTGGAAAGATACTGAAAACGTTTTTGTCTCTAGGTACTAACTATATACCAGTAATTATATGATCCATAGAACTTCAAAGGTTTATATCCACAAATTCTTAGTTTGAGTCTTATCACAGTGAGCTTTCCTAGGATTTATTGGTCCCCCTCATCTTATATGGGAACACATAGTAAAGCAGAAGTCACATTTGATTCCTATGTTCAAGTATAAAAGATTCATGAGCAAAAATACTGGCTGCCTTTCTCTCTGAATGTGTCAACCACTGTACTTGCAACCTCTTTAAATGTAAAACTGCTTTTCCGAGTTCTTTTGTTTTTTGCTTTCCTTGTTGAGTATACTGAAGAACTCTCTGATGACCTTTTTCTTTTTCTTTTCACAAAATGAACTAAAGTACAAATTTACTGGCCCCAATCAAGCCCGTCCAAAATCAAATCAAATCCCATGAAATCCTTTAATCATTTTCTTTCTTTTCCACAGCTGTGGAAGCATTTGCTATGTTTTGCAAAACAATAGCCATAGCTCTATAAATAACTCTGACCCAAGAAATATTTTAGTATTTTATGTCAGATTTTCTAATCAGAAGATGCCTTCATTTGTGTTGTACGAGCCACAGTACAGTCTATAGCAAAGCTGCATGAAAATAGAAACACATGATTAAGTGCCCACACATTTGTTTTGAAGACATACACAAATGAAGTAAACAGACAAAATATGAGGTAGACATACGAATATACTAACCAGTGCATGAAAGTGTTCAACTCAAGTTGAATAAACAAGCACAATGAGAAATTAGATTAAATTATGTATGAGATAGAGTGAAGCAAATTTGGAAGAACAAAAGCAATACCAGTGTCACATAACATTAAAGGGAAATTTGCTTGCATAATAAATGAGCTTTTTTCCCTACAACATCTACAAGAAAATGAAAGAATCCCAGATTACTTTGAAAAGAAGACAGTATAATCATTGCATTTAACAAAGAACTTTACAGCCTTGTTTGTTTAACAAATATTTATGGAGCATCTGCCACTTGCCAGTAATTATTCCAGACTCTGGGGATTCAGGGCCTTGTCCTCCCAAATCATATGTTCCATTGGAAAGTACAGATGAGAATTAAGGAAAATAGCAGCAAAATGGCATCAAGTGAGATGGCCACACTGTATTGGTTTACTAAGGCAAGACCTCTCTGGGGAAGGTGGTATTTAAGCTGAGATCGAAATGCAGATATGGGATGCCATGTGTACAGGACAGAGGGAAGAGAAGGCATAAGGTCCTAAACTAGGAATGAGTCTTCTGTCCTTAAGGAACAGAAAAAAGGTTTATAGTAGGGTGAGATGAGGCTAGAGAAAATAGGCGAGGCCAGATGGCAGACGGCTTTGCCGGTTGTGGTAAGGAGTTGTGATAAGGTTTTTGTTCTCAGTGCAGTGGGAAGATTTTGAGGGTTCTAAGCCATAAAAATGACATGATCTGGGTTATATTTTAATGATATTTCTCTGTGAGAAGAATGGATTATAGAGGCACAGACCAATTATTTAGATAAAATAGCCCAGGTGAGGTTAGATGTTTGTATGTTGATTTACTTTCTTATGGACCATTGCATTCCTTGTATTCATTATGAAGCAATACTCCCAGCATAAGGGAGAAAAAAATGAAAGAATAGGGACAAGGTAGTCAAGGACTGAGAGAGAGAAAAAAATTTAAGCAGACAGAAAGAGGAATGAACATAATGTTATTGGTAAAGTGATTTAGGAGGGTACATGTGACTGGAGGACAAATAAATGATGCTTGCAGCATCCTATTTTAAAGCTGAAAGAGAAACCAGTACATAAGTCATTTCTGCCATTGCCCATCCCACTCCCACTTACCCCCTTCCATAATTTCTAGTGTAGATGTACCCATTTATGTGTTCTTGTTTATGAGATCATAAAACAGAAACACATATCCTTATTCTTAGTGTAGCAATTCAGTGCCCTTTTCTCCGTTTCCTTTATATCACATAGTACAAATATTTCCTTTGTATATTAAATCTCTCATGCCTTTTTCAGGAACATAGGAAAGTTTTCTCTAGCTAGTTTGAGAAGTTGCGTTTACACATAGGTATAAAGAGGTTCTTGGCCAAAGGTCTATTCACATAAAGAGCAACAATCCCAGCATTTTTTTAGGTTGTGTTTTGCAAGACAAATTGAAGTACAGGGCTGAGAATAATTGATTAATTATTGAATAATTGATTCAGTAATTATTCACCTTCATTCTCACCATAGTATGTTCTTCTCATCTCATATCTGACTCAGATTAAGTCTTAATAAATACCAGAGATCATTTTAAGAGCTTCAGAGTTGATTTGCTAGGGAAGCCATTTTATAGTTTGTAAATTAAACTGTAAGAGAATTTTTAGGCACACGTAGGGAATAGCAAGGTCTGACTTGATAAACTGGTTTCATTAACCTCTATACTATCCTGTATAGTACAGTGAAAACTATTTTGAATGAATTAGTCAAATATTGGAATCTATTCTGAAAGCCTAGGAAGTACTTATGTGTAAAAGAAAAGAGCTGTGAAATTATAAAAAGGATCTAATCTTTTTTCTTACTATAGCAACCTAACACACTTTCCTTCTTCCTTTATGTACACATAATTAGTTTCTATAGATGAATTACATTGTTCAGATGGATGGAACAACCCGTAGCTAATCTCCGCCTGAGAAATAGCTCCCTTCAGTGATTACCTACCCAACACAATGGGGAAAAGTCACTGTAAATAAACTCATTGTCTAATACATATCCACATATCAGGGCTGTAGTGACATCTTTAAAAGAAATGATGAAGAAAAACATTTTCTTATAGAGAGGCAGAGCAGAGATTTACCTATTATGTCACATAGGAGCTTGAAAATTAATTTGGGAAGGAGTTATGCTTTCACAAATAAGGGTGAAAATGTTTAGATAACTCAAGGAAAATTGAAAATGTCAGATTGAAGAACCAAATTAAGCCAACAAATTCACTTTTTACCACTGGTGTAGCTCATTTTTCCTTCATATGAATAGAAGTGGGACATGGGTGCTATATTTAAATCTGATTTTTAAATGGAAAATAAAGCGTATGAGAACCACTTCTTTGCTTATATTGAAATCTGTTTCATGTCCAATTCTCTCATTAAAACATTGGATTTAGTTGTCTTAGAATGAAAAATACCTCTGCTTCACCAGCTTTTTAAGAGCTCTATGCCTTTGGGTCTGCAACTTTATATGATTGGATCTTGGACACATTTGAGCCTAAATAATGGGTTGTTTTGGTTTGTGTCCCTAGATGGGGCATTTATATTTTCATTTGGGGATATTTATACTATTATGGCCCTGACAATATCTTAGACAAATAATACTCATTAGACTTTTTGAAATATTAAGAGGGACATGATGAGAAAAATAGAAAAAAGGCAAGGAAAGAAAGCTTTTTTCATCTTGCTAATATGGTAAGAAGCAAATATCAGATTACTGTCCAGGGATCATCATTGGAAAAGGAGGTTAACGTAACACAGGCAATTTTGGTTACTGGAAGGTACCCCAGGGCTGATTAAATGTGCATTGTTTTAGCCGTGCAACAGTTCCTTGGTGTTACCATGTCATGTTGACATCTTCCCAGATTCCTTTGCATTCTCTCCAATTGTGAGTAATACAAGGGAAAAGTCCTGTACTTGATGAGTTACTGGAGTGCTGTGAAGCTCTCTCTTTTTATCATTCTAAACAGACCTAGACTCTCTGGGAAAGAAATTGATGGAGTAGACAGGAACATTATTGGTTCTCTTTGAAATCTGTTGTTATGGCTAAACTTTTTCTTCCCTTCCTTTAGGTTTGGCTCTTGCTATTCAAAGCCAAGCTGGAGGGAATTTAAAAAACAGTTCTTTCCCAATTGCTCTGGACTGAAGGACTCTGAATTTGGAAAATTATCTGTTTAGATCTCCCTGGTTCCTTTGGGTCTTCCCATCTGTGGGGCAAATGGCTGCTTCTGAAGGAGAAAGAAGTAGAAGGGTGTGTGTGTGTGTATTTTGTGGCAGGGTGGAGAGATTAAAACGTAAAGACACAGTCTCAGTTTAATATTAATATCTGCACATCTTATTCTATTATAGAAGTAAATGTGGAATGGGAGAACATGTTTGCAAATCATATATATGATAAGGGAGTTGTATTAGTCAGAGTTCTCCAGAGAAAACAGAACCAATAGGATGTGTATGTATGTATGTATGTGTGTGTGTGTGTATATATATATATATATATATATAAGATTTATTTTAAGGAATTGGCTTGTGTTATTGTGGAGGCTGGCCAGTTCAAAATCTACAGAATGGGCTGGCAGGCTGGAGACCATAGAAGAGCTGATGTTGCAGTTCAAGTCCAATGGCCATCTGCTGGCAGAATTCCTTCTTGCTTGGGGAAGGTCAGTCTTTGTTCTATTAAGATCTTCATTTGACTGGATGAGGCCCACCCGCATTATAGAAGGTAATCCACTTTACTCAAAATCCATCAATTTAAATGTTAATCTTGTCTCAAAGTTCACTGGTTTAAATGTTAATCTTATCACCCCCACACAAAAATCCAGAATGCCGTAATGTTTGACCAAATGTCTGAGCACTATGGGCCAGATAAGTTGACACATAAAATTAATTATCACAAGACTTGTATCTAGAATATATAAAGAATACTTACAACTGAGTGAATTTTAAAAAGTTTAAAAATAAATAAACAGGGACTTCCCTGGTGGCGCCGTGGTTAGGAATCCACCTGCTAATGCAGGGGACATGGGTTCAAGTCCTGGTCCGGGAAGATCCCACATGCCCCGGAGCAACTAAGCCCTGTGTGCCACAACTACTGAGCCTGCGCACCTAGAGCCCGTGCTCTGCAACAAGACAAGCCACCGCAATGAGAAGCCCGCACATCACAACAAAGAGCAGCCCCCCCCCTCACTGCAACTAGAGAAAGCCCACAAGCAGCAACGAAGACCCAAGGCAGCCATAAATAAACAAACAAATTTTAAAAAAATGAGTGATTAGATGTTTTCCCAAAGGAGATGCACAAAAACCCAGTAAGTACACGTTCCATGTTAATAGTCATTAGGAAAATGAAAATCAAAACCATAATTACATACCACTTCATACCCACTAGGGTGGCTAGAATAAAAAAGACAGCGACAAATGTTGGTGAGGATATAGAGAGATTACCACTGTAGGATGTTGCTGGTGGGCTTGTAAAATGGTTCAGCTTCTTTGAAAAATGGTCTGTAACTTGATCTGTAAGCATTTATACAATTCATTCTCACCCTGAGCTTTCTACCTCTTTAAATTACATATTTTACTTATTTATATAACCTATTCCACATTCTACAAAATATTCAGTTTTTCATTTTTCTTCAGCTTTCTCACTTGAGTTGAACCAGTGGCCTTACACATGACAAAGACCCAAAATATCTAAACAGGTTGGAATAACAGGTGAGATCCACTAAGATGGTACCAGAGGAGAAAAGTATAGTTTTGCACATGATTAAAAAGAAAAAAATTCCAGAAGGATAGGATAGTGAAGACACGGCAGAGTATAGGCAATATTGCTGGAAACAATGGAAGAAAACAATTGAAGTAACTTAGAAATTTGCCTTGGAAAAGACTTTGCGGGAAGGTATTGGATTCCTTTTGTGTGTGTGTGTTTTTGTTTTTTTTGTTTGTTTGTTTGTTTTTTTTTTGCTGTACGCGGGCCTCTCACTGTTGTGGCCTCTCCCGTTGCGGAGCACAGGCTCCGGACGCGCAGGCTCAGCGGCCATGGCTCACGGGCCCAGCTGCTCCGCGGCATGTGGGATCTTCCCGGACCGGGGCACGAACCCGTGTCCTCTGCATCGGCAGGCGGACTCTCAACCACTGCGCCACCAGGGAAGCCCTGGATTCCTTTTTAACTTAGTGGACACTATTTTCTGTGTTCAGAAGATGGGGAGCTCCATCTCTAAAAATAGACTGGACGAATAATTTAATCCATCATTGATGAATCGGGGTAACAGCAGTTTCTGCCTCTTGTGATATTGCTGTGGGTTTTAAATTGAAGAACTAATGTAAAACCATTAAATATGCAAACATAATTTCAGATGTCCATCAGCAGTGCTTACCAAACCCTTTCACAAATTGACACATACAGAAAATGTTTATCCTGCACACATACTGAGGTTAACAAAACTCCTTATGGCTGGAGGTGACTGGTCAGGCTGTCCCAAGTCCTACTGAGCTCTCCGTCTGAAGGGTGGAGCAGGCATTTTGTAATGTCTGGAGACATCTATGGTGCTTATAATATTGAGTGAGGGCAACAGAGGGCTGCCACTGGCCTCTAGTGGATAAAAGCCAGGATGCTACTAAACATTCTACAGTGCATAGAACAGCTTTACAACGACCATTCAGCCCCAAATGTCAATAGTGCTGAGACTGGGAAATTCTGCTATAGGGTAGATATGACAGCAGTTGGGAAACACTGCTAAAAGTATGAAGGAAATAAAATAAGGTAATATGGTAGAGATGGCCAAGGACAGGGGGACTACTTTAGCTAGGGTGGTTAGGAAAGTTATATCTGAAGAGGTGACTTTGAGTTGACAGCCACTGCAAATATCACAGATGGCAAAGTATAGTACAAAATGTTAAGTATGAACAGAAATCATACATATTTGAAAAGCTACAGGGTGAAAGAGATTAGTTAGGATGTTGTAGGTACTTAAGCATTGATTTGGTGCTTGAACAACATTGACTTTCAGCTTCTGCCTAACTCTAAGATTCTGTATGATCACATTCTCAACAGAGACTCTTCTAGTTCTGAGCCTCAGTCATTTTCATTTCTCTCCCTTTAGGGACTTCCTTCTCCTATATCTCCTAGATCTATTTAGTTATCATTATATATAAGAAATAAGTGCTTGTCCATTGCTTTAAGTTGGTCTCTAGTTTTGTGAAGTTTTACCACTTTAGATTGTAAGTTCTGTATAAGGCTATTACTATGTTGGTATTTCTTTTCACTGGGTACTTGTAAGCAGTTGAGAAAAGCAACAGTAATACCTTCAACTTACTAAGCCTAACTCTGTGCCAGGCTAAGGGCATCTGTTTAAAACCCTCTGAGGTAACTACTATGACAGGTGACCCTTGAACAGCAGCAGGGGTTGGGGCACTGACCCTCCACACAATCGAAACTCCACGTATAACTTTTCAGTCGGTCCTTGTATCTGTGGATGTGGAACCACAGGTTCAACCAACTTCAGATCACTTAATACTGTAGTTCATATTCAGTGAAAGAAATCTGCATGTAAGTGGACCCTCGCAGTTCAAACCCATGTTGTTCAAGGGTCAGCTGTACTTTTACTATTCCCAGTTTATAGCTGGGGGAACTGAGGCTCTGGTAATACAGCTAATGGGGAAGTAGTTTACTCCATCCAGTCTGAAGCTGGAATTGGTATCTTTTATTCCTATGCTGTATTACATCTTGAAAATTTGTAGCATAAATGAAAAATTTATCCCATCCCCCACTCTTTTTTGTTAATGTAAATAGATGTTTCCTTCTGAAAAGGTTTACTTGACTGTCCCCTCCCACCTCCCCTGGGAGTAATTAATTTTTTCCCAGTCAGCATTTTTAATTTGTTACGACAGGAATCCATTTTATGCCTTCAACCAACTTTGAAACAAGCCATTTCTAGTCATTTTATCATCAGGATATGTATGTTTTGCTTTATGCTGCCAGTAATTCATTGAAACGTATGTGCTCTGCAACTAGGAAACCAATCTGTAATAAATCAACTTTCTAGAAAACATTTGTAGAGTGCTTGAAGTGGTTGCCATATAAGAATATATAAGCCTGCTTGGTACTTGTGGTTCACTCCCCTTTGTGGGGTTTGTAAACAAATAGTGAATTTGTGTGAAAGTATGAATTAGTGGCTCGTCTTTAGCATAAGTGTGAGATCCTATTTACAAAATGCTAGTTGATAGTATTGGAGCAGATCATGATAAACCTTGAATTCCTTTTACAGAGCAGAGTGATAAACATCTGGTCTGAATTAGACAAACTTCTCTGATTAAAAGAAAGCATGACCCAAGATTTTCAACTTTTTTTTTTTTTTTTTAATCTGAGGCATCTTTGTAGCTGCCAAAACAACTAGTTCAGGGGCTTGTACACAGTTGGCATCCGAGACATAAATCATTGAAGAATAGAAGCCCACTTACACTTAACAGTAAGAAGCTAAAGATAAGAAAACCGGTTGGGCTTTCAGTTTTAGTCACAAAATACAAAGCTTGTCTGGGCTGGAGAGAGCTACCAAACAGCTTAGAGCAGGGGGTAAAGTGGGCATTCAGTTCCAAGTCTCCCCAAAGCCTTTGGCTGCATGTCCCCACCCCACCCCCCCGGCCCCCTGCGAGAATCCACTGCAAGTCAACCTACCACCCCTGCAGAGAAGGAATCATGCAGTTTCTTAGGCCAGTGGCTACAAGGCTGTTTCCTGGTAGATAAGGCTCTGAACCAGGGCAGGCAGTATATCAGGCATGAATGTACATCAGAAGCCAGTCAGTATTAATGAGGAGGGAACTGTGACCCACCAAGGCTTTAGTGAGATTGCAGCTGTATAGAAAAGTCCTGTGTGTTTCATGTCCTGTATGTGCCCTTAATTACTATGAGATTCTATAAGTGAGCTTTTCTTAGCTCTCTGGGAAGGCTTACCATTCATTTTATTACTTACAACAGAAAATTATTATTTTAATAAAGGTAGCATGTTTTGTTTTGTAAATAGGCTTGCAATGCAATGCTGTTCTGCCATTCTCTTTGCTTCATATGGCTTGTGCAAATTACTTTACATTTCCAAGAATCATTAGTTATAGTGAGCATGAGAGCAGTTGGGCTATCCCTGACTCCTTTTCTCTCTTCCAAAGATGTTGTTTAAAATCAAGTCTTTCTTTTGAGAAGCTTGCCTTGACTGACTCTGCCTTATCTTATTTGTTGATCCCTTAATTCTTTTATAGTTTGTGCTTCAGAATCATATACTTGCTCCTATATTGCCTGAAACTTGTCTTTTTCCCAATTTTCTCTAAATACCTTAAGGGTAGGATATGTCTCAGCTTATATCCCAAGTTTCCAGCAGAGCAAGGATTTGCATAAGAATTATGCCCCACATTTACTACATAACCAATGAATATTTGTTTTGTTTTGTTTTAAATAGTATTTTGAACAATCCTTTTTTTCAAAAAAATAAATTAATTTATTATTTTTGGCTATGTTGGGTCTTCGTTGCTGTGTGTGGGCTTTCTCTAGTTGCGGTGCGCGGGCTTCTCATTGCAGTGACTTCTCTTGTTTTGGAGCATGGGCTCCAGGTGCGTGGGCTTCAGTAGTTGCAGCACGCGGTCTCAGTAGTTGTGGCTTGCGGGCTCTAGAGCGCAGGCTCAGTAGTTGTGGTGCACGGGCTTAGCTGCTCCACGGCATGTGGGATCTTCCCGGGCCAGGGCTTGAACCCATGTCCCCTGCATTGGCAGGTGGATTCTTAACCACTGCGCCACCAGGGAAGCCCAAATATTTGTTGAAGGAATAGTCTAAGTAGGTTTTCAGTAAATATGTGCTACATGAGTGACAGTGAATGAAACAGAACTGTTCTGTTGTACGTTTGGATGATATCACCACAACTAGACTGCAAATGTGGCAAGGATCAGGGCCATGCATTCTGAAATACTGGGATTCATAAGTACTATCTGATGATATGGAGGTCGTAAGTAGAAGATTCCCAAGGACCCAAAATAAAGGTCAAAGACAGAGGGTGTGGAGAGCCAAGGGCTACAAGATCATGGAAAAGGAATAAGACTTATTTTTCTTCTATCAGATCTCTGGTCTCCCTTATTCATGTTAGGGAGATAAAACAAAGGCCAAACCTTTGGAAGCATATTCTAAAGAAGGGGAGCACTGATAAAGATGCTAACTTTACAGTGTAATGTCCTTAGGCACAGAGCTGAACTATTGTAGATTACTACTTGATAACAAGGGAATAAAAGCCTCTAGAAGCCATCTTCCCGGTTTCCTACAATTTCAGCTCAGTACTTGCTTATGGCAATCCCCCAATCTATAGGTTTACAGTGTACATATCTTTTCTCTCTTTTTACTTAGCTTCTCATCTAAAGAATAGAGATAGTTATCCTACATGTGTGCATACATACATTTATATATATGTGTGTGTGTGTGTGTGTGTGTATACACACACACATACAGTTGTCCTTTGGTATCTGCAGGGGATTGGTTCCAGGACCCACCTTGGATACCAAGATCCATGGATACTCAAGTCCAATAGTCAGCCCTCCTTATTGGTGGTTCCACATCTGCAGATTCAGCCACCTTCGGGTACTGTAGTATTTATCGAAAACAATTCCCAGTATAAGTCGACCTGTACAGTTCAAACTCCTGTTGTTCAAAGGTCAATGGTGTGTGTGTGTGTTGTATTTATATATCTCTATATATTTGTGATAATGCCTGGGTTTCAGTCTTGGCAACATGTTTTAATCCTGTTTCCACAATTAACTAGATATTTGGGCTTGAAAAGGTTACGTAACGTTCCTAAGTCCCAGTTTTCACTTCTGGAATATATAATAACAGTACTCATCTCATAGGATTGATTTCCCTTTTTATGTTTTTGAAACACCATTGTTTTTCTCATGAACATACTTTATTCCTCAGTTTCATGTTTATGGAGAAATTGAACAGAAAACATAAGGAGTTCTCATATACTCCCTTCTCTCCACTCACAGTTTACCCTATCGTTGGTATGGTACTTTTTCTTTCTTTCTTTTTTTTTTTTTTACAATTGATGAACCAACATTGAAACATGACTATTAACTAAAGTCCATAGTTTACATTTAAGGGTTCTTTTTTGTGTGTTGTACTCTTTGGCGGGTCTTTTGTATTTTGACAAATACAGAATGGCATGTATCCACCATTACAGTATTGTGTATGATGTACAGTTTCACAGCCCTAAAATTCCCCTGTGCTCCACCTATTTATTCTGCCCTTCATTCCCCCTTTTTCTATATCTGTAGTTTAGATAATATAAATAATATTGTGTTTTTAATTTCAAATTCCTCTTGTTCTTATGGTATATAAGAAATTAATTTACTTTTGTGTTTTAGCCTTATCACTTATTAGTTCCAGGAGCCTTTTGTCAGTTATTTTGAATAGACAATTATGTAGCCTGTGAACAGTTTCATTTTTTTCTTTCCCCATCTGTATATGTATATTTTTCTTAATATATTAGATAGGACTTCCAGTATGATGTTGAATAAGAGTGGTGAGAGGGAAAATCCTTATCTTATTCACCATGTTAGGAGAAAGGATCTAGTTTCTCATCATGGTGTATGCTTTTAACTGTAGGTTTCTCTACTCCTAGATTACCGAGAATCTGTTTTGTTTTTTCTTTTTCTTTCTTTCTTTTTTTTGGGGGGGGGTCATGAATGGGTATTGGAGTTTGTGAAATGCTTTTCTGTATATTATAATCATATGATTTATTTTTTATATACATTATTGGGTTCAATTTGCTAATATTTTGTCTAGTTTTGATAATAGGGTGATGCAAGTATCAAAGAACGAGTTGGGAAGTGTTCCCTCTGCTTCTATTTCCTGGATCAGTTTCTATAGAATTGGTATCATTTCTTTATTAAATGTTTGGTGGAATTTACCAAACATTTGGTGAACCCAGCTGCATCTGATGCTTTCTGTTTTAGAAAGTTAGTAACTACTGATTTCAATTTCCCTAATAGGTATAGGCCTATTCAGATAGTCTGTTTCTTCTCATGTGAGTTTCGGCAGATTGAACCTTTCAAGCAATTGGTCCATTTTATCTATGTTATCAAATTAATGGCACAGAGCTATTTATAATATTTTTTATGATCCTTTTAATGTCCATGGGATCTGTAGTGATGTACCCTATTTAATTTCAGATATTAGAAAGTTGTGTCTTCTCTCTTTTTTGTTAGTTAGGCTAGCTAGAGGCTTACAGATTTCATTGATCTTTTTCAAAGAATTAGCTTTTGGTTTCATTGATTTTTTTTTCCTATTGATTGCTTGTTTTCAATTTTATTTTCTTCTCTAAATCTTATTTATTTTCTTCTGCTTACTTTGAATTTAATTTGCCCTTCTTTTTCTAGTCTCCTCCGGTGGAAGCTTAAATTACTGATTTTAGATCTCTCTTATTGACTGTATGCATTAAATTCTATAAATTTCTCTCTAAGCACTGCTTTCACTGCATCCTAGAAATTTAGATAGGTTGTAGTTTCATTTTCATTTAGACCAAAATAGTTTTTAATTTTTCTTGAGACTTCTTCTTTGAGCCATGTGCTATTTAGAAGTGTATTGCTTAATCTCCACATTTTTGGAATTCTCAGCTGACTTTCTATTAGCTTCTAGTTTTAATTCCACTATAAGTACATATTTTATATGATTTCTCTTCTTTTGAATTTGTTAAAGTGTGTTTTGTGCAGGAATGTGGTCTTAGTGAATGTTCCATGTGACTTTTAGAAAAATGTGTATTCTGTTGTTGAATGAATTATTCAATAAATGTCAATTAGATCCAGTTGACTGCTGGTACAGTTCAACTGTATACTTCTTGAATTTCTGCCTGCTGGATCCATCAATTACCAATAAAGGGGTATTGAATCTTCAATTATAATAGTAGATTCATCTATTTCTCTTTGTAGTACTATCAGTTTTTACCTCATGTATTTTGATACTTTGTTATTAGGCACATATATTGATACATTAAGAATTGTTATATATTGTTATATCTTCTTGGAGTATTGATCCTTTTATCATGATGCATACCCCTCTTTATCCCTGATAATTTTCCTTGCTCTGAAGTCTGATTTATCTAAAAATAATATAGCTACTCCAGCTTTCTTTTGATTTGTGTTAGTATGGTATATCATTTTCCATCACATAACTTTTAACCTCTGGGTCTTTATATTTGAAGTAGATTTCTTGAAGACAGTATATGGTTATGTTTTGTTTTTTATCCATTCTGACAGTTTCTGTAGTTTAATTGTATATTTAGATCATTCTCATTTAAAGTGATTATTGACATACTTGGATTAATATCTACCATACATTTAACTGCTTTCTATTCATTGCCTTTGTTCTTTCCTTCCTTCCTTCCCTTTTTCCTTCTTTTCTCTCTTTTTATGCCTGTTCTTGTTTTAATTAACCACATTGTATGATTCTGTTGTTTCTCCTTTCTTAGCATAACAATTATATAGTTTTTTTCTTTTTATATATACTTTTTAGTGATTGCCCTGGAGTTTGCAATTTACTTCTCAGTTAGTTCAAGTCTTCTTTCAAGTAGCGCTCTACTACTCCACAGGTAGTGCAAGTACCTTGTAACAGACTATTTCCTCTCCTTATCCCACTATCATGCATTCCGTGTATTCATGAGATTAATAATAAACAATGCATTGTAGCTATTATAATTTTTAACCTGTATCTCTTAGAGCAATTAAGAATAAGAAAAAGAATTATTTTACCTTTATTATTCCTTGTCTAACACTTTTCCCTTCTTTATGTGGACATTTTCCAACCTATGCCATTTTCCTTTTCTTTGAAGAACTATTTTTTAACATATCTGGCAAGTCATGAAAACAAATTGAATGACAAATTCAATTTGGAAAAAAATTGAGTGACATGTTCCCTCCGTTTTTGTTTGAGAAAGACATTGTTTCTACTTCACTTTTTTTTTTTTTTATGGTACGCGGGCCTCTCACTGTTGTGGCCTTTCCTGTTGTGGAGCACAGGCTCCGGACGCACAGGCTCAGCGGCCATGGCTCACGGGCCCAGCCGCTCTGCGGCACGTGGGATCCTCCCGGACCGGGGCACGAACCCGTGTCCCCTGCATCGGCAGGCGGACTCTCAACCACTGCGCCACCAGGGAAGCCCTCTACTTCACTTTTGAAAGATAATTTCACTGTACACAGAATCCCAGGATGGTGGGCTTTTACATTTTTTCCCCACACTTTAAATATTTCATTTTACGCTCTTCTTGCTTAAAGCAGGTGGTTTATGAAGAGAAGTCCCATGTAATTCTTATCCTTGTTCCTTTGTACATAGTGTTTTTATTCTTCTGCCTCCTTTCAGGTTGTTCTCTTTGTCTTTGATTTCCAGAAGTTTGAGTATTATATGCTTACTTTGTATTTATTCTATTAGATGATCAATTAGCTTCCTCCATCTGTGATTTTTGTGTTTGTTGTGAATTTTGGAAAATTCTCGACTGTTTTTACTTCGAATATTTCTTCTGTAATTTTCTCTTTTCTTCTGTTATTCCCATTACACATATGGAATATAAGAAAATAATCAACTCCTTTTGTAATTGTCCCTCAGTTCTTGGATATTCTGTTCTTTTTTTCCCCATTCATTTTTTCTCTTTGCATTTCAGTTTTGGAAGTTTCTATTTACATGTTTTTCAAACTCACTGATTTTTGTCTTCGTCATTTCCAGTCTACTGATGGGCCCCATCAAAAGCATTCTTCATTTCAGTTACGGTATTTTTATTTTCTAGCATTTCCTTTTGATTCTTCCTTACAGCTTCTTTCTGTTTACATTACCCATCTGTACTAGTATGTTATCCACGTTTTTCTGTAAGAACCCTTAGCATATTATTCATAGTTACTTTAAATTTCTTGTCTGATAATTCTAGAATTTCTGCCATAACTGAGTTTGGTTCTGAGGCTTGCTTTGTCTTTTCAAATTGTGTTTGTGTCTTTCAGCATGCCTTGTAACTTTTTTGTTGAAAGTAAGACATGATGTATTGGGTAACAAGAACCAAAGTAGACAGACCTTTAGTGAGACGTTTTGTGTTTGTCTGGCTAAGAGTTGGACTGTGTTTGCTGTAGCGGTGGTGTCAAAGGCTACAATTTCCTCTAGTGTTTTTGTTTTCTCCTCCTCTCTTGTCTTTGGGTTTCCCTGCAAGTTCCTTCTTAAATAGATTCTGAGACTTGCCTTCTTTGAGCTATAATCTCCCATTACTGTACAGGAGCACTACTGATGCAGTGGAGTATTAGGGTTCTCTAGAGAAGCAGAACCAATAGGAGATTTTGTGTGTTGTGTGCATGTGTGTGTGTTTGTGTATATATGTATATATATGGGGAGAGAGAGAGGTTATATGGAATTGGCCCATATAATTTTGGAGGCTTAGGCATCTTACAATCTGCCATCTGCACACTGGACACCCAGGAAAGCTGGTTGTGTAATTCAGTTTGAATATAAAGGCCTGAGAGCCAGGGGAGTCAATGGAGTAGGTCCCAGTCTGGGTATGAAGGCCTGAGAACGAGGTGTGCCAAGAGTAGGAGAAGATTGATGCTCCGGCTTAAGCGGTCAGGCAAGAAGGGCCAAATTCTTCTTTCCTCTCCCTTTTAGTTCTGTTCAAGCTCTCAGCAGATCGGATGATGCACATCCACACCGGGGAGGGCAAACTGCTTTACTGAGTCCACCAATTCAAATGCTCATTTCATCCAGAAACACCCCACAGACTTACTCACAAATAATGTTTAGCCAAATAACTGTGATCCAGTTAAGCTGACACATAAAATTAACCCTCCCAGGTCGTAAGGTGTGGAGGGGAGGAAGTTATTCTATAGTCCTGTTATTAAGTCTCAGTCCTTTAGTGAACCTGAATTAGGTATTTCTTTCCCCTCATATCAAAGGCTAGAGGGGGCTGGAATTGAGTTATTTTCTTCACTGAGGTTAGTTAGCCTTATTAAAACCTCCTTTGGCTCTGCTAACATAGTTTTCCTGAGGGCAGGTCTTGTTAAACAGAAGAGAGAGAGTTCTGAGTATATTTCAAAATGACGACTTTCCTCTTTCCTTGAGGGAAGCACAGGGGATTTTTAACTTGTGTTCAGGGTCAGAACCTGGTAGAGGGTAGAACTCAGGAAAGTGTGGGGACCCCTGTAAGACTGGACTCTCAAGGAGTTTTTAATTCTCAAGCTAGTCTGCAGTGAGCCTCTAACAATGCATCAGTGATGGTTTAAAGTGTTCCTACTTATACTGTCTCCCGCTGGGGGCTTCTGCCTCTGGGTTTTTGCTGTGAATCTCTTTATCCCCGTCCCCAGTTTTCAGGGCTGCAGTTGGCCCCGTGACCTCAGTTCTAAGAAAAATTACTGATTATCAGTTTGTTCAGCTTTCTTCTTGTTGTGAGGATGAGAGTGATGAATTCCAAGGTCCTTACAGGTCATACTAGAAACTATTGTGTTTTAATATTAAATGTGATATCCGTATAAAGCATGTAGCACATGCATGGCATAAAGTGAGGCTGTATTGTTAGCTATTACTGTAATTTATTATTGATTTCATCAAAAATTGTTTTCTAATGATAATTAAATAGCATGATATAATAGGCATCAAAAAAGTGAGTACGTCTCTCTGAGCAAATTAAAAAGTTAGTTTTGTACAAAATTAGAGGTTTAGGGAAGAAATTGACTATGGTGAGAGATCTACAGCAATCAGAATTATAGGATGACACTGTCATGAAGAAGAAATCCAAGCTGAGCTAGAGAACCTGTAAGAAGAGGGACCAGTGAGGAACATGAAGAAAAATAGCAAAAATTAAACTCAAGGGAGTATAAGTTTGGGAGTAGAAAAGGTGATGAAGTGGATAATAGCCTGTTGAGATGTTTGACCCATAGCAGAATTGATATAGCCAGCTTTGTCTTTTATCTTGCAAGATGGTGCTTCTGATGGGGATTGCTGTTTGTGCCAGGAGATACTGTTGAACAGTTGACTCCAAGAAAGGCTGCCGTTTGGTTCGTGGCTGTCGCCACTGTTTAGAGCAAAGCTATCATAGACGTGTGGCCCTGCCCAACCTCTTTGCTCACACAGAGCCTTCTCATTTCTGTTTACTGTGGGTTTCTGGGGGTTTACTTGCTCTGTGTGCTACTGTTTCCCAGTGGTTCAGAACTGCCAGTGTTTGAAAAGTATCAGCAAAGTGCGATCCTTTCTGTCTTGCCTGCTTGTGGTCATATCAGTTCACCATAGACTGATTGCTTATGGCCTATTTTCCCTGAACAAGTCTTGACTTAGCGTGTTTTTGTTGTTTTGTTGTTTTTCTTCCCTAAGCATCACCTCTGAGTAGTTCTAGAAGCTTTTCTTGCTTCAGGACCTCATGGTCCACGATCCTGCCTTTTAGTATTAAGATTGGTATGTATGATGATATCACTTATAAAACCAATTTTATATGTATAAGATAGAAAAGGTCATCCTTGCAGCCCAAGAGAAGATTGGGCGAGAAAGTGTACTGTGAACTTTCAATTTGTGCTGGATCTTGATTCCAATATTAGTTTCCTAAAAAGATTAGATCATATGACTCACTTGGGGCAGTAGCTTAAAATACAGATTTCTGGGCACCATCTGAGAACTACTGAAACATATCTAGAGAGGAGCCTGGAAACCTGTATTTTAAACAGCACTGCAACTTTGCAGGTCGAGTTACAGATTGGCAGCAGAGAACACACACATGTGCGTACACACACACACACACACAGAGGCACACAAACATGCATGCATGCATTCATAGATTCCCATTCATGCCCCATTCGCAATTTATTTAGTTAAGGAAACAGAACATAATGGAAGTTAGGTAGCTAGACCAGCAGGAGAAGACACAGTCTATCTCTGCGGACCTTTCCCATGCCCCTTCCTCCTATGGATGCCCTGCTGCCGGTGACATTTGAGACAGGTGGGATCCTGCTAGGACTAAAAGAGAAAGTGACCCTTGATTCTGTTCCTGTCCTTTCATTATGTGGCTTCTGATGTTATTTGAAAAGGCATTACCTTAAAATTTTGGCATTTCCATTTAAGGCAGGGATCAGCAAATAGCCCGCCACCTATTTTTGTATGTGAGCTAAGAATGTTTTTTGTATTTTTAAATGGTTGAAAAAAAAAATCAGAAGGATAATAACACTTCATGCCATATGTACATTATATGAAATTCAAATGTAAGTTTTACTGGAAGCCAGCAACATTCGTTTCTTTACTTACTGTCTATGACTGCTTTGACTCTGCAGTAAGAGTTGAGTAGTTACAACAGAAACAAGACTCGGATATTCACTAGCTGGACCTTTACAGAGAAAGTTTACAGAGACTATTCACTAGCTGGACCCCTGATTTAAGAGAATGTTGACAGGTATCAGGCTGTCCTTGTTTGTGACCAGCATCAGCAGGGTCCCATCCTTATCTGATGGAAGTGGATGGAGTCAGTGCCCAAGTGGTCTTGAAGGAACACTCTCCCTGCTTCCTACCCTCCAGGGTCCTGGAGACAATTTCCTGCCATTTAACCCTGACTCTGATTTTGTATTCTCTGACCTGGAGGTTCTGATACTGAGTTTGGGCTGAAGACCACAGTCACAATCCATTCCTCTATAATATCCTTGGTGATTCACGTGGTCCGGAGAATTTAGGAAACACCGACCAGTTCTAACTTCTTAAATTTCATAGAGGAAATGATGGACTTGCTTGCCAAGAAGTCATTTGCTGAAGGTGTTTGTAGCTGATTTTGGAAGTGATGGACTAGACTTCAATTCTCTGGAAGACTTTCTTGGCAGTATATCGTGTGCCTTAAAATAATTACTAGTAGTCAGTGACTTTCTAGGCATACCAGTTAGTGACACCTTTGAGGAAACAGATCACATTCTTCAAATGCAAACAGATGAGAAATTTCCCTTATTGAATTGGAAAGGGTTGTTTTAAGTGGAAACCGGGAGGCTTCTGGGTCTCCTGTCATTACTTTCACCGTCAGCTGTTAAAAAGCTTAAGGGCCAGAAAGCTTAAGGTGGAGAGAGAAAAAAAAGTTAGTAAAGAACAATTACAGTGCACTTTGACATTCGAATTTGTAATCTTCCTTCCTAATTAGTATTAAGGTTTTCCCTATTTGGTGAAAAAGATATGCGACTGAACTTTCACTTCTAAAGAGATGTTTTAACAGCTGCTCACCAACCTAAAATGAATATTAGTAATTAGAACTATTATTATTTTCTGTCATCATTATGGCTACTGTTACTAATCCTCAACACACAAAGCCAGGATGCTAATACTGGCTGGCTGTACCAAACTCTGAAATCCTAATTACCATTCCCTGCTCTAGAAAAGAAGCTATTTGTAAGAACAAAGTAGCTATTAAGAGGAGGAGGACAGGGTAGCTGTTTAATGTGTTGATGATTTGGGACCACCAGCTAAAAGAATTCTAGAGAATGACCCCCTGCTTTTTAACTGATTTAAGGGGTCATTGGATTTGTTCCAGAGTAGTTTAGGTTACATGTTATAGACCTTGACCTCTCAAACGTGACTCCCCCCCCCCCCCCCCCCCCCCCCCCCCCCCCCCGCTGAATTTACAAAACAGCTAGCATCACTGTTTGACAACAATCAAAGATACCTCAGGCATAATTACTACTGATCCACAAAAAGAGTCAGTGAAATGGCTTTAATATGTTTAAAATAGTAAATCTTTTGCTTAGAAGCAGCCCACACAATTGTGTGCAGTAGTCTAAAATGTATACTTCACTGCTAACTTACTTGATCCATTATTTTGAAATTGCAGAAAGAGGGTATTGCCTAGGGTCATTTATCTTTTACTTGCTTTTATTTGATATTCAAGTAGAGTAATTAAACTGTGCAAGCCAAATCTAGTGATAAATATACCCCAAACCAGAGGAAAAAAAAAATATACTTGTAATTATAGTGTGTAAATCAGAAAGGCTGAAGTTAGAGGACTGAAACGAATTTTAAATTTTGATTAATCCAAAGTGACTCACCTGCCAATTGCTCAACTTTTATCAATGGACTTTATCAATAACCTTAAGGCAATGCCTTCAGGCGTAACATTACATTAATTTGTTTTTAAGTGGAAAGATATTGAAAGGAAAGGATTTTTTTTCCACCCCAAATGTATAATCTATTTCCCAGCATTACTTGTCTAAGATCTGAATTCTAATATAAGTAGCAAAACAGAACAAATTTGTTTCTAAAACTATTTCCCAAGTAAAATTTTTGAGAAATAGCCATTCCATAGCCTCCTCTTGAAGGATGCTGACATATTGAAACCTAATAAGATCTTCTGAATTTTGTTTCACCATTTCCCAAACTTGACCCAGGGCATTTCTGAGGCTTGTAATTTTCATTTTTTACCTAGCAACATTCCACAGAGCACCATGAAAGAGACAGTGGGAGATGCTGGTCTAGGCGTGAAGCTTCTTGTAATAAAGTTGACTTGAGCTGGAAGGGCATGTGGGAAATTTTGATTACTGTAAGACAGCAGCGGGAGCCCTGGAAGGGAAGGAAGTGATGCAGCCCGAGGTGCCAGGATCTCGGAGGCCCAGAGTTTATGCTCACTGTGCTGACGGGGTGCACTCCGGGGAGTGGGAGTGGGGAGCCTCAGATGTGTGCTCTACCTCACTGCCTCAGCAGCTATCTTCTAAGAGACACATTCTGTTTTGAGTACAGATATTTACACCTGGCCATATTTTGGATGACATTTCTGTACATTTCCTAAATTTATTTTTTATATTACCCAAATCCTCTACAGTGAAGTTGGAATTTTTTTTTTTTTTTTTTTTTTTGGCTGCCTTGGGTCTTAGTTGCAGCACGTGGGATCTTCGTTGTGACATGCAGGATCTTGCATTGTGGTGCATGGGCTTCTTTCTAGTTGTGGTGCACGGGCTCAGTAGTTGCGGCACGCAGGCTTAGTTGCCCTGCAGCATGTGGGATCTTAGTTCCCTGACCAGGGATTGAACCCGCATCCCCTGCATTAGAAGGCAGATTCTTAACCACTGGACCACAAGGGAAGTCCAATGGAATTCGTCATTTTTGGTATGGAAGTAATGATGCATTCATACATTTTAATATTGGTCTATATATGTTTATAAAATATTCAGTATGTTATAAACGAAGTGGCTTCAAATACCCAGGATCCCTGTTGGTCCATGATGAATCTATGATGATACTAGAAAGACCAGTATAGTTAGTTTCTCTAAACTAACATTTATTTAATTTAAAAGAATGTCTTCTATTATGAGATTGATTTTTTTAATGTCTAAGTGAGCTTTCTCTTATTTAAAAAAAATGAAGGACAAGCATAGTTTTAATTGTGTTTTCTTCTTAGCTATTCTTACTTAGGAAAATGCTGTCCCCAGGTTGTTCTTATATTATTATAAAAATATTACTGAGTTGCTAGCCTCTGTAAGAGTTTACAGTATCTTAGAGTTGCTTCCTCTGTCTCCCCCACTTCTCCCACCATTCCCCCATCCCAGCCAGTAACACTGTTGAGTCTTACTGGGCTAGCTACTCCTTTTATTGCAGATTTCTTTCTTAACATCAGCATAAATTTGTGTGCTAAAGGAGTATTGTGGCTGTGAAGTAGGTTTCCTCTCTGTGAAGTTCACCGGCCTATTATGGAACTGAATATTCATTCTTGGTATTTCTGGCACATCTGTCTGACACAGAACTAATTGTCCCAGACTGCACCTATTACACAGTGTTATTACCTGAAAACTGACGAACCAGGGATCACATCAGCATCTCAAAATTACAATAACTTCTGTAATAGGAAAGTCATAGAATGGTAATAAGTAAAATGCTAGAGATGGGAGAGGCCCTGGAAATGATCTTGGTCAACCCTTTCATGTTATAAGGGAGCCAGATTTGATGTGATAAATATATAGTTTCCTTGATATCAGCTAATGAATCTCCACTCAAAAGTGTTTCCATCACTTCCTATAGGAAAGGAAAGACTTTCAGTTGTATTAGGATAGGTTAATGCAATAGAAAATAATATTCACCTATGCTGAAGTTTGAAAAGCATCAAGGAATATGTTTTGTACATTCCATTCTGCTATGTGACCAACAATAGTATATAAATGCTTATAAGTTGTTAGTAAAATAACAAAATTCACATTCATGAAAAATACTGTTAGAATTTGTTTTCTTATTTAAGTGTTTATGAGATCATCTCGTACAAATTTCAATCCAGATAATGTACTATGGAATTCTGTCTTCAAACTTTGAATTAAAAAAGGAGAAAAATACTACTATACATAGTTGGTGTGTTTGAAAATTCTGGTGTTATTTTCAGTTTTTCTCTGTAGAAAGCAGTTTTCTCTGCTGAGTAATGTAGAAATTTAGCCTGAGTTCTCATTAGAAAGGATAATTTTTGTTAATGTACTATTATAATTCACTTATTCTTACAAATATTCTGTTACATTCCTCACCTCAGAAATTTTCTCATTTGAATATTGAATATCATTTGCTGTCCCCTGAATTGGTTTAGTGTTGATTTTTTTTTAATTGAGGATAATGTTCTTTAATTTATTTCAGTAAAATTGTTTCTATAAGTCTAAAAATACCCAGAATATTCTATACTATCTGGAAAAACAATAAAGATCAATATTTGAGAAAATTAGCTTACTATTGACCCTGAGTCATTATCCTTTGATAATAACAATAGCAGCAGTTTATTGAATATTCACTTGTGTCAAATATCAAGGCCTTTATTTTAGTTCACTTACTGAATTCTTAGATAACACTTTGAAGTAGTACTAAGGCCATCTTACAGATAAATTTGGCTAAGAACACCCACGTAAGAAGGTGATGCACGGAGGATTTGGGTCTAGGTCTGTTGTACACCCAAGACCGGACTTTTAATGTTGATACTACATTGCCTTGACTTCTAGTGTACAGGCAGATGAGAGGCTTTACTGGGGAACAATTAGGGGCTTAGTTGTGCCCCTTTAAGAAGGCCCCGTCCAGTGGGGACTGTAACAGGGTGTATGGCCAGGGAACTTCTAAAGGCAGTGATAACAGCTTCTTAGGAAAGGTTGAATTGTGGGAACCTTTCTATCACTTTAAAATTTCTTTTTCAATGAAAAGCCTTCAGGTACCTCTGTTGACTGCTGCCAGTGAACTGCTGATGAACTTGGCAATTATGCTTGCTTTGTACTGCAAAAAGAGGTAAGGTGAGAGTTGCTTCAGAAGCAAAGTGGAAAACAAATCAAAACAAAAAAAAAACCCAACTTATTCTTTTCATAATCAGTTCCTGAAGTGTTTTTCTGGAACAGCTGTTGTTCTTGGCTGATGTTCTTGACAGAAATTGCATCTGGGCAACCTGCCTGTTTCCTCCCTCCCTCCCTCCCTCCCTCCCTCCCTTCCTTTTTCCTTCCTTTCCTTTCTTTCTTCACTAGTCTAGACCAACAGATATTATCCAAAGGGTTTGGGTAGTAGTTCCCATGTGATGATGGTCATATTTTCAAAGCACGATGTAAGGCGACATGCATGGACTAGCATGGTACCTCCTGATCACAATCCTACCTTATATTCTTCCAGCGTTTTACGCTTTACTAAAAGGGGAAGCAAACACATATACCTATGATGGTTGAAGCCAGTAGGGTAGGAACTGTGCCGGGTCTCAGATGAGCAGCTGCTCTTCTGCTCTCACCAGGTCTTTCTGTGCAGGAATGAAGGGCTACCGTTGCACCTGTTCTTTTTTTTTTTTTTTTGCGATACGTGGGCCTCTCACTGTTGTGGCCTCTCCCGTTGTGGAGCACAGGCTCCGGACACGCAGGCTCAGCGGCCATGGCTCACGGACCCAGCCGCTCTGCGGCATGTGGGATCTTCCCGGACCGGGGCACGAACCCATGTCCCCTGCATCAGCAGGCGGACTCTCAACCGCTGCGCCACCAGGGAAGCCCGGGCACCTGTTCTTTTTAAAAGCTGAAAAAAATCCATATTTTTATCAAAGATTTTTTTTTTTAAATCAGTACTGTTCAAGTTAAAGGAAATAAATCTTCAGTATGGATTTGAGTTTGTGTACCCACTAATTAAAAAAGTTTTTTTTTTTATCATGATGATGTCATTGAGCCATCCAGAAAAGCTGTGCGGTAGGTGGGACACATATTATTCTGAAAACTGAAGACACACGATAATCACAACTTGCAGCTATCCAAGTTGAAACTAAAACTTACCAGAACCAGCCTGCCTGCATTCAAATCCTGTTTCCACCATTTATATTCAGCGTGATCCTGAGCAAGTTAAACAACCTGTGTGTGTCTTATGCTTTCTTCAATGAGATATTGATATAATCCATATAATGAAATAGTGTCAAAAGTTGTTGTAAGGATTAAATAAGATAATTAGAATATATCTGGCATAAACCTTTAGCTACTTAATAATGTTCATCTGCTTTAACAATGAGAGCCACAATATTTCACATCGCTCTCAGTACAGCAGTAAAGAGAAGGTTTGCCAGAATCACAGTTTCGAAACAGGAGTGTCAACCATGACGTGACGTCAGCATAGCTAATATCTAGTTGTAGTGTCATCTTTAAAAATAGTTCAAGAGCATTATTTGGATTTCTGCTATAAAGAGTTACAAACTTTTTACTTTGAGTGAGTAGAATACTTACGTATATACTTACACACACACACGTTAAGCCGGGGGACTAGCGAGAAATGCCCTTTGTTGAGCTACAGTGATAGAATCGCACAGAAATTGAAGTAGGAAGAAAAGCTTTGCTGATATGATTTTCAAAAAGCAATCACTCAGGTCCCAAGATCAGAACAACAAATCAGATAGGAAAGGCAGAGTAATCATTGGAAAAGAGAAAACACACACATTCACGCATGTGTACGCATGTACACACATACACACACCCTGGGCTATTTCAGATTATATTTTGGGTTGTGTCAGCCAAAGCACAGTGTGCATTAAGAAATAACTAAACTTTCTTCAGGTTTCATGTTTTGAAAATTATTTTGGGGAAATTCCTTTCCTGACATTTTAACTTCTTGTTTTTGAAATCTATCGAAAATTACCAATCACCTTATATTAGTTAAGAAAACTAATTCCAGTCACCTTGTATTCGTTAAGATAGACTAAGTTATGCTACAGTGACAAACAGCCTCCAAATATCAGCAGCTTAAGTTTATTTCTCACTCGCGTTACATGTTCAGTGTAGGTCAGTATGGGGGCTCTGCTGGTTGTGGTCTCGCGAGGACCAAGGCTAACAGGGGCTCCATTTTAACCTCTATTTCCATGATCACTGTAACAGAGACAAAGGTTTATCCCTGTTTCTCCTGTTTTCTTTCTATAACCTCTGGAATATAGATAAATTAGCTTTACTAGTTGGTGATGAGGAGGACAAGCTATCAGGAGCATCCCTGATTCCTTCAACATTATTAGACTGTATTTCCAAAGGTAAAACTCACAGTTAGTTATGTCTGAGCAATGTATTTTCTCATACAGAAGTTGAATAAAGAGCTCAACCGTTATTGGGCTTCCCTGGTGGCGCAGTGGTTGAGAGTCCGCCTGCCGATGCAGGGGACACGGGTTCGTGCCCTGGTCGGGGAAGATCCCACATGCCACGGATAGGCTGGGCTCGTGAGCCATGGCCGCTGAGCCGGCGTGTCTGGAGCCTGTGCTCCGCAACGGGAGAGGCCACAACAGTGAGAGGCCTGCGTACCGCAAAAAAAAAAAAAAAAAAAAAAAGAGTTCAACTGTTCTATATTACATGGATTTTAATCAGGTATCAAGTGACAACATCATGAGACAGGAAAGAGGAAGAACCAAATGATAGTGTTTGGAGCAGAACTGCAACTTAGGGGTTTAGAAGAATCTTTTTATCAGCCTCCAGTCTAAGGAGGATGGCACTGGTCATAGAAATTGGGTGATGGTGCTCCCAGTACCAAGCCTCTTTACTGGCTACCCCAAAACCACATCTTCCTGCTCACTGTGTAGGTTGACTATGGTAGAGTGGGTTAGGTCCCTGGAAATCTTTACTTTGGATTATCTTGTTCATCTTGAAAGTTGATAGGGAAGAACCTCTCTACTCCCAGGTTCTAAATCTTAGAGAATTGCTGCATTTTAATTCTTTGAACTCAGGTATCATTTAACTTGGTTTATACATAGTTATTTAGGTACTTATACACCTCATTTAAAGATAGAGGAGAAACTCAGTATAACCTGTGGTTGTGTTAACTCACAAACAGGAGTATTCTGTAGGGGAAGTGCTTCTTATGGTTTAAACAAAGACAGGGGAAGTTATGGGGAAGAGAGGAGAATTATTCAACTCAGTAAGCATTTACCGAACTCTTACAGTTGGAGTTCAGTAATTGGAGGGCTTGAGATAGGATAGATTCAAAGATAACCATGATTTAGTCTTGGAGGACAGATGAACCGCAGACTTAATTTCCCTTCTCGTTTTCCACAACCTGGCATTTGTTCCTACTTTTATAAGCTCACATATCACTTAGTTGTGCAAGACTTCTTCATTTCTAAACCTAGTTGTCACTTTTTTTAAAAAATTAATTAATTTATTTATTTTTGGCTGTGTTGGGTCTTCGTTGCTGTGCACGGGCTTTCTCTAGCTGCGGTGAGCAGGGGCTACTCCTCGTTGTGGTGCGCAGGCTTCTCATCGTGGTGGCTTCTCTTGCGGAGCACAGGCTCTAGGTGCGCGGGCTTCAGTAGTTGTGGCTCGCAGGCTCTAGAGTGCAGGCTCAGTAGTTGTGGTGCATGGGCTTAGTTGCTCCATGGCACGTGGTATCTTCCTGGACCAGTGCTCGAACCTGCATCCCCTGCATTGGCAGGCGGATTCTTAACCACTGAGCCACCAAGGAAGTCCTAGTTGTCACTTCTTATTCCTCATCACATGTCCTTTTGTCTGAATTTGATACTGCCAGTCACTCCTTAAAATCTTTGCCTTGTCTTTTGTAACCTCACACTTTCCTAGGCTTTTTCCAGTCTTCCTGGCTGTTATTTCTTTTTACCTTATAAGCTCTTCATCCTCCTGTCCTTCCTTCAGCATAGGTATTCACCATGCTACTCACTAAACTTTCCTAAAGTAAGTTTGTTACCATTAATATGCACATGTGAATGTGTCTAAAATCTGTGGCACGTGTCTGTTTATTTTTCCTGAACACAGACTCACATATTTAATTGCCTGCTCAACATTCCAATAATCTTTAACTTAACCTATTCAAGACCAAACTCGTCATCTTCCTTAATTGTCCTTCTCCTTCTGTTTCTGTTTTAGTGAAAGGCAGTATTTGGCCCAGGCTGAAACTGGATGTTCCTTGGTTCTTTCCTTTTTTTCATCCCTAATCTTAAATCCTGTTTATTTGACTTTGTTAGAATCTTACAAATTTGATTCCTCCCGTTCAACATTACCTAGGGTAGGAGTTAGATGTTTCTTTCCCTGTGTTGTCTTAACAACTGGTTCATACCTCTGTCATAGCGTTTATTATATCATATTATGAATCCCTAATGTTGTTTACTTTTTTTTCACTGGTGGTAATGACCTCCTTGAAGCAAGGAACAGTCATTTATTTCTAAATTGTCAGTGCCAATCACATGTCTTTAATATATAGCTATACTACAAATGAATGACGTTAGATGTGCAAAGAGACACTGACAAATCAAGCTATATCTGATAATTTTGTTTTTTGAAAGCAAGTGGCAAGGTCAAATTTTCCACTTAGATAACTTGATTTGCAGCTAGAGATAGTGGAATGATCTGTGTGGACAAAGTACAAAATTCTAAAAGTCAGTAGTACTTACGGGAAATCTCCCATCTTTTTACATCTTACGTTTTTAATCTAATATATTCTTCCATTCACTATGGGAGAAAAATGAGTAAAGCTAGAATTATAGTTTTTTTTAACCAAAATGTAATTGTTTTAATGCCAGTTTGAAAACAGACCTTTTTTGCTTGTATAAATAGACATTTAAGCAGAATCAAAGAAAATGATAAAAAGAGTTTATAATTCTTAAAAGATCTTCTAAGTATATGTGAAGTGCTCATTCCTAGTATAGAAGCTTATGTCATTCATAATAGAAACAATCCATTTTGCCTGAATCCTTTTAAACTTTTTTTAGTTGAGAGCTCTCATTTTGTTTTTGATTTTTCTCTGGGGAGCTGATAGGGTCAGAAGTGGAAGTATAAGAGATTTGTGGGAAGATTTCCATGATTCACAGAAATTCAGAAAGTAATAATTATTTTGCTGTTCAGTCAGCTGAGTTGGAAATCACTTTACTTTTAAGAAAATTACAGAAAGAAAGATGGGGTACTCTCAGTACCGGTGAAGTGATGGATTTAATGTTTATAATGTTATTTCTAGATTTTGCAGTCCACTTGATAGGACTTCATTTACAAGTATAAAATAATTTTCCCAGTGCAAGCAGAGAGAGTTGTATATTCCACATTATATTATGGTGGCCATGTTCGTACATCATGGGCTCTTAAAAAGAAAGGCATTAAATAAAACCATGAAATAAAGAATAAATTAATATGCATCTGATTCCCCTCCAGTGTTGGCCAGTTTTGAATGGTTAACCTGATTTAATGTTTCCAGGGGGTTTTAGCTATTATGTGCTCTCAGAGAGACCCTATTGAAACAGGCCGTGGTTTGTAAACCTTGGCAGAAGTGTAAGAACTAAGTCCTCAGTTAGCCTGAATTCCTTTTGTTCCAACCTGACTTCAGAAATCTAATCCAAGAGTTCTACACACACACCATTTGCATTCAGGGACTCTGTGAACTCCTTGTTTATTTACTCTTTAATTTCACTGTAGTTTATTTAATTTCTTAAAAATAATGCTGTGCTTTCCCTTTTATATTAGCTAAAAATAGAGACTTCCGGTATAGCCACTACCCAGGAATATTCAAGTGCCTAGTTTCCACTGATTGTTTTTGCCAAGGTCCGAGGATTCCTAATAGGCTCTTCTTGAGTCTGAACAGAAATGTGGTTTAGAGCAAGCTGGAAAGATGCATTCTTCTTTAGGAGGTCATTGGTATCATCCCTCGTTTTTAAAGTGATTGGAAACTACGTTCTTAAACATTCCTTTCTTCTCAACCATTATACCAAGACATAGTGACATTTTTGCCTCTTTTTCTTCCTTCTTACCTTTTCTTCCATTGAGAAGCCACACTAGCATGTGATGCCCTCCCAGGATTCTGTGGCTTAGAGGGTACCCCCTATTCACCTTGCAGTGCAGTAGTATGAGCACTTCTTTGATGTCAGGATACTCACATTAAAATCTCAATTCTGCTACTTCCCTTCGAGATGTGTGACTTTGGGCCAATTGTTTAACCTTGTAAGGCTCAGTTTCTTCATCAGGTAAAATGGGAATAATATAATTGTGTGTACTCCAGAGGGTTTTTTGTGAGGTTTGGGAAGGATTAAATGAAATATATTATTAATATTATTTTATTGTCACTATTTTTGAAGTGGGAGGCAGAGAAATAGGGCATGTGGATGGACTTATCGGAGGGGATGAATTTTGTTGTACATGAGCCTGTAGAACTGTTTAAAATGTCTAATAATTCTTCTGATTATGTGCTAGTGCTTGGATCAGTTTTCATTAGTTCATCCCATGCATCAGATCACCCTTGCTGTTTTGAACAACTCCAGCTATTATCCTTTTATATGCTCTTGTCATTGTCCCATTGTCATCAAACGTTAATTACCATAATTGAACATTATTTTGTGGTATGTCCTTTTTAGAATCTAAACTTGTTCATGTAATTTTACCATAATAACTATAGAAGAAGTTTCTCAAGGATTTTTGTTAATTTCCTTTTCATATAGAAAACACATAACATACAGCCAAATTGAGAATCTTTCTGTCCTGTTGTGACTGGTACTGGTTTTTGTTTGGTTTTGTTAATTTTGGAACCGTCATTAATTTAAAAAAATTCCACAATCCATTATAAGCCTGAATAAACGTACAAACTCCAAATGATATAAGGAAGTAGAGCCTAGGCTTAACAAATATATAAAATTGAGAGCAAACTCCGATCCCATTCTCACATTGCTTCTTCCTTGATGGGTTTATAAATGCTTAAGTCAGAAATTAAGGATGGATCTAGCAATTCTACTTCTGGGAATATTCCGAAGGAAGCAAAAACACTGTGTCAAAATGATATCTGCACCCCACCCCCATGTTCATAGCAGTAGCTAAGACATGGAAACAACAATAGTTAGGACATGGAAACAACCTGGATCTGTCCATCTACAGATCAATGGATAAAGAAGTTCTGATATATATACAGACAGACACAGACACACACATGTACAACTATTATTCAAGTATTAAAAAAGGAAATCCTGCCATTTGCAACAGTACGGATGGACCTTGAAGGCATTATGCTAGGTGAAATAAGTCAGACAGGTGAGGGTTGGGGGGAGTGGGAATTGGGTGAAGGTGGTTCAAAGGCACAAACTTTCAGTTATAAGGTAAATAAGTACTAGGGATGTAAATAATGTACAACGTGATGACTGCAGTTAACACTGCTGTATGATGTATTTGAAAGTTTTGAAGCTAGTATATTCTGAGTTCTCATTAAAAGGAAAAAACTGTTTTTTCCTTTATCTATACAAAATGATGGAAATTAAACTTATTGTGGTAATCATTTCACAATATATGTTAAGTCAAATCATTATGCTGTACACCTTAAACTTACACAATAATGTATATCAATTATATCTCACTAAAAATGAAAAGAAAAAATTAAGGATGTTCTGTATACTTGGTTTTGAGACTTTGCTATCATGGCCATAATATGCTTCAGCTTAGCTCTGTGGGCCTCTGATAACTGTTTTTTGGAGGAGAATCCTTAAATATGTTGTGCAGCATGAAATAGCATCTTAATTTACCAATGGGAGTAATAAAAATATGGTAGACAAATGCAAAAGTGCTACGCAGCTAAAGAAGAAAAATCTTGCATTTTCTCTCAAACCTACTAAAATTTGGTTTGCTATGAGAATTCATACTGATGAGTGAGCCAATTTATTTAGTTTGTTTGCTTCCTTGCTTGTTTGTTTTTATTAGATATTTCTAAGCATGACTTAGATACTGAGAAAAATTGAGACTATTTGTTGAATTCCTAGGAAAGCTGAAACCTGCAATGAATGGGACTCTTATATTCTGACTGATTTGCTCTGTACTTCCTTTGAATTAAAATTAACATTGATGGAGAATTTCTAAGGTTCTATACTTTCCCCTTTGAAAGAGATAGGTAGTTAGTCATTCACTGTGGCTATTAATTCAGTTCTGTTCCCCATGACTTCCCTGTATTCCTGGCAAGATGGATATAACCAATAATCCCTACGTTTTCTCGTTTGGAGTAAAAAATAAACTATTATCTTCTTTTCTTTTAAATAGCTTGAGCTCCAACTTGTTTAATTCAAGAAAGCCCTTCAATTATTTGGCAGATCGGTCCTCTGGTGATGATCATAGGTTGTCCTCAGGGCATGTACTTATCTCCAAAGTTTAGTCCTTGCTGCTCCTGAACAACTCCGTCACTGTGAGTAAGAGAGAATCCCTGTTGATGTGATACGAGGAAATGGGGTTGAGACTAGACCTCTGTTTACCGTCATTGTCACTGGTACTAGTTTTGATGATACTAGGGCTGTACTGGTTTTTCATGGTTCAAGGAAGAATGAGCCCAACCTCATTTAAGTGTCAACCAGGGGTATGTTCGCCAAAGCTGACCTGAGTTCTAGACGGTAAGGCTTTTTAGAGTCATTCTGACGTGCCGGTTCCACTCTGCCATTCCATCCATGGGGAGCTGTTTATTGGGGCTCCAAAGCACTGTTTCTCTTCAACTTTGGCATTCCTATTACTTCCCTTTCAAGATTCTTCTTTCCTCTCCCTTCTTCTTCCCAGCAAAGAACGAAAGCCCTTATCCATCTACTGTCCTAGAATGATTAAAACATCCTTTGAAGGAAAAATCCCCATCAGGTCACAGTAGGTATTATTATCATGGTTACCCATGTGATGAGTTTGAAAGGCAGGAAGATTTTACTTCTCGGAGTCCAAGTTTGGGGAAACCAATCCTATCTAGATAGGGAAGAGTATTAATTGATTATCTTAGTTATTCTATATATTCAGTTTGTTATGTACCAAAAAAGCACTCTATTTCATTGAGTTTTAGGCACCCTCAATTGTAAGACACATCCTAATTTTAGAAACAGTAAATGTAAAAAGAAACATCTTAGAATCAATGAAATTTGGTAAACAACTTTCACGTGTGGTTTAGGAATTTTCTTCTGTGTATAATTCTTTTTCTTTTAAACGTAAAATATTTTCAAAATGCAAAAGATAATAAAGAGTAGTATGATGAACACTTAAGTACCAGTCATGTGACTTAAGAAATAAAACTTTATACATAAAGTTGAAGCTTTCAATGTATTCTTCCATGTACTATATCCTGGCTCAGCCACTATAGCAAACCCTACACTGAATTTAGCATTCACGTGCATTTCTTTATATTTTTATCACATAAGCTTATGTTTATAAGCAATTTTTAGTATGTTTGACAGTCTGTATTTTCTTTTATTATGTAAAGCTTCAAACATAAATAAAAGTAGAGAGAATAGACTAATAAATATGCATTTACCCATTTTCTAGTTTTAACCATTATAAATACTTGGCCAATACTATTTCACCCATCACCCTACTTCTCTCTCTCCCTTCCCCCACCACTGGATTGAAGTAAATTTGAACATTGTATCTTTTTTTTTTTCTTTCAGTAAACGCTTCAGTATATATCTCTAAAAGATAAAGAATTTTAGGGGACTTCCCTGGTGGTCCAGTGGTTGAGAATCCACCTTCCAATGTAGGGGATCTGGGTTCGATCCCTGGTCAGGGAACTAAGAACCCACATACTGTGTGGCAACTAAGCCTGTGTGCTGCAACTACTGAGCCCACGCACCACAAATAGAGAAGCCCACGTGCCACAAAGAGCCCGCACACCACAATGATGACCCAGCGCAGCCAAAAACAAAAAAATATATATTTTTAATTAAAAAAGAAAACAAACATAAAGAAAGATAAAGAATTTTAGAAATTATAGCCATTATTACAACTATCACACTTAAAACAATGAACAGTAATTCCTTAATATTATTAAATATCAGTTAATGTACCAAATTTTCCCAAATATCTTAGAGATTTCTTTTTATAGTTGTTTTGTTTGAATTAGGATCCAACCAAAGTTGGCATATTGCATTTGATTGATATGTCTTTTGCTACTATCTGGTTGCTACTCCTAATTTTTTACCTCTTCTTTCCTTGACATTTGTTGGAAAAAAAAAAACTGGGCCTGTGGACTTTCCCAGCAAATATTCCCCCTTTCCATATGGATATTCAATTTTAGTAGTACCACTTTGTCCATTTCTCCCCACTAACATGCAAGGATATGTGTCTTGTGTTATGTGTCTGTCTGTACAACATGGTTCCTGGGCACTCTATTCTGTTCCATCCATCCATATGGGTCAATATGGGACTATGTAGGTCAGTGTTATGCTCTTAATTATTACCACTTTATGGTAAATGGGATGGTCCCCTCTCTTTATTGTTTTTTTAAAATTGTCTTATCTCTTCTTAGCCTTTTGCTTTCCATGTGAATTTTAAAAATAGCTTGTTAAGTACCCCACCCTAAACACTCACAAATCCAGTTGTGATTTTTATTGAAAACTTACTGAGTTTGTAGATTAATGTGGTAAGATTTAAGGTCTTTATGATTTTGAGTATTCCTATCCACAAATACGACACAACTCTCAAGTTTTCCAGATTTTTATGTCATTAATAAGTTTTACAATTTTCTTAAAGAACTTGTATGTAATTTTTTTTTTTTTTTTTGCGGTACGCGGGCCTCTCACTGTTGTGGCCTCTCCCGTTGCGGAGCACAGGCTCTGGACGCGCAGGCTCAGCGGCCATGGCTCACGGGCCCAGCCGCTCCACGGCATGTGGGATCTTCCCGGACCGGGGCACGAACCCGTGTCCCCTGCAGCGGCAGGCAGGCTGTCAACCACTGCGCCACCAGGGAAGCCCCACTTGTATGTATTTTTTAAGGTTTATTCTTTTTTTTTTTTTAATTTATTTATTTATTTATTTTTGCTGTGTTGCGTCTTCGTTTCTGTGCGAGGGCTTTCTCTAGTTGTGGCAAACGGGGGCCACTCTTCATCACGGTGCGCAGGCCTATCACTATCGCGGCCTCTCTTATTGCGGAGCACAGGCTCCAGACGCACACACTCAGTAGCTGTGGCTCACGGGCCTAGTTGCTCCGCGGCATGTGGGATCTTCCCAGACCAGGGCTCGAACCCGTGTCCCCTGCATTAGCAGGCAGATTCTCAACCACTGTGCCACCAGGGAAGCCCTAAGGTTTATTCTTTAATCTCATATTCATTGTTGCCTTTGTATAAATGACATATATATATTTTTTTTTTGATGAAAGAATATAGGTTTATAAAAACCTTTCTCAATTTATAATATATATTATTTAAATTGTTACTTCAATCAAGTACTAGCTCACCATGATTTATAACATACATTTCAGGAGTTTGGTATACTGAGAAATAGGTCATTGCCATATGGAGGACCGTTTTTTCATAGATTTGACTTTGAAGACATTGAAGTGGCTTTTCCTTACCAATTCAAAAATTTCTAGTTTTTAAAAATTATACTCTTTCCCCCCCTTCCTCAGTATTTTTTAAATTGTAGATTGTGATATTAATGAAATTACTGAGATTGATGTATTGAGTTATTATCAGCATTAAAAAGACAACAGGATAGAAAGTATCAAGAATAGGTTGTAGGGCTTCCCTGGTGGCGCAGTGGTTGAGAGTCCGCCTGCCGATGCAGGAGATGCGGGTTCGTGCCCCGGTCCGGGAAGATCCCACATGCTTCGGAGTGGCTGGCCCGTGAGCCATGGCCGCTGAGCCTGTGCGTCCGGAGCCTGTGCTCCGCTATGGGAGAGGCCACAACAGTGAGAGGCCCGCGTACAGTTAAAAAAAAAAAGAATAGGTTGTAATTGATGAGGGTTTTGGATTGTGTGTGATACAGCTATTGTTTCATGAAACTTGTTTCATATACATATATGTGAAGTATGTATATATGTATACATATATATGTAGGTGTGTATATATGTATGCTTATATATGTTTATAAATGCATATATGTATATTTATACCTGTATATGTATATATGTATGTGTTTATAAATGTGTATATGTGTATATGTGTATATATATTTTGTATATATGTGTATATATATAAATTGAGAGATAATTTTAGCAGCATTTGTTTAAATTTGGTCTTGGTAGCCTCAGAAATGGACTCTGGGTATTACTTTTCTGAGTTGTCAAAGAAAGGGTTTCTATGAGCCAATTGTTTTGAAGGCCACCACCTCTGTAAGGACACTTAAGGAAATTAGCAATACTACTCTCTGTTTTGTAATCTGGAAAGAGACTTATATGTCTCTTGGCCACTCATTCCCTGGAACTAAACTCGAGGGCAATCCCCTTGAAGTAAATTATAGTTAACTTCCTAAGAATTGATTCAGTAATGATTATAAAGTATAAAATAACTAGAACAGTATGAGTTACTGTGTCTGTGTGTGGGTGGTGGTGGAGGGGTGTTTCTGAATATTTTCCCCAATTTTGTTAGTCTATGTAAGACTTGCACTAGGACAGAAAACTTACACAACAACTGTATGGTTTTTATTTAGTGTCTTGGTCTTCCGTATGTTCAACACTCTATTTTCAGCACTGTAACTGAGCCTTGCTTCAATATATACATTTCAAACTTAAATCCTGCCTTTATAAAGCCCACAAGTTAATTGGGGAGTCCATTTAAACACACAAGAAAAACGTAGCAAGTAGTACAAAATAATATGTATGTTATCTCATAGGAGGCAAGATGCAGGGGGCGGGGTTTACGTTTTTGAGGACTAGGGTTGTGAGAGGGATTCATGGAAGGAGTCAACCCAGCTGAGCAGGGCTTTGAATAATAGGTTTGGTTTAGGTTGATCGAACAGAGTAGAGGAGTATTATAGATGAGATAATGAGAAACGCAAGAAATAAGCAGAGCATATATACAGTAATAGGAGAGCTGCCAATTCAGAAACTAAGGTGTGTTAGGGAGTCAGAGAAACAGATGGTCAGGGGAGCATGCAGCCTAATAGTTGAGAACTTTGTGTTTCCACGGTTCTGGGTTTGATCAAATAATGCTCCCAATATCCCTTGTTTAGCCCAAGTCCCCAGGTTCTATGTACCTGCAGACATAAATGAAGTCATATTTTACTTAAATGCCCATATTTTTCTGCTGCACCTCCTCAGCATCTCGGGGGGTGTCTTCTCAGAATTCCCAGTGGACGTCATCTGCCCACAAAGTGCTAGTGAGAGGCAGCTGGTCGCCGTCTGTAAGAGCATGACCTAACTGCTAGGTCAGTATCTGCTGGGGTCCCCAGAGCTCCATGGTGCTCCATTTAGAACCATACTGTGATATATGCAGAAATGAGAAGACTCCCCTCCCTTCCCCCATCCTCAGCCGTGTCACAATTTGTTGTTTGGTCTTTGAAGCAATGCCATTTATGTCCAGGGTCTCCCAAACTTTCTTGGAGTAGTTACTTGGGCCTTAATTTATAGCACTCACTGCTGAGCTTTAAGATCTAATTTATCTCCCTGGCACAAGTCCAGGTGACAACCACCAATACTTCTAGTTTCTATTGATAACTAAGGTTTTTTTTTTTTTTTTTGGTTCGCGGGCCTCTCACTGCTGTGGCCTCTCCCGTTGCGGAACACAGGCTCCGGACGCACAGGCTCAGCGGCCATGGCTCACGGGCCCAGCCGCTCCGTGGCATGTGGGATCTTCCCAGACTGGGGCACGAACCCGTGTCCGCTGCATCGGCAGGCGGACTCTCAACCACTATGCCACCAGGGAAGCCCTATAACTAAGGTTTTAATACTAGCATGTGCTGTTTGTGCTTCTCCCCTTAAACTGAGTTTTCCGCCATGGAGTTCCTTAGCCTACATCCAAGTAAGCTTTTGCTAAGGCTGCCTGTCCAGTGTGCAACACTACTAACACTGTGAATGCCAGTTGGGCTTCTCTGGGAACCCCATGGCACCCACAGAGCCCTCTGAGTTCTCTGCCATGCAAGTGGCAAGCAACTTGACATTTGCTCATATAAACTTGAAGCTTTAATTTAACCTGTTTGAAGGAAGTTCACAAAGTGAGTAGAGCCTTGTTGTTGACATGGTCACTGTTACACAAATTCAGTCATACCTCACCCAGATCTCATGTTTAAATTTAGCAATGAGGTACATGGAAAGAACCCGATGTAACCGTCAGGATGTAGGGGTCTCATTCCCCAAGACTACTGTGTTTACATTCTTTTGCATACATTTTTGTTGTCTGGCTGAACTTCATTTGGCAATCCTTGGGTCGGATCCGGTTTGGATACATATAAAATGCTCTCTGCTTAACTGTCCAAGATAAAAATGAAATTTAAAATTCTTATGCAAATTACTGAACAAATAGTCCTGGAGATTCATTAATTGAAAGAGGTTGCTTTTGCAATATCATAACAGCCTGTCAGTTTTTAGACTTATTCACTGCTGCTATTGTCCTATTTGCAAGTTTTAATGTGAGGCTTTTAATTTAGGTGGTCAAGGAGAGATTTTAACAGGCTATCTATACGATTCAGTGTATTATATTCTCAGTGATTAAGGCAAACCTATTAGATTTCATAGTTCACTAGATTTATTATGAAATCCCAAACTTCCTATCATAACTTTGGTATATTAAAGTATTTATAAAAAATTCAATTATCTAAGGAGCAAGTTACCATCCAAATGGAATATGAAAAAGCAACTTATTTAGTCCATTTTTCCATAAACATTTATTGAAGACCCATGCTATGTTCCAGGCTTTATGCAGGTTACTAAGGACACAATAACTAAACCAGAAATTAACACAAAACTCCAGGCCTTGAAGAGTTTACAGTTTGCAACAAATGCTAAAATCTACAATCATGTTGCAGTTTGGTAAATATTAAGATAGAGCTATATTATATTGGTAATAAGTAAATAGTATTTGTTTACATTACTCACTTTGTGCCACATACTGTTCAGTACACTTCGCATTTATTAACTTATGTAACTTTCACAGCAACCCTATATAGTAGGAGCTGTTGTTGCCATTTTGCATATAAGAAAACCGTGGTACAGAAAATAGCTCCAGGATATACGTTTTATTATATGACGGAGTCAGTAGCTTTTGACCACTATCAAAGGTTCTGTGTCTGCATACACATTTCCTAGATGATTGTCCTACTAGCTGGAGTCTAGTATTTCTGGATTGAGAAAGAGTGAGGATCTGAAGCGGGGCAGTCTTGCAGTATCATAAGATGTCCTTCTGTCAGCTGTTTAGTCTACTCAACCACATTCCTAGGTTTTTTTCTTTTGTTGGGGAGGGACATTTTTATTTGTATCCAGGTGAATAAGTGTGAATTTACTCAATCTTCTTGCCTTTCCTGTTTCCAACTTTTGCATGGAATTTCAAGTTTAACCTCTAGCCCCTGCTCTGAATTTAATGTTTAGAAAAATCCCACATACCTGGGATGAGATGTCAGATACTGGAGTTATAAACCAGATAGGAATGAAGCTGACTTCTTCATCAAGCCACTTTTTCCTGAGCTCCGTTTGATTCAAACCAGATCTCTCCTCACCTCTTTCAATCTGTGACTTTTAATTTAGGCAGTTCTGAAACCAAAGCGTTCACATGAGGCAGAGCTGGGCATCATCTTTAATATTTTTTTCCTGATTTGTTTATTTGGCTGAAAGACTTTATGTTTACCATAGAATACACACACACACACACACACACACACACATATACATGAGAAGCATTTCTGAATATATTATTATGTATCCTCATTAACTTATAATTGGAATTATTGTGCCCAAGGAACAACTGGGTGAAAGTTATAACGAGAGAATTCCAGCTTAAAATGAGAAAGGAAGAACTAACAGGGTTGGTTAAAAATGGTGATAGTTGCTACAGTAAGTACTGAGCTCTCTGTCACTGAAGGTATTTAAGCAATTAGTGGGTGATTCCGTTGAGGAAGGGCACAACATGAAGAAAAAGTTTGACTAGATAATTCCTAGATCCCCACCATACATGAAAGTCTCTAAATAAGAGTCCTATTTTTTTCCGAATATCATACTCTCTTTTACTCACAAAATCATAGCCTGGTCTCAGAACACACCCATGTGTTCCAAATGTGCATGTGACTTTTCTCTTTAATGTGTAATTAAACCCTGCAAAATATTTCTTCTTAGCAAATAAAAAGTGTGTCTCTTAGAAAGTAATTGCAATAAGCTAGAAAAACCAAGGGATAAAATACAGTACCAAGTACATGGTGAATAAGGTATTTATTGACTCAGTTCAAAATTATTTATTTTCAATTACAGAGAATCACAAGAAAGGTTCTTTGGAAGAGGAAAGGTTGTAGAGGCATCTTATTAGAAAAGGATTCAGTGAAGTAGAAAGCCAAAAAGATGTGATTATACATCGATTAAAGCTATGAGGCAAAGGTTTCCTGACGTCCAGAGCTGCACAGCCAATCTGAATGTCATGAACTTAGATGGTTGCCTGCCAAGCTATCCTCTTTATTATTCTTAAGCTTAACAGTTGCTGGTAATGATCCACTGAAATGATAAAACCCACTTACCATCCTGTGGATATGGCCTAAATAGTTTGCAAGAGATCCTTATTCCTTATAATACATTTATTTATAGTAAATATGTTTTGGTTTATTAGTTTATTTCTCCAAAGACCTCATGGCACTATTTACAGAATTGTTCAAAGAATACTCTTTTGTATACTTAGAATTTAAAATGAGACAGTATCCAGATATCAGGGTAGAAAGGCAGGAGACAGGAAGAAAAGAAAAGCAAAAAACCAAAAGAAAAACAACAGCAACACGACATTACTGGAAATATCAGTAGGAGTAAGTTGGGAAAAGAATTTTTCTATCAGCTACTGTTCTAGCTGGAACTAACTTCTAAAAGAAAGAGGACTAGAGCAGGTACAGGCCAAAAAAACCAATAACAAAACCCCACAAGCCAAGTCCAGACAACCTGCTTTTGTATGGCCTGTAACCTATGAATACTTTTTTATATTTTTAATAAGATGAAAAAAATCAAAAGAAGAATAGTATTTTTATGACACGTGGATATTATATGGAATTCAGATTTTAGTGTCTATAAATAAAGTTTTATTGGAACACAGCCACCTCCATTTTTAACATATTGCCTTTGGCTACTTTCAAACTACAGTAGCAGAGACGCGTATTTGCAACAGAAGCTGCATGGCCCGCAAAGCCATGCAGCTTGGCTACAATAAACATGTATTAATCAGAGTGTTTTCTATCTGGCCCTTTACAGAAAAACCTTGCCAACCTCTTAGCCAAGGGATAAATTAGAGAAGTTGAAATTAAACATATAGAGTGTGTGTTACCTTTACTTGCCTAATATTTGTCCAGTGCTTATTAAAAATTCACATTTTTGGCCTTAGTCCTGACCTGCTAACTCAGAATCCAGGAGCAAAGACCTGGAAATTTGTGTTTTTTTGTAAGTACCCAGGCATGTGCTCTCATCAGGCAAGTTTGGGGATCACTGGTTCTGGCCATGAACACAGGCTATAGAAACAGACAGGTAGGATTCAAGTCTGAGCTCTAGGACTTACTGGCTGGGAAACCTTGGGCTCTCTTATACAACATAATATGCTTGGCTTTGTAAGCCTCAGTTAAATCATATGTACAATGACAGGAATGATAAGTAACTCATCAGGTTGTTGTGGTGATTTAATTAAGTAATAAATTTGGATTAGTCATAGTATTAACACAGTGCCTAGCACATAGTAAATGCTTAGTTAACTATTACCTATTATTTCCATTAGTATAAGTATCATTAGCAGTAGTTTTTACTAGAGGTACAGATTAAATGAGACATCTTGGTAAGAAAGAGAACTACGTTTAGAGTCAGAAGACATGAATATGAGTTGCAGTTTAACATAGAACCACTTAGCCTCACTGGAGCTCACTTGCTTCATCTGTAAAATGGAAATAAAAATACACATGTATCTCAGTCATTTCTAAAACTCTGAAAATTATGAAAAGCAGTATAGATACTACCTACTCTATTCCAGTGTGTAATACAGAGCCTGGCACAGTCTGATTAATACATGTTTATTGTAGCCAAGGGAATCTAAGTGACTCAAGCCTGATGCAGAGTAATATTTTCTACTTTGATCTTTTTTTTTTTTGCCCTCTAATATGCCCTTTACTCAAATGCATGCATTCTGTAAATGTCTTTAGCTTCTGTGTTCAAGCCAAAATTTGTTTTCAATTAAAGAGTTAATTTTCTCCTGCTCATTTCCCCACTGGAGTCAAAATCCTGGTGGCAAGATCAGAAACGATTGCTGCAGGAAAGGCATGGGTGTTACCAATGGAAGATTACAAGTTGGCATGTTGTGTTTCACAAACCGTAGGAAATTTAAAAGGAGAAAAATCTACAAGTGATTTTTCTCAGTCCTAAAAAATCCCCACATACCTTTGAACTGTTTCCCAGGAAGAAATTTAAGTGTAGGGGTAGAAGTGACATGCATAGATTTTAAAATATGAGAAACAAAGTCAGTTCTTTCCAGCCTGCACTCAGTTTTTCAGTGATTTCCAATGTGTAGTAGTGGATTGGTGTCATCAGAGGTTCCTATTCAGCAAATTATTTGGCTCCATTTTGTCCTAATCCCTGTCCTCTCCCAATCCCCCTTTTACTAAATCCCCCTTTTACTGCAGGCTGCTAAATGGGTGGCGACTACTGAACAATGAAACAGAATTATTCGTGACAAGTTACATTGGGAGGTACAGGCAGTGGCCCTTGTACACTGGTGTATATCCAGTGCCTAGCACAGTTCCTGGCCCAGAGAAAATGCTCAAAAACCTTTGATAAATGAACATTTTCCATGGAAGGACCATGCTTTTATTTACTTTTATTTACAATCAGTGACTCTGTATCTTTGTAATAAAGAAATTGCCCCTGGTTTTGCTTCTGATATGGATTCCCGCTGAGCAAGACTAGGCATCTGCTCTTACAAACCCATTGCTTGGGGTTGGGACGAAGGAATTTGTTTTCTCTACTATCGTTAACGATATACGAATGAATTACGTATTCTTACAACCTGATCATATTTTATCGAGGATTCTATGCATTTGATTCCAGGGGAATCATAAGTACATGTCAGAGAATGCCAGGTTTGCTTGAAAAAACATAAAAACCAGGACAGTCCCCAAGTTTTTAAAAATGATTTTAAAATGATAATTTTTATAATCCATTGAAAATGACGGGCTCAATTTATTGGATTGTTGGTATAGAATGACTAGGTGTTTTGTCTACATATGATCTGAACTAGAAGTAGAGAAGAATACAGTCTTTGCTTTTCTGACTTTGCCTAGTAACTAAGAATTAAATTAATGATACTCATTTTTTAGAGCAACATTGCTAGGCTAAATCTTTACTGAATATAGTAGAATTTTTAGAAATGCAATGTTTTGAAAGATGAATGTTTATAATAAAGAGTTTCAGAGTGTCTTATGATAACTGCATATTACACACAGTGGCTGTTAGATCTGTTAACCACCCCTTAAAATGCTTTGTATTTATTTGCATTTGAGACAACACTTAGATAACATATGATACGTTAGTGTAATGAAATTCTCCGAACACAGACCCATGTTTGCTCAGAACTTGATTTTGGGAGGAGTCAAATGTGTGTATCTTGGCAAAAAATTTATAAACCTTAGGAATTTAGTTAACTCAATAAATGAGCAGAGAATTGTATTTTTATTTTTTGTAACTAATATTCACTGTGCAGAACGGAATAGCCTTGGTATTGCTTATGATTCCTTTTTATTTTACACCTGGAGACAGAAATTTTCAAATACACGAAAATAGAATAAATGCAACCCCTTCCCTTGTACCTGTCACTCAACTTCAATAATTATCAACATTTTACTAGTCCTTTGTCATCTCTCCTTTCTGCCTTTTAACAGTTCTTTTTGCTGGACTGTTTTAAAACAAGCCTAGATAACATATCATTTCAAAGGTCTAAAGCGTCATTGTGTACCTCTCACTTTTAAGGGCTTTATTTTATTTTATTTTTTTAAGTAATATAAACTTGTGGTTAGTTTTTAGGATTTCTTCTTTGGCCCATAGAACAGAATCTGCTGGGGAGTCTTTAAAAAGTGGAGTCCAGGTTTCCGTGGGGTATTCTACATGGGACCCAGTCATGAACTGGTCTCTAGATATCAGCTAGTGGGAAGTTGTGTCTGTTGGGGACCCCCTTTCCAGGGGAGCATAATCAGTGGATCTGTCCCATCCACCAATATGCAGCAGCCCTTTCAGGTCAAGGTCTGATTGTTGCAGGCACCCAGGATCATGTGTTCCTTTTGATAGGAAAAGGTCTATCATTTCATGAATTACTGTAGCCCATTGAAATCCCAAAATAAATTAAGCATTTTTTCACATGTATCATACTTTAAAAAAAACTAGTGTACCTAGTTTTAAAGCTATTTGAAAGATCAATAATTCTAAAAATACATTTCGTACCACATGCATGTTAAATATTTTGTAAGCTTCAGCATATTAAATAGCACTCAAATGAAGATCTTATATGCAAGATGTCATTTGACTTTGCTACTATGATTGATAGCTTTTTAAAGTTCTCTAATCTATTTTAGATTTTAAAACCTCTTACGTCTAGAAATCATTAGTCTGGTACAGTCCAGTCGGTATTACCCATATTCTCCTAATGATAACTGGTTCATACATGGTTGGTAAAATGGGGAGTGATCAGTATAACGTGGAATTTGTGGGAGTTTATACATAATTTTCCCCACACGTTAATGTTTTGAAGTGATCGGAAGCAAGCTTTTAAAAATTAGGAGGTCTTAGAATGTGCCTCTCTTTCATGCAAGAAGAGCTGGTTTTGTGGCTTTTAGAGCTGCCATTCTTCTCTTTTCACTGTGCCAAACTTCTGGGGAAGCTGCACCTCCAGATAAAGAAGATAAAAAGGCATTTATTCTGTGTTTAAGGAGGGAGAAAAGGTTGGTGAAGAAGGCTACCTTTGCATCATATTTTTAATTTTGACAAAATTGGTCTCTAACTAGAAGCAGATTTCTTTAAGGAACTATATCTTGAAGGAGGGAAGTATGTTTCCCATGATCCAGGACTATAAAGGATGGACTGACAGTGTGTATTCTTGGTGCAAAAGCTAGTTAAGATTTAGTTGTGCTAGTATTTTTATTAGGATCATTATTTTTGTTCATATTTTGGTTATATCATCCTATATGTTTTGAGTGATCTACTTTTCCCATAAGGTCTATGATTCTTAATGTGTAATTTTGTTGAACACACATTTCTCAGGAATGCATATGTGTCATAATAGTAATGCCTGCATTGTTATTTTTGAATAACACTAATCAGTATTTTTGAAATAGGAACCAAAATGTGAGTCTGCCCAACTGATTTTTTGTCTTCCAGTTTTATTGAGGTGTAATTGACATGCAGCACCATGTAAGTTCAATGTGTACATCATAATGACTTGACTTACTTACATCATGAAATCATTACCACAGTAAGTTTAGTGAACATCCATCATCTCATATAGATACAACATTAAAGAAATAGAAAAAATTTGTTTTCCTTGTGATGAGAACTCTTTGCTCTCTTAACAACTTTCATATATAACATACAGCAGTGTTAATTATATTTATTATGTTGTACATTCCATCCTCAGTACTTACTTGTCTTATAACTGAAAGTTTGTACCTTTTGACTGCCTTCATCCATTTCCCCCTCCCCTACCTCATGCCTCTGATAACCACAAATCTTACTTCTTTTTCCATGAGTTTGTTTGCTTATATTTTAAGTACAATTGACCTATAACACTATTTTAGTTCCTGGTACATGACATAGTGATTCAATATCTCTATACACTTCAAAATGATGACCATGGTAAGTATAGTTGTCATCTGTCACCATACCAAGATATGACCTAATTGTTGACTACACTCCCCACACTTACGTTTCATACCTCTGACTCATTTAGTTTGTAACTGAAAGTTTGTAGCTCTGAATCTCCATCACCTATTTTTCTACTCCACTTCCCTCTGGCAGCCACCTCTTTGTTCTCTGTATCTATAACTGAATTTCTGTTTTGTTATATTTGTTCATTTGTTTTTTTCTTTTTTTTAATTCCACATATAAGTGAAATCTTACAGTATTTGTTTTTCTCTGCCTGACTTATTTCACTTAGCATAATACTCTCTAGGTCATCCGTGTTGTTGCAAATGTCAAGATTTTATTCTTTTTTACAGCTGAGTAATATTTCATTGTGTGTGTGTGTGTGTGTGTGTGTGTGTGTGTGTGTGTGTGTGTGTTGGGACAGGGGCAGGGATAGTGGAAGTTTCAAACTTTGCCAGAGTTTTCTGAGATAGCTTGGTCCTCTGTGACCATGATGATCTTCCAGTATTTTAAGTAATGTTTAAGCAGTTCTTTTTGTTTGTCCATTGGTTGTCTCCAAAATAAATCTTTCTGGAAATGAATATATTAAGTGTTGGAAGGGAAGTTAAGGAAGAAAGACTATGTCAGGAAGGACATAAATGAACAAGACACATATATTTTATTATTATTAGTTTATTTATTTTATTTTTGGCTGTGTTGGGTCTTCAGTTACTGTTCCAGCTGCAGTGAGCAGGGACCACTCCTCGTTGTGGTGCGCAGGCTTCTCATTGCGGTGGCTTCTCTTGTTGTGGAGCGCAGGCTCTAGGTGTGTGGGCCTCAGTAGTTGTGGCACATGGGCTCAGTAGCTGTGGCCCGTGGGCTCTAGAGCGCAGGCTCAGTAGTTGTGGCGCATGGGCTTAGCTGCTCCATGGCATGTGGGATCTTCCCAGAACACGGCTTGAATCCATGTTCCCTGCATTGGCAGACAGATTCTTAACCACTGTGCCACCAGGGAAGTCCCTATTTTATTATTTTAATAAGTTAAAATATATTTCCCAACACTTTGATTTCAGTACAATGATCTGATTTAGAATCGGGCTGTGACGTCTTGTGACTGGTTGCTGCTCCCATGTGTGCAGCACACTTATTTATTTAACACTGTCCTTATGTCCACTCAAATCAGGACATAAAGTCAAATAATGTTTGAGCTAGAAAGGATCACATGGGTCTTCTAGTCCAAGCCCAACGTTCCACAGGTGAGGCTGTTGAATCGAAATAATGAAGTGGGTCACATGTGCCCAACACAGTGGTGAGTGCTTTGCATCCTCTTTCACATCTGATCCTCATAGCAGTTCTATGGTATCTGTTATTAGTAATGAATAAATGGGGTTTTAAAAGGTTATGTTAACTTGCTCGAAGTTTCATGGTTGCTTGGTGGTAGTGCTCATAGGGAGACTAATTTGGGAGATCATTCTATTTCAGGTGCAATTCAGTAATTAATGAAAGATGAGTGGTTAAAGTCTCTTCTGTGGTAGAACATATACTCAACATGATGTTATGGTGTTGTTATGTGAGAAATGGATACAAATATGTAATCATGGAGTAAGTACTCATTTTTTATCAGGGAGGATTGGAGAAGATTTTGTAGAGGAGAAAAGAGTTGAGCTGCATCTTGAAAGACATCTAGGAATCTGCTAGGCAATCAAAGGTATTACAGACTATGGAACCTGTCAAAGTCTGTCACATGGTTTGTTCCAATAATAGTGAGTAGTTCTGTGCAAGTGAGGATGGAAATGCATGGTATGTTTGAGGTAATATGGAAGAGGCAAGACTGGAAAGACAAGAATGGGCCAAACTCTTGTGTCCCAGTTTCCTTCTTGATGCCTCCTGAGTCAGTTACATTTTTCCCTTACCAATAAACCACCCATAAACTGCTCCAGCTACATTATTCAGTACTGAGTGAGATGCAGACAATGAACATTTGAATTAAGGCAATAGTCATAGGGATTACAAATTAGGAATGATATATATAGAAAGTTTGGAGGTAAAATTTGTTGGGCTTAGTGATTGATGAGATGCCGAAGGTAAAACAGACTGAAGCATTAACGCAACTCAAGGATTTCTGACTGTGGAGACCCAAGTGGATGGTGATGCTGTTACCAGAGATGGAAAAAGTTGCAAGTTAAGGGAACCGTAAAGTTTATTTCATATCATCCTGGGTTTTAATGGAAGGGAAATAGTATCTTTGTACGTTGTTTCACATTGGGCTTAAGCAGATTTATCAAAGATCAAAGATATTAGAATGATGTATATTAATGTAGGTACATGATTAGAAATACATGTGTGGTTTTATATAGATATTCCTCTAGTCAAGTTTAGAATCCATTATAGTGTCTTATAGCTAGAAGAGCTTCTAGACATTGTCTAATCAAGAAAAAAAAAATTTGTTCCCAAAGACATTTTTGCTTTGGTTTACTTTAAAAACAAAACAAAACAAAAGGCAAAACTAATCAGAAAACAAACAAAAGCATTTAAAATTGAATTATTTTGAATGGGCTCCGGTTAGCCTCCCTATCGTCTTGCACCAGACCCTCTGAACTCATTTCAATAAGCTACCTGGCTCTAGCAATCACTTGAATTTTCTACCCCTGGGCTAATGCAACCTTCTCATTTCATAGATGTGAAACTGGGTTAAACGATTCCCCTAACAGTCTTCGGAGAAGCAACGTATGAAGGAAGAGAAAATAGTAATTAAGGTAGAAACATTTATAAAGCTATAAAAAAATTTATGAGAACAAGATACTTGTAAATAGGATGGACTATTATTTCCAGCCCCCCATAAAAGCTTTTTCTATCTTTAGTTTTTCATTCGTTCCATAACATTGCCCACAACGCCACCTATTGGTAAAATGAAACAATGACGACGTAGCCAGTTTTTGTATAAACTGAAACTGATTCTATGGTCTTTTAAGAGATCTGCCCTGGATTTTCGCAGACAGCTGTTAGAAAGCAGAAGCTCTCTGTGATCTGACTAAAATGGGAAACGAGCCACGTGTTGCACGTGGGGATGCTCAACTTTGTCATTTAGCGGGGATCCAAACAGGAGCAGGAAAGCAGAATATCCTACTTCCCCAGTTCATGGCTCTGCCAAAAAGAAGGAGGCTGTGAAACTGCTTAGGGATTCAAAGAATTTGGCTGTTCCTATATATTAGGGCACTAATTACTTACGTGTCTTGCTGCTCCAGTGGGATTATTGCCTTTTAGAAACACCAACCTGAAGTATTGAGCTCATCTGAGAAACTTCCAGAGAGCCTTTCTATTATCGCACAGGCTATTGTCAACAAAGGCATTCATTTCACTGAACATATTTAATTTGAAAAAAGTTTTGTAAGAGTAGTCAATGTAATTTTCCCTTTCTCAATTATATTCTAAGCTTCTCTATGGGAAGGATGTTCTCTCTAGAGAGCTTGCATAATCTCAAAGTACAAAGTAAGGTGTATGTGGTTAAAAGAAGGAGTAACTGGATCTTCGGAACATTAGTAAATTTAACAAATTCAGCATCTTCCCCAGTGTTGATGTTCAAGCACACATGCATTAACACATGTGCACACACACAGAAAGAGACAGACTAGACTAGAGGTGAGTGTAGCAAAGTACAAAACTTTATGAGCTTTAATTCCTTCTTGTACAGCATGCAACACTATTTGAATAAAAATATGAGATAACAGGGCTTCCCTGGTGGCGCAGTGGTTGAGAGTTCGCCTGCCGATGCAGGGGACACGGGTTCGTGCTCTGGTCCGGGAAGATCCCACATGCCACGGAGCGGCTGGGCCCGTGAGCCATGGCCGCTGAGCCTGCACCTCCGGAGCCTGTGCTCCGCAACGGGAGAGGCCGCAATGGTGAGAGGCCCGCATACCACAAAAAAAAAAAAATGAGATAACACATTCATGGTGGTTATTATTTGTTTTAAATCAAAAGATTTAGTCAGATCCTCCCCTCCCACAATTTGAGCTTCTCCAGATTTTTATATGACAGAATGGATTTCTGGTTAGTTTGTTCACTTTTGAGTTACTGTTTCTTAAGTAGTTGATACTTGATCATTTTTAGAGGTAGGCTATACTAATGTTGCTGTAATTTACTGTTCAAACTATTTAGAGACCAAGTGGCAATCCCAACTAAGCCACCAAAATACTGGATCTGTGATGTCCATGTCAGGAAAGACAAAATTGTGCCTCAATTTTTAAGGAAAATTTTAAATAAGTATAATTTGAAAGCATAGCACCACAAACATCAGGCCCTTTTGAAGAGACTGAAATGTATGAAAGCAAGTTGATTTTGACTGAAGGACTGTGGGACAAAAAACAAAATCCATTAACTGAGGAGAGGCAAGTCAAAGGCTTGAAAGCAGAGAACAGACTGCAGGCTGGAGGATGTTTGTTTGGGAGATACAGTTCAGGAAAAGGCCCAGGAAGAGGGATTCCTAAGAGCTGCAGGTTGAAGTTGGGTAGGAGCCCTAGTCCTAGTTCTGCCTATTAGAGCTGTTGGGCCCTTAGTCTTAGCTTCCCTGTCCAGAGATGTGTATACATAACTTAGTATCATGCTCTTTGAATTCAACAAGATAATAAACACAAATAGGGGTGGGAGTTCCCTGGTGGTCTAGTGGTTAGGATTTGGCGCTTTCACTGCTGAGGCCGGGGTTCAATCCATGGTCAGGGAACCGAGAAGCCAAAATAGGGATGATCATAGGTCTCAAATGTCTTATAAAGCATGACTTTTCATTTAGATATCAAGTGTCTATTGTCTTAAATTCATCTCCATTTTTTATTCTGTGTTCTGTGCACATAAGAAAAATGAGATGGAAGCTGTTAAAATATTGGCTCCTTTAGCAGAACTCTGCCAACATTCAGATGATTCCAATTTTATATCAGTATTATTAGATGCTGCATTAGTTTTCTATTACTGCTGTAACAAATTACCACAAACTTAGTGGCTTGAAACAACACAAATATATTATCTTACAGTTCTAGAGGTCAGAAGTCTGAAAAGAGTCTAACTGGTTAAAATTAAGGTGTCAGGAGGTCTGTGGTCTTCTGGAAGCTCTAGGGATAATCTGTTTTTTGCTCTTTCTAGCTTCTGGAGGCCATCTGCATTCCTTGGCTTGTGACGTCTTCAAAGTGCTTTACTTTAACCTCAGCTTCTGTTGTCACATACCCTTTTCCTGTCTTTGACCCTCCTGCCTCCGTCTTATAATGACCCTTGTGATAGGATCTATTGAGATAGTTCAAGATAATCTCTCTACCTTGAGATTCTTAATCACATCTGTGAAGATCCTTCTCCATGTAAGGTAACACATGTTCCGGTTTTGGGAATTAGGGTATAGACATCTTCGGAGGCTCGTTATTCTGCTTATCAGAGATGCTTCAAGTACATAATTAGTTTTGTTAATTCCAATAATAATTTGATCAATACATAGAATTAAAGCTTTTGGAAGTTCTATCAAATTTGATAGAATTTTCCTTTTGTGTGTGCTATTGTAAATTAAGTTAAAAAGTTCAATATAGATTATAAAGTTACTGTTTTTGAGACAATCACAAATTTTGCAGAGCACTGTCGTGCTGAAAGCAATGTTCTTAGAAAATGAGGACATTTATGGAGCAGAAATGTATTTGCAAGAGGTTTTGGTGTAAAAATAATTGATGTGCCCATAATTAACCCTAGAATATTTTAACAGTAAAAGTAGATGCTTTGATATTAAAGTTTACAGGTACACACACACACACAACACAGTACTGAGCTAAAAAACCTTTATGATAGAGTTGGCATTGGATTTTAAAAAATAAAGAAAGAAAACTCCAGCACTGCAGTCTTCTTCTTACTGTTTGCCTTCAGTTGGATTTAAATATATTTGAGGCCATGGAAGACTAACTGGTAACTGAGTGTTCAAGACTAGACTAACTAACTGAGTGTTCTACAGTGGTCTTCAACTAATTTGTAAATAAATCACCTAAATTTTTGTGGAAGTTTTATTTAAAATCAGTTGGAAGTTTTTAATCAAAGTATTCAATAAGCAGAAAACCAGAAAACTTAAGATTTTGAAACTTTTAGAAAATTGCAATTATTAAAAGCCAAAAGCTTACAGGAAGACATAGAAACTTATTTTTATAAAAGCATGGAAGAAATTGGACAAACTAAAATTGGAGAACTCAAATTTTATGCAAGATTTAATTTTAGAACTCTGATTGTCTTTTGAACTGTCCTGACTTGTGGGAAGAATCTTTTGATTAAGCTCCCGTTTTTAATTTGATAAATCATATTCAGATCAGAATATAATGAAAATAAGGTCTATAATTTTGAAAAGAATAATGTATCAAAACGAGTTATTTGATAATTTTTTTCAAAAATTTTGTTGATAAAGTGTATTCTGGGGAAAGTCATTAACATAGAAACAGTAACAGTATCCAGATGGAAGTGTTTATGAATTTCAATATTAAAAAATTAGAATTGAGAATATCTTCCATTTAGAAGATTGCTCCTATCTATCCAGATAATTTTGCAACTGTAGAAAGAATATTTTCTCAAAAATGGTATGACCTACAGAGCACAGTTCATCGAAAATGTCATTTTCAAATTTAAGAAACATAAAATGTAATTTTGAAGAATATTACAGGAAATTTTGTGAAGCAATAATATCATTTAGAAAAACAAGTTATTTAGAAAAATGCCACTGACACGTATTAGAGACAGATACAGATGTGGGTATAGTATTGTATATGGTCATGTACCAAGAATAATAATTATTGTGTGATATTAATTTTTAATCACAATAATTATTATGTGATTATGTGATTTTTCATATTTAAATACTCAATATAGAGAGTATATATATATTTATATTTTTTCTTTCAATTTTGCTTTAATATATACGGATATGTTTTAAGTTTATTTGAATGACATTAAAATAGTTTTTGAATGGAACTGACATAGGTCTAATGTAATAAAACAAGTCGATCAGCAGATTCATGATTTTATGTGATTAATGATTTTAGCACACTTTCATTCTCTAGATGCTGTGGTCTCGTTAATCAATTATATTGCAAACCTACATATAAAGCCCTTAGCACAGTGCCTGGCTCACTGTAATCTCTTATTATTACCATAAGCAGCTTAGTGAGAGACCTTCTGAGCCCCTTAACCTTTAATAATCCCTTTCTGTGTGGCCTGTGGAACACTTTCACTACATATAAGCTCAACATTATTGTGTGTGATATTTTATTTCTTAACCTTTTCCATAATTTCTTTTCCTTTTTCCTTACCCTACGTGTCATTTCCTATCAACACTATTTTTCTGTTTCCTAACTTTAAGTGGCATTTCCTGTCTATCCCATTTCTTTCAAAGCATTATGCAAAAGATACCACACTTTCTCCCACTTCCTTTAACTGCTACGGGGAGGAGGGGCTGATGTTACTTACATCCTGCTGTGGTCATGCATTGTGTGTATAGCCCAGGACAGGCTGAAATCCAGCACGGTTCTGATTGCTTAGGCATACACAAGTGTCATGTAGGCCAGCAGCACCCTAGTGACCACCCTCACTCTCTTTTAGAAGCCTCTGCTCTCTGTCTAGACCAGCCTTTCATCATCCTAGCAAGATTGTCTTCCAGACTCCAGAACAGTTTCCCTGTGTCCCAACGACCTCCAGCTTTGGCCTTGACGTCATTCTTTGTAATTTCAAGAATTGTTGACTTCAAAGCCTTTTTACTTCCTCCAGGGTATCGCTGTAGTTTCCTAGCTGGGATCTCATTGTTACTCGGGGTCTTCCTGAAACATCATGGGTTTTTATATTGCTTTTGTGACCGCATTCACCTTCACCCTTCCTTCTCCCTCTTCCTATAGAATCTGCCCCCCATCTGACTCAGGGCATCAATACTTTGGTGCATCTCCATTTTCTCAGCCCATCCCCTGAGTTAGGCCTTATTTGCTTTCCTTTGTAATCAGGATCCCATCAACCATTTCAGTGTTTCTGTGTACTACCTCCTTAGAAATCTTTCTCTGTTTGTGCTTACAGAAGTTTTGGAGCTTAGTGTTGTGGTTAGGCATTTCATTCTTACTAGTATTTGAATCTGAAAGTCAACTATCTGCTTTCTTGTCTTCTGGAGTTTTGTCCCTCTAAATGGGGACCACTGACCTGTAGTATCTGTATCATCTGGAACTTGTTAGAGATTCAGAAACTCAGGCCTTAACCCAGAACTATGAATCAGAATCTGCATTTTAACATTTATGCACATTAAAGTTGGAGAAACACTGCTCTAGAGCACCAGGGGACTGAGGATATCTGTACTCTTTCTCTCCTCTTTGGCAAGCCAGATAAACTCTAAGGGTGATTGATTGGTTCCAGGTGATCTAAGCATAGCAAGGAAGAGCAGACTATGGGAATGCCATGAATGGGAGGAATGGAGGGGAAGAGGATGTATAGATAAAAAGACTATGGAATTGATAGTTTCAGACACCCCAGATTACCCATGTGTGTTTCCCTTCAATTTGTGTCTGTGCTGAGTGGAATTGATGATGATGATATTGATGATAGTATTATTAATAATAATGGTTTGTCCCAACTTATCAAAACAGAATCTGCATTTCAATGAGAATTTTAGATAATTTGTACACATACTAAAATTTGAGAAGCAATGTTCTAAAGCAGTGAGTATTTTTGTTTTTTTTTCTCTAAGAGCTGTCATGTGAAATCAGTTTAGTGGATTACAGTCTGTACTAAGAACAGCAACAACGACAATGAAAATGGAATAAAATGGAATATATAGAAAATACCAGGGTACAATAAATGAAAATGTAGTAAAGATAAATATCAGTTTGGAATTTTTTTCAGTCATATTTGTGTGTGCTGGATCATGATGTAAAATGTATTTCTTACTGTGGGTAGAAAAAAGGTTGATAAATACCACCTAGACAACCTCGCTGTAGCAGATACAAGGCCTTGCTGAGTAAGTCTACTCAGTTTTTGGCATCTCATGTCAACACTGCTCTCACTTGTGCCTGGAAATCCTTCTAGTTTTCATTATGCGTTGTGCCTCTGTCAGGAAGAAAAAGCAAAACCGTGATCACTCTGGAGTTACTTGTTCAAGTAAGATTTAAACAAAACCCATCAGGGTGTAAATTAAAAGTTCTATCTATTGGTCTAAAGTGGAGCTTCTAAAATGTTTACAAGAAATACTCCTCAGAGACTGGGGATACAACTCAAGCCTTTTTCCCTATAATTTTTGAATTTCTTTGAAACCATTTTTTTCCTTTAAAATTTACGTGAAATCATGTGAAAGAACTTTTACAAATCAATGAGAAAAAGACAGACAACCCAGCAGAAAAATGGGGAAAAGACTCAAACTGTTAATCCACAACAGGGAGTATTTAAACAGCCAAATAGCATAAAAAAAGGAGCTCAATACCATTAGTTTTGGAAAATGAAACATGCAAATTAAAGCCCCAGTGAAATACAACTGTATTCCTACCAGAAAGGCTAAAATATAAAGGTTCACAGCAACCAGTAGTGATGAGGATTGAGCAGCAGGAATTCTTATGACCTGCCAGTGGGATGTAAATTGACACAGCGTTTTTTAAAAACTTTTTATTTGGAAATAATTTCAAATTTACAGAAAAGGTGGAAAAATAAGTATTTTATAATAGTACAAAGGATACTTGTATACTTCTCATCCAGATCATCAATTGTTAACATTTCACTCTATTTGCTTTATTTACCCATATTCTTTATATATATATACACATATTTATATATATAGATAGATATACATATATTTTTTCCTCATATGATCTGAGGATAAATTATATATGTTAGGAAACTTGACCCCCAAATACTTCAGTGTATGTTTCCTAAAAGTAAGGATATTTTCTTACATAACCACTGAGCAGTTATCAGTGTCAGTACATTTTAACATTGTTAAATTCCTTTTGCTTAATCTGCCATTTACTTTTCCATTTTATCAGGTGAGCTAATAATGTCCATCATAGCACTTTTCCCCCTTTTCTTCAGGATCCAATCTTAGATCAGGTATTAGATTTAGTTGTCATGTCTCTTTAGCCTCCTTTAATCTGGAACATCCCCACAGCCTTTCTATGTGGTTTATGACATGGTTTAAAGAATGCAGCTCCCCTCTTTTTATTTTTTTGAATTTTATTTTTTATACAGCAGGTTCTTATTATCTATTATATACATATTAGTGTATATATGTCAATCCCAATCTCCCAATTCATCCCACCACCACCAGCCCCCACCCCCCTCCCCCCTTTCCCCCCCTTGGTGTCCATATGTTTGTTCTCTACATCTGTGTCTCTATCTCTGCCTTACAAACCAGTTCATCTGTACCATTTTTCTAGATTTCACATATATGCATTAATACACGACATTTGTATTTCTCTTTCTGACTTACTTCACTCTGTATGACAGTCTCTAGGTCCATCCAGGTCTCTAAAAATGGCCAAATTTCACTTCTTTTTATGGCTGAGTAATATTCCAGTGTATATACATACCACATCCTCTTTATCCATTCATCTGTCGATGGGCATTTAGGTTGCTTCCATGACTTGGCTATTGTAAATAGCACTGCAGTGAACATTGGGGTGCAAGTGTCTTTTTGAATTATTGTTTTCTTTGGGTATATGCCCAGAAGTGGGATTGCTGGGTCATATGGTAATTCGATTTTTAGTTTTTTAAGGAACCTTCATACTGTTCTCCATAGTGGCTGTATCAGTTTACATTCCCACCAACAGTACAAGAGGGTTCCCTTTTCTCCATACCCTCTCCAGCATTTGTTGTTCGTAGATTTTCTGGTGATGCCCATGCTAAGTGGTGTGAGATGATACCTCATTGTAGTTTTGATTTGCATTTCTCTAACAATTAGTGATGTTGAGCAGCTTTTCATGTGCCTCTTGGCCATCTGTATGTCTTCTTTGGAGAAATGTCTACTGAGGTCTTCTGCCCATTTTTTTGATTGGGTTCTTTTTTTTTAATATTAAGCTGCATGAGCTGTTTATACATTTTGGAGATTAATCCTTTGTCCATTGATTCGTTTGCAAATATTTTCTCCCATTCTGAGGGTTGTCTTTTTGTATTGTTTGTAGTTTCCTTTGCTGTGCAAAAGCTTTTAAGTTTCATTAGGTCCCATTTGTTTATTTTTCTTTTTATTTCCATTACTCTAGGAGGTGGGTCAAAAAAGTTCTTGCTGTGATTTATGTCAGAGAGCTGTGCCTATGTTTTCCTCTAAGAGTTTTATAGTGTTCGGTCTTATATTTAGGTCTCTAATCCATTTTGAGTATATTTTTGTGTATGGTGTTAGGGAGTGTTCTAATTTCATTCTTTTACATGTAGCTGTCCAGTTTTCCCAGCACCACTTATTGAAGACACTGTCTTTTCTCCATTGTATATCCTTGCCTCCTTTGTCAGAGATTAGTTGACCATAGGTGCTTAGATTTATCTCTGGGCTTGCTCTCCTGTTCCATTGATCTATATTTCTGTTTCTGTGCCAGTACCATATTGTCTTGATTACCATAGCTTTGTAGTATAATCTGAAGTCAGTGAGTCTGATTCCTACAGCTCCATTTTTTTCCCTCAAGACTGCTTTGGGGTCTTTTGTGTCTCCACACAAATATTCAGATTTTTTTGTTCTAGTTCTATAAAAAAATGCCATTGGTAATTTGACAGGGATTGCATTGAATCTGTAGATTGCTTTGGGTAGTATAGTCATTTTCACAATATTGATTCTTCCAACTCAAGAACATGGTATATCTTTCCATCTGTTCGTGTCATCTTTGATTTCTTTCATCAGTGTCTTATAGTTCTCTGCATAGAGGTCTTTTACCTCCTTGGGTAGGTTTATTCCTAAGTGTTTTCTTCTTTTTGTTGCAATGGTAAATGGGATTGTTTCCTTAATTTTTCTTTCTGCTCTTTCGTTGTTAGTGTATAGGAATGCAAGACATTTCTGTACATTAATGTTGTATCCTGCAACTTTACCAAATTCATCAATTAGCTCTAGTAGATTTCTGGTTTATCTATGCATAGTATCATGTCATCTGCAAACAGTGACAGTTTTACTCTTCTTTTCCTATTTGGATTCCTTTTATTTCTTTTTCTTCTCTGATTGCCGTGGCTAGAACTTCCAAAACTATGTTGAATGATAGTGGCGAGAGTGGACATTTGTCTTGTTCTGATCTTAGAGGAAATGCTTTAGTTTTTCACCATTTAGAATGATGTTTGCTGTGGGTTTGTCATATATGGCCTTTATTATATTGATGTAGGTTCCCTCTGTGACACTTTCTGGAAGGTTTTTTTATCATAAATGGGTGTTGAACTTTGTCAAAATCTTTTTCTGCATCTATTGAGATGATGATATGGTTTTTATCCTTCAATTTGTTAATATGGTGTATCACATTGATTGATTTATGTATAATGAAGAATCCTTGCATCCCTGGGATAAATCCCACTTGATCATGGTGTATGATCCTTTTAATGTGTTGTTGGATTCAATTTGCTAGTATTTTGTTGAAGATTTTTGCATCTATATTCATCCAGTGATATTGGTCTATAATTTTCTTTTTTGTAGTATCTTTGTCTGGTTTTGGTATCAGGGTGATGCTGACCTCATAGAAGGAGTTTGGGCATGTTCCTTCCTCCGCAATTTTTTGGAAGTGTTTGAGAAGGATGGGTTTTAGCTCTTCTCTACATGTTTTTATAGAATTCACCTGTGAAGCCATCTGGTCCTGGACTTTTGTTTGTTGGAAGATTTTTAATCCCTGTTTCATTTTCATTACTTGTGACTGGTCTGTTCGTATTTTCTGTTTCTTCCTGGTTCAGTCTTGGAAGGCTATACCTTCCTAAGAATTTGTCCATTTCTTCAGGTTGTCCATTTTATTGACATAGAGCTGTCTGTAGTAGCGTCTTAGGATCCTTTGTATTTCTGTGGTGTCTGTTGTAACTTCTCCTTTTGCATTTCTAATTTTATTGATTTGAGTCCTCTCCCTCTTTTTCTTGATGAGTCTGGCTAATGGTTTATCAATTTTGTTTATCTTCTCAAAGAACCAGCTTTTAGTTTTACTGATCTTTGCTGTTGTTTTCTTTGTTTCTATTTCATTTATTTCTGCTCTGATCTTTATGATTTCTTTTCTTCTGCTAACTTTGTGTTTTGTTTGTTCTTCTTTCTCTAGTACTTTTAGGTGTAAGGTTAGATTGTTTCCTTGAGATTTTCCTTGTTTCTTGAGGTAGGCTTGTATTGCTATAAACTTCCCTCTTAGAACTGCTTTTGCTGCATGCCATAGGTTTTGGATCATCGTGTTTTCATTGTCATTTGTCTCTAGGTATTTTTTGATTTCCTCTTTGATTTCTTCAGTGATCTCGGTTACTTAGTAACGTGTTTTTTAGCCTCCATGTGTTTGTGTTTCTTACGTTTTTTTCCCTGTGAATGATTTCTAATCTCACAGCGTTGTGGTCAGAAAAGATGCCTGATATGATTTCAGTTTTCTTAAATTTACGGAGGCTTGATTTGTGACCCAAGATGTGATCTATCCTGGAGAATATTCTGTGTGCACTTGAGAAGAAAGTTTAATCTGCTGTTTTTGGATGGAATGTCCTATAAATATCAACTAAATCTATCTGGTCTATTGTGTCATTTAAAGCTTGTGTTTCCTTATTAATTTTCTGTTTGGATGATCTGTCCATTGGTGTAAGTGAGCTGTTAATGTCCCCCACTATTATTGTGTTACTGTCGATATCCTCCTTTATGGCTGTTAGCAGTTGCCTTATGTATTGAGGTGCTCCTATGTTGGGTGCATATATATTTATAATTGTTATATCTTCTTCCTGGATTGATCCCCTGATCATTATGTAGTGTCCTTCCTTGTCTCTTGTAGCATTCTTTATTTTAAAGTCTATTTTATCTGATATGAGTCTTGCTACTCCAGCTTTGTTTTGCTTTCCATTTGCATGGAATATCTTTTTCCATCCCCTCACTTTCAGTCTGAATATGTCCGTAGGTCTGAAGTGGTCTCTTTTAGACAGCATATATATGGGTCTTGTTTTTATATCCATTCAGCGAGCCTGTGTCTTTTGGTTCGAGCATTTAATTCATTCACATTGGTAATTATTGATATATATGTTCCTATTACCATTATCTTAATTGTTTTGTTTTGTTTCTGTAGGTCCTTTTCATTTGTTTCCCACTTACAGAAATTCCTTTAGCCTTTCTTGTGTAGAGCTGGTTTGGTGGTGCTGAATTCTCTTAGCTTTTGCTTGTCTGTAAAGCTTTTGATTTCTCCAAATCAGAATGAGATCTTTGATGAGTAGAGTAATCTTGGTTGTAGGTTCTTGCTATTCATCACTTTAAATATGTCGTGCTGCTCCCTTCTGGCTTATAGAATTTCTGCGGAGAAATCAGCTGTTAACCTGATCGGAGTTCCCTTGTATTTTATTTGTCGCTTTCCCCTTGTTGCTTTTATAAATTTATTTTATTTATTTATATTTTTGCTGCGTTGGGTCTTCCATTGCTGTGCGTGGGCTCTCTCTAGTTGCTGTGAGCTGGGGTTACTCTTTGTTGTGGTGCGAGGGCTTCTCATTGCTGTGGAGTCTCTTTATGCAGAGCACTGGCTCTATGTGCGCAGGCTTCAGTAGTTGTGGCACACAGGCTTCAGTAGTTGTGGCTTGCAGGCTCTAGAGCGCAGGCTCAGTAGTTGTGGTGCATGGGGTTAGTTGCTCCGTGGCATGTGGGATCTTCCCAGACCAGGGCTCTAACCCATGTCCCCTGCATTGGCAGGCGGATTCTTAATCACTGTGCCACCAGGGAAGCCCTCCCTTGTTGCTTTTAATAATTTTTCTTTGTCTTTAATTTTTGTCAGTTTGATTACTGTGTATCTTGGCGTGTTTCTCCTTGGGTTTATCCTGCTTGGGACTCTGCACTTCCTGGACTTGGGTGGCTATTTCCTTTCCCATGTTAGGGAAGTTTTAGATTATCATCTCTTCAAATGTTTTCTCAGGTCCTTTCTCTTTCTCTTTCTCTTCTCCTTCTGGGACTCATATAATGCGAATGTTGGTGCATTTAATGTTGTCCCAGAGGTCTCTTAGGCTGTTTTCATTTCTTTTCATTCTTTTTTCTTTATTCTGTTCCACAGCAGTGAATTCCACCATTCTGTCTTCCAGGTCACTTATCCGTTCTTCTGCCTCAGTTATTCTGCTCTTGATTCCTTCTAGTGTAGTTTTCATTTCAGTTATTGTATTGTTCATCTCTGTTTGTTTGTTCTTTAATTCTTCTAGTTGTTTGTTCTTTAATCCTCCTAGGTCTTTGTTAAACATTTCTTTCATGTTCTCGATCTTTGCCTCCATTCTTTTTCTGAGGTCCTGGATCATCTTCACTGTCATTATTCTGAAGTCTTTTTCTGGAAGGTTGCCTATGTCCACTTCATTTAGTTGTTTTTCTGGGGTTTTATCTTGTTGCTTCATCTGGTACATGGTCCTCTGCCTTTTCATTTTGTCTATCTTTCTGTGAATGTGGTTTTCGTTCCACAGGCTGCAGGACTGTAGTTCTTCTTGCTTCTGCTGTCTGCTCTCTGGTGGATGAGGGTATCTAAGAGGCTTGTGCATGCTTCCTAATGGGAGGGACTGGTGGTGGGTAGAGCTGGGTGTTGCTCTGCTGGGCAGAGCTCAGTAAAACTTTAATCCACTTGTCTGCTGATGGGTGGGGCTGGGTTCCCTCCCTGTTGGTTGTCTGGCCTGAGGCAACCCAACACTGGAGCTTACAGCCTCTTTGGTGGGGCTAATGGTGGATTCCGGGAGAGATCACACCAAGGAATACTTCCCAAAATTTCTGCTGCCAGTGTCCTTGTCCCCACGGTGAACCACAGCTGCCCCCCACCTCTGCAGGAGACCCTCCAACACTAGCAGGTAGGGTCTGGTTCAGTCTCCTGTGGGATCACTGCTCATTCCCCCTGGGTCCTGGAGTGGCGTCTGTCTTTCCCCCAGTTCTGTTGAAGTCCTTCAGTCAAATCCCACTAGCCTTCAAAGTCTGATTCTCTGGGAATTCCTCCTCCTGTCTCCAGACCCCCAGGTTGGGAAGCGTAACATGGGGCTCAGAATCTTCGCTCGAGTGGGTGGATTTCTGTGGTATAATTGTTCTCCAGATTGTGAGTCACCCACTCAGCGGTTATGGGATTTGATTTTACTGTGATTGCACCCCTCCTACCATCTTATTGCGCTTTTCCTTTGTCTTTGGATGTGGGGTATCTTTTTTGGTGAATTTCAGCATCTTCCTGTTGATGATTGTTCAGCAGTTAGTTGGGATTCCAGTGCTCTAGCAAGAGGGAGTGAGCACACGTCCTTCTACTCCACCATGTTGAACCAATCTCCCTCCCTCTTTTTATAAAATAAGAGGGTTGGTACACTATTTTAAAAACCTTCTTTTATCAAATATTCCAAACGTATATGAAAAGTAAGTAAAATATTACCATGAATCTCATGTAACAATCACTTAGCTTCAATAATCATCAACTTTTTGTCAACTTCATTTCATTTATACTTCTACTCAGTGGTACAACTATTTTTGAGAACTCTAAGGCCAAGTATATTGCATAAATTATAAATCATCAATTTTGTGTGTGTGTGTGTGTATCTTCAATGGAAAGACCTATTTGTATACCTAAAAGGATGTGGATTAGAATGTTTAGAGAAGCTTTAGTAATGCCAAAATCTGGAAACAATCCAAGTGTCCTTTATTAGTATAGTGGGTCAGCACCTTGTGTTATATTAATACAGTGGGGCAGTATACAGCAGTGCAAATCAATAAACCAATGCTGCTTGCAAAACATTGGTGAATCTCACAAAAATAAAGCTGAGCAAACGGAGCTAGAATGTATGATTTTGGCCAAAATTAGGCAAAATGGATCAGTGGTGTTAGAAGTTGGGATAGTGGTTACTTTTGGGAAGGAAAGTAGTGATGACTGGTGATAGAGCGTCTTCTAGGATGCTGGTAATACTCTATTTCTGTTGCTTAATGGGCTGTAATTACATTTTTGTGTCCATATTATGAAAATTCATAGAACTACATAGTTGTACACTTCTCTATATCCATCTTAATTCAATACAAATTATTTTTAAAAATTTTGGTAGAGGTTGTTTTATCTCTTAATGTATCTGTTTCTTTTAGTATAAGGATGCTGTTTGAAGTTATTTTTAAAAAATCATAAAACATTTTACTTATTTTCTTGCTAAATGGTTAAGATGCTCTTGCATTAAATCTACAAAATCAGAAAATTGATTTGAAATGATGGGAATAATAGCACTTATTAGGCTTTGCATTCAGGCAGTTTCTCTCTCACTCTCTCTCTCTGTGTGTGTGTGTGTGTGTGTGTGTGTGTGTATGTGTATATAGTTGTAAAAGTTAAGTATTTTCCCACTGCTTTCCCAGCTGTATGAGTGAACGCTTCAGCCTGCTGTTGGGGAGAATGCTGATGCATCTATCTTCTGCTAATGGATCAGGTTGCTTGTGTCATATAGTGAACTGAATGGTTCTTTATCTCTTTTACAGTCTCACAGAAATACTTCATCCTTATCTACACTTCGTTTTTTATTACAGTACCTTATTATGTACAGTAAAAAATGTTTAATTTTGTCATAGACTTGGTGATTGAGAGTCTTCTGCCTTGAAAAAATATTTGCTATTAAAATGAACTCTGCAGGACATTCTTTAAAAATTGTGTAATATTTTACACATACAGTTATACAGTTTTGTAGGCATACATGAATTCACCGTTTAGATATAATACATTTTAGCACTTTGCCACATTTACTGCAGTTCTTTGTTACATTAAATAAAGTTTCAAATACAGATTCTTTCCAAACCTCCTCTTTGCTATCCTATTCCCCATAACCTCTAACTTTTTCCCTCCCTCCCAAGTACAAATCTCCTGAAGTTAGTGCACAGCTTTATAATTATGCTTATGACATATGTAAGCATGTGTAACAATAGGTTTCATATGTTTAAAATTTTTACATAAATGATTGTACAGTCGACCCTTGGTATCCATGGGGGATTGATTCTAGGAACCCCCTTGGATACCAAAATTTATGGGGGCTCAAGTCCCTTATATAAAATGATGTAGTATTTGCATAAAACTAGAAATATCCTCCTATATACTTTTTTTTTTAAACCCCACATTGGTTTATTTATTTATTTTTGGCTGTGTTGGATCTTCGTTTCTTTGCGAGGGCTTTCTCTAGTTGTGGCAAGCGGGGGCCACTCTTCATCGCGGTGCGCGGGCCTCTCACTATCGTGGCCTCTCTTGTTGTGGAGCACAGGCTCCAGACACGCAGGCTCAGTAGTTGTGGCTCACGGGCCTAGTTGCCCTGCGGCATGTGGGATCTTCCCAGACCAGGGCTCGAACCCGTGTCCCCTGTATTGGCATGCAGATTCTCAACCACTGCGCCACCAGGGAAGCCCCTCCTATATACTTTAAATCATCTCTAGATTACTTATAATATCTAGTACAATGTAAATGCTATGTAAATAGTTGTAAATACAGGGTAAATGCTATATAAATAGTTGCCAGCATGCAGGAAATTGAAACTTTGCTTTTAGAAAGTTTTGGGAATTTCTTTTTTAAAAATATTTTTCCATAGACTTCCCTCGTGGCTCAGTTAGTAGTCTTTCAGAATAAGTATCAGAATCACATTTTTTTGTGTGTTTTTTGCCATTCTGACTTGTTGCACTTTTTTTTCTTACAACATTGTATGTTTTTGTCATTTTACTGGAAGCATCAGTTCCGCCCATGGCAGTTTCCAGTGTATCACTGAACACTAAGCTTCCCAGGATCACAGGCTGAAAGTCACTGATCTGGCCAGACTGAAGCACATAGAATGAAGGGACAGAAGCTGCGTCTTTCTAAGGGCTCCCTGGTGTGACACACCCACGAGGCAGCCGCACTTTCAAGGCGCAGGATCAGCCCAAGGCCCAGCCGTACTAATACCTGATGATGAGATTCTGTTTGGGGGAATGTGCAGGCTGATCCTGTCACACGGAATGTTTTATTAGCACCTCCAGGAGCTGAAAAGCACTCTTGGTAAGAACCAAGGTGACATGATCTGTTCCGCATTCCAGCAAGCTTGACTCAGCAGAGCTCTTGCTATCATCCAACTGTCTTTTTTATTCATCTCTTGCTGCCTCCCTGAGATTCTAGACCACACTCATTTCCTACTCAAACCATCTCCTCTTCCTTAAAAGTAACACCATTCTCCTCTTCATTCAGGCTCAAATACCTGAGACATAGTTTTAACGTTTGTCATGTTCCCTTGCCTGTGTCCTAACCTGGGAGCCACTGGAACCCCAATTCCACTTCAACAGTATCTCTCGAGCCAACTATTTTCTTGCCCCATTACTCTGTGCTCATTCAAGTCCTACTTATTTCTTTCACTTGGTATATCAGTTAGGATGGTCCTCCACAAAGCTCTTGGACTTCCTCTCATGGATGCAAAAAGTTGCTTACACAGCTGTCAACAATTCATCTTCAGAGATTTAACTTTTTTGGCACATCTGTTTTTATTGGATGGGAATATCTTTTCTGGAAACCCTCCAGCAGACTTTCCCTTATATATCACTGCTCAAAACCCCACACCACAGGGCTTCCCTGGTTGCACAGTGGTTAAGAATCCGCCTGCCAATGCAGGGGACACGGGTTCGAGCCCTGGTCTGGGAAGATCCCACATTGCCGTGGAGCAACTAAGCCCGTGAGCCACAACTACTGAAGCCCATGCTCCCAGAGCCCATGCTGCACAACAAGAGAAGCCCCTGCAATGAGAAGCCCACGCACCGCAATGAAGCCCCTGCTCACCACAGCTAGAGAAAGCCCGCCCGCAGCAATAAAGACCCAATGCAGCCAAAAATAAATAAATAAATTTATCAAAAACAAAAAGACACCGCATACCCAAGTGCTCCCTAAACAATATCTGGCACAGTTTAGAGCAGCAGTGATTGGTTTAGATCAGGAGTTGGCAAGCTAGGGCCCATGGGCTAAATACAGCCTGTTGCTGATTTTCTATGGGCCAGGAGCTAAGAGTGGTTTTTACATTTTTAAATGGTTAAAAAAAATCAAAGGAATAATATTTAATGACCCATGAAAATTATATGAAATTCAAATTTCAGTATCCATAGATAAAGTTTAATGAGCAGTTACGTTCATTCATTTATATATCGTTTACCATTTCTTGCCTGTTACGATGGCGGCGTTGTGACTGAAACCATCACAGCCTGCGAAGCCTAAAATGTTTACTCTCTGGCCATTAACAGTAAAAGTTTACTCATCCTTGCTTAGAGCACGCTCTTTTCATCCCTTGGGTAAGGGTCCATTTTCCTTGAATATATTGCTGCTTGCATGATTCTGGAACAAAATCAGGGTTCTGTTATCAGAACCCTGGAGGGATGGTGGCTAGTGGGAGGCACATAACAGTGTTGGCCTTATTGGAAATATTATTACAGCTAACTTGTTTCTCTATTGCGGTCTGCCTCCGCTCTTCCCCATCCAAATCATTTTGTATAATGCAGGCAGAATGAGCTTTCTAGGATAGCCTTCTTGACATGTTATTTTTCTGCTTAGCCCATTATCACCTGTCAAATTAAAGGTCAAACTCAACCTGCCATTCAGTGCCCTCTATGCTCTAGATCCATCTTACTCCTGTGTATACCCTATACTTCAGACACATCAGGAGTCAGAATTCTCTTTATTTTTTCAAGTATTACCTCTCTTTTCATATCTTCATATTTTTATGCTAGTTTTCTTTTACTCTGTCCAAATGCTAACCAACTTTCAAGTTTCACTTTAATTGCTCCTCCAGGAATTTTTCTCTGACTTCCCCATCTACATAATCTTATCATTTTCTGAACCCCAAAATGCTTTGCTTGTCTCTATTAGGACACTGATAACATTATGCTTTTTTAAATAAAGGCTTTAAGCCTTTCCTGGAAGATGGGAAAGCCCTTGAGGTTGAGAACATTTTTTAAACCCTGTCCAGTAGCTTATACCTAGTAAAAGATATTGAATGAGTGAGAATATATTAGAATTTTGCACCCAATTATACAGAGATAGTTCTGAAAACCAGACAAAAGGTTTTCATTTTGAAATAGTGGAAAATATAGAAATATGTTGATTCTTTTAATTGGGATTCAGAGGGAAGGAAGACTCATGTTTTATAAAATATCTGCTTAATGACAGATTTTATGCTGAGTGCATTAAATGTTCTCTCTTTCAGTACTGACAAGTAACCATCAAAAATGGGCTTCATGGGTTCATTTTTTAGTTAAAGAAACAGATTCAGAGATATTAAGTACTTTGCTTGGGGACAGACAGGAGGCAGAGTTTGGAGTAGAGCCCAAGTCTGTTAGAATCCCTAGTTTAGACCAGGCTCTGTCCATCAACTTAGAACAGGAGCAACCTTCACATGATCCATTATGGGTGATAAGAAGGGTAATTCTTTCCTACTTCACCACCAACTAAGGAATCATAGGGGGGAAATACGTTGTCCATCACAATTAGAAAGCAGTAATCAAAACCCATGTAAAAAATGGAAAAACAAGTCCTGTTATATCATACTGGTTGTAAACATTACTCATATCTCTACCTTCAGGCTTGTGAAAATCAGTTCTTAAGTAAATTTAAATATTTCTGCCACTTATAGCTTTGTTTGTGCAAATACGTGTATATTTACAGGTATGTGATCTTGGTGAAACTGTGCCATGGGTTAATTCACGTGTTTGCCATCTTGGCCTGGTTGGCGGCACTGTGAGCTGAAAGTATAAAATTCTTAGAAAAATATGCATTTACTTTATGACCTTGGGTTGGCCAGTGGTTTCTTAGCCATGACACCAAAAGTAGAAGTTGCGAAAAGAAAAAAGAAATAGATAAAATTGACTTCATTAAAATGAACATATTTTGTGCTCCAAATGATAGCAATCAAGTGAACAAAAACCTTCTGGAAGAAAACATTAGAAAAATCATCTATCTGATAAGGGACTTGCATTTAGAATATATAACTCTTACAACTCAATAACAAAAGACAAATAACCCAATTAAAAACTAGGTTAAGGAATGAATAGATATTTTTCCAAAGAAGAAATACATGTGGCCAAATAAGCATATGAAAAGATGCTCAACATCACAAGTCATTAGGGAAATGCAAATCGAAACCACAGAGCTACTCCTTCACACCCACTAGGTTGGCTATAATCAAGCAGACAGGTAATAACAAGCGTTAGGCAGGGTGTGGAGAAATTGGTACTCTCAAGCGTTGATGATGGGACTGTGAAAGGGTGCAGCCACTTTGGAAACCTATTTGGCAATTCCTTAAATATTAAATGTTGATTTGTCTTGGCCTCAGCAACTCCACTCCTAGGTATGTACTCAAGAGAAATGAAAACATATGTACACACAAAAACCTTTATGTGAATGTCTGTAGCAGCAGTATTCATAATAGCCCAAAGTGGAAATGATCCCAAAGTCTATCAACTAATGAATGGATAAACAAAATGTGGTTTATCCATACAATAAACTATTGCTCAGCCATTAAAAAAAGAACTGATATAAGCTGCAAACTGGATAAACCTTGAAAATAATATGCTACGTGAAAGAAGCAAGTCACAAAAGACCGCATACTGTACGATTCCCTTTATATGAATTGCCCACATTAGGCAAATCAGTAGAAACAACGGATTAGTTGTTGCTGGGGGCTGGAATGATGGGAGTGTGGAGACTGAGGAATGACTACTAGTGATAGTTTTTTTTGGGTGGGAAGAAAAAGTTATAAAGTTAGATTGTGGGAATCGTTGCCCAACCCTTTGAATACACTAAAACCCACTGAATTGTGCAATTTAAAATGCTGAATTTCATGGTGTATAGATTATATCTCAATAGAGGCAATAAAAAAACACTATTTGGTGTAAAATTCATCAGGACAAACTATATTTAGATTTTTAATGAACTTCTGGATGTGTGTTTCTAGTTACTTATTTTTTATGATTGTACTCAAAGCAGCAATCGAGTTTTATTTTCTGTGCATATGTAACATTTCCAAAAATGAACATTAATAAAAACAGTGTATCTAAATGATAAATAAAATTACCAACAGTGGGGAGCACTTGCCTGCATTGTGATTGACTACACACAATGTGCTGGGAGAAGATGAGGAAGCCATAGTTACTTCCCTCAAGAAGCACACAATTACAGATAAGTTAACCACCATGTGTGGTTTGAGAGGATCTATGTGATATTAGGTTATAGAAGCAAAGTGCACACAGAACTTGGAGAAGGGAAACTTAATTCTTGGCGATGTATGTCACAGAGGGTGATGTGGGAGATGACTTGGGAGAAGTACATGCTAGTCATATTTTGTAAGAAGAACCCATCTAAAACTTCACTCAAGTTGGATTGTGAACCAACATGGTATGTGGTTCAAAACTTGCATAATTCAAGACTCATTTGTACAGACTGGCAGATACTGTTTACAAGCTAAAGTTGCATTGGCAAGTACAGTAATGTGAACACAGTTTATTACTTCTGCCATTTTAAATATGATTATTGATAATTATTAACAATTTTCTATTGGTAGATTCACATTATTTAATTCACATTATTTTATTTTATGTTTTTCATGTAAGATCATATTTTAGTAATTTTTCATATGGTACTCAAGATGTGTGCAATTGTAATTAACTAAATTGTGGCTGCATTGTAGGATTTTTCCAGGCAGAACAGGGTAGATATGAGACTTTTGTTACACCTGTAGATGCAACATAGCCACGTGTAATTCAAAGAACTATTAGGAAATATTGTAGTTTACAATCTTCAGGTGTCTAACTGCGGACCGCTAAAGTGGAACTTCTGGTAATGAGAGAGTCATTTTCTAGTCTATAAAGATGGTTTCTAGTCTATAAACATGGCTTCAGTTTTATAGACTGAAAAATGGTTTTCAGTCTATAAAAATGGTTTCTATCCAAAAGTGGATAGAAGTCGACGCTGAAAGCTGCTTAGGTGTGTTGGTCGGGGCTGAGTCCTAATCATTCTGAATGATCTTAACTCCCTGAAGTCTAGATTAAGATTTAGCAGAAAAAAATATACTGTATCAAGAGGCCTGGTGCTTTCAGTTATAAGACAAGGGCATGACAGTAAGGTCAAATTCTGCTTCCAAATGATGTTATTTCCTTTGTGCAGTGTCCTTAATGCTTCACTGAAGAATACGTGTCTGAAAAAAAAAGGAAAGTCCCGTATTAGAATGCATGCCAACCAAATTAACTGCTTCCCTTTTGCTAACGTTTTATCAATTCCACAGCACATATATTTAGGCAGTAGTTCATTCTGAATTTAAATTATATTGAAGAACTGGTCATTCATGGAGCACATCCTGGAGTTTGATTCCATGCCTTAATGTTAAATTTGTTCTTTGCCAGGTCACACTAAATTAGTCAAGCCCTTGTTAGAAAGTAGCAAGAAATGAGATTAGCCCGTGAGCAGAAGTGCTCATGGAGTATTTGGAGAAAATAGTTCAGATTTATTTCACATGACTGACAGAGGCAAAACATTGTTAACTTTTATCAGCTGCACAAAATTCAGAGCATCTCAGAGAGAGCAAAATCCTTGCGTATCCATAATATTATGTATATGTTATTGATATCAATGTTGAAAACTGTTATCTTTCACTTTATTTAAATTTTATTGGATTATATAGTTGCTTTACAATGTTGTGTTAATTTCAGCTATACACCAAAGTGATTCAGTTATACATATACATATTCATTCTTCTTCAGATTCTTTTCTCATATAGGTTATCACAGAGTACTGAGTAGAGTATCCTGTACTCTACTGTAGGTCCTTGTTGGTTATCTATCCATCACTTTATTTGAATGACTGTGATTGCTGAAATATTTTGCAGTGCTAAAAATGTAATAAGCTTATGGAAAGAACATGAGAATTGTATCGATTGTTCTTTTTTAAGATTACTTCTTTTGGCTCTTAGCACATCAATCAGAGGGGAAGAAAATCTCATTTCTTCAGTTTTGATTGCGAGCTCGGAGAAGTTACAGAAGGGTGCATCTAAGTTATATCTTTTGTGACTATTTGTTCTTTATTTGTAGTCTGCCTCCATTTAAAAAATTGAATGCATCATGTTTTAAATATAAAATTTATTGGTAATATAAATCAGAAAGAGTTAGCCTACCTTAAGGGACAATTTGCGTAGTTCACTATGGTCTTTTTACTTGTGTGTGTTTTTAGGGAGAAGGGGTCTAGAGATTACAATGAATGAAGGAAAGTGTCTGAACTAGGGATTGACCACTCACCACCTTTAATTTTTTTTTTTGAGTGACTCTTGTAATGATTTCCTTCAGTATGTCCTCCAAACCTGTAGTGTCCAGAAGAACTTATTTTAATATAGTCACATAAAACAAAGAAGACAGTTACTTCAAAAGAGATATTTTCAAAGTGTGAGTGAAGGAAGAAGTTACACAAAAACACTATGATTTTTGATGAGCGTTTTCTTGGATATTTGGGCAAAGTGAGAGAACCTGAGATGATGTGAGCTAAGAGTATCAAGTTCTGTATAGTTCAAACCATAGTTATGCTGCGACTTTGAGCACCAGCTGCCAGAGACAAAGTCCATCGTGGACTGATCACTGTGAAAACACCTGCTCCAAAGTGAACTTTGGTCCCTAGGCTTGGGTTATTTGATTCTTCGGAGTAGCCTCCACCATGATAACAGATGTCCAGGATTAGAAGTAAAACCTCAACTGCAGTGGTGTCTCACATGTGTGCAGCCCAGAGCACATGAGATGTTAGAACTAGCTTGTTCCCATGGAAAAATAAGATGCCTCTTTCAGAGCAGCTGACATCGTGGACATTCTTCCACAGAAAGAACGGATTAACTATGCCTCTATCTTGAGTAGTCACATCTTTATAAAACAAGCACTCTTAAGGAATATAGGGAAGTCTGTCAAGTTTGTTTCTCCAGTACTCTTATTCTACTTACTGATCATTGGATATCTTCAAAAAAGAAAGCTTACCATGGAGATGGTTAAAGAACACTTAGGTGCAATATTTTCCCTATATATATTTTTTCCATTGGTAAATATGTGCACATTATACCTACAACTAGAGTTAAGAATAAAAGCAAAACACTTCTCCTATTTGGAAATTACAGATTCTATTTAATAAAAAAATATACCTTAAAATCACATGTTTGACATTTAAATTTGAGGTTAGTAAATATGTATGTTTTGTGATGCTTATGTTGTAAATAATATCAAGGAAAGGAAAGGAAGGATGTCTGTGAATTGCCTATGTGTATTCTTTATACTTTTCCCTCTAGATTTTTGTTTGGAGCAAGTGTCTTTTTCTTGTTGATTGGTAAGAATTCTTTTTATTTTTTAGACACTAATTTCTTGCCAGTTATATATCCTCCCCTTCTCTGTGGCTTGTCTCTGAACTTTAATAAGATCTTTTGTTCTACAGAAAGTTTTTTATGTTAATTTAAATGTAGTTTTAAATTTTAATTAATACATCAATCTTGTGGTTTGACCTTTTTTGTATCTTGTTTAAGAAATCCTTCCCTTTTCAGATATCATAAAACTATTCTATATTTTCTTCTAAAAGTTAGATTATATTTTAAAACTTTTCCTATATGTCCCAAATTACTTTATAGCCTGTCATCTCACATTTAGACAGCTGAGAGAGAAGAGCAAAAGAATATAGAAGGCTGCGATGACAGCCTTAGTGTAAGGGGGAAAATTCAGAGGTAAGAGAAGGCATGGCAAGTACAAATGCCAAAAAAATGAAAAAAAAGTCAAATTATAGGGTGCATTAATTATTGGACGGTAGAAGGGGAGAGACTTAAAGAAGGAGGAATGGGTGAAGCTAGATGGATCTTGTCATACAAGGACTTAAATCCATTTAAGGTGTTTGGTTTTATTTTGAAATTAGTAGAGGGCAATTGCAGGCTTAGTGGAGAGTAACACCATCTAATGTACATTTAAAAAATCATTCTCTGTAATGTGGGGAATGGATTAAAAGGGGCAGGATGAGGCAGGACAGGATAGGTAGAAATTGTGTGATAATCCAAATTCAAGTTGATGGCAACTGAGGCCAATGTAGGGATAATCCCTATATTACGCATCCCCAGAGATGGAGAAAAGTAAGTTCAAGATAAATTTAGAAGATAATCAGATACCCTGTAGTGCCAATCGATAGCTATGGCTGTTACCTCCAAAGAAGTTCATGATGATGAAAGGAACTTAAAAAGCTCTGAATAGAACATTTCACCCAGGGCCCATCCTTACTTCGAGAAATGTCTCATAGTTCATTGAGCAGCCTGCATATTACGAGCCTGGGAACAATTTAGAGAAATATGTAACGTCAGCAGAGAAGAAAATATCTGCTGAAACCCAGCTCCATCTTTAAAGAGTGACTTTCTCACACACTTCTGGATAATGATTGCTTGTCCTTGTGCTCTTTTCCATTATCCAAAAACATCTTTCCTATCTCCCCAACATGTCATCATGGTACATTAATTTCTAACAGTTAGATATTCTCAGGATTAACAAATTGCTTAACCATACAGTTATTTCAGAGTCTGGAAGTTTAATCATTTATTCATCATGTCAACATATTTAATCAGATTGCTGGCTGACCCTGTCTGCACTAAAGGAGAAGAGAGTTTTCATTTACAGAAAGGGAAGGGAAGCCACTTTCGAGGTATTAGGGATAGAGACAAATTGAGACAAATTTATATGAATATATTCATTGTATGAGTCTGTAAGTAATCTTGTGATCCTAGTTCTCAATAGATAAAAGGAGATGAAATGCTGCATAGCTGTCTACAGAAAAGTTTTTGACCCCAAAAGAGGAAAAACAACTTCTTCTGCATTCTCTTTTATCCTTTTTATCCCACTCTCCTCTCCATTATTTTTATGTAATTCAGTCATTATTTGCCTGAATTTGGTATTTCGATAGTTTTAACAGCATTAAGGTTTAGACTATTGAATGGGTAAAATTGGAGTATGGAGGTTGAATCTGGGAGTTAAAATACCATTTATGCCATTGTTCTATAGAGAAATATACATTCTAAGGTCCAAACACCCATTCAAAAAGTAGAAATATGAAAAATTCTATAATTTGAGAAGTACTATAATATCTTTTTAATATAGTTGAAGTTCTGTCTTAGATGTGGAAATTGTGTGTCCATTCCCTATGTGGATAATTCTATTAATAAATTACAGGTATATGATAAATCTATTTTGTGTTCTTTCCTGTAGAGCAGGGGTTTTCAACCTGAAATCTGTGAATCCACCAAAATTATATGCTTAACTTTGTGGCCAGATGTGAGAGTGTGGGAATTGTACACACAGAGAAGGAATATAAATGCCATGATCTTGCCTTCCGCACCATCAATATACTGAACTAGACTCAAGACTTCCTCTTTCCTTCACATCTTCAGTTTCCTTCTTCTTTGGAAATACTTTGAAAGTATGGAAGGAAAGATTATTTTCATTTTCCTGGGATGACTGGGTAAGAAGACACTGGTAGGACTTCTATAAGAGCTGTGGCATTAATTTTTTCCTATTCACACTTCCGTTGTCATGGGCTGTTTGAAGTGACCTCCAGATTACCTGCCACAACAATGCAGTTTTCTCTCTTAGGTTAATCAGACACCTAGGTCTAAAATTGGACAGAATATGTGTGTCTCTGTATACATAAGTGCATGTGTGTGTATATAAATGTACATATATATAATTTCTTCTCAAATGCCTCAACTGAGGTTGAAAATTGTTCTGGGGTCATAAACTGCAAGGTAGCAACAGCCAGAGAGGGCAGACCAGATTTTTTTTTTCCCCCTCTTTTTGCTACATATTAACAGTGGGAAGTTTTCCATTGTTTTTAAAAAAGAGAGAAACAGGAGAAATCACCTTTTGAACAGATTCCTAAGGCAGGTTATAGTTGATAGTGAGGTCAGGATAATCTATTCCAGTTCTTATATCTACCCTTTTATGGAGGACACAGAGATTAATTAATTTCAGAACTGCTATTTGAGAAGTCAGAGGTTTTTCTGCTTCCTGATCTTTTGGATGTGACCTAATTTTTTTCTCTCAGAAGGCTTGTATGATTACACTTTAGCTCTGATTCTGAAATGTCTACATTCATGTAGACTTGGCTGACAGGGTCTTGGTGCTCAGGACCGGTGTCAGGCCTGAGCCTCTGAGGTGGGAGAGCTGAGCTCAGGACATTGGACAACCAGAGACCTCCTGGCCCCTCGTAATATCAATTGGCGAGAGCTCTCCCAGAGATCTCTGTCTCAACGCTAAGACCCAGCTCCACTGAATGACCAGCAAGCTCCAGTGCTGGACACCCCATGCCAAACAACTAGCAAGACAGGAACACAACCCCACCCATTAGCAGAGAGGCTGCCTAAAATCATAATAATTTCACAGACACCCCAAAACATACCGCTGGACACAGTCCTGCCCACCAGAAAGACAAGATCCAGCCTCATCCACCAGAACACAGGCACCAGTCTCCTCCACCAGGAAGCCTACACAACCCACTGAACCAAACTTACCCACTGGGGGCAGACACCAAAAATAATGGGAACTATGAACGTGCAGCCTGTGAAAAGGAGACCCCAAACACAGTAAGTTAAGCAAAATGAGAAGACAGAGAAATATGCAGCAGATGAAGGAGCAAAGTAAAAACCCACCAGACCAAACAAATGAAGAGGAAGTAGGCAGTCGACCTGAAAAAGAATTCAGAGTAATGATAGTAAAGATGATCCAAACTCTTGGAAACAGAATGGAAAAAATACAAGAAACATGTAACAAGGACCTAGAAGAACTAAGGGCAAACAAACAGTGATTAACAACACAATAAATTAAATTAAAAGTTCTCTAGAAGGAATCAATAGCAGAATAACTGAGGGAGAAGAAGGGATAAGTGACCTGAAACATAAAGTAGTGGAAATAACGACTGCAAAGCAGAATAAAGAAAAAAGAATGAAAAGAATTGAGGACAGTCTCAGAGACCTCTGGAACAACGTTAAATGCACCAACATTCGAATTATAGGGGTCCCAGAAGAAGAAGAGAAAAAGAAAGGGACTGAGAAAATATTTGAAGAGATTTTAGTTGAAAACTTCCCTAACATGGGAAAGGAAATAGTCAATCAAGTCCAGGAAGTACAGAGAGTCTGATACAGGATAAATCCAAGGAGAATCACACCAAGACACATATTAATCAAATGATCAAAAATTAAATAAAAAGAAAAAATATTAAAAGCTGCAAGGGAAAAGCAACAGGTAACATACAAGAGAATCCCCATAAGCTTAACAGCTGATCTTTCAGCAGAAACTCTGCAAGCCAGAAGGGAGTGGCAGGACATATTTAAAGTGATGAAAGGGGAGAACCTACAACCAAGATTTCTCTACCCAGCAAGGATCTCATTCAGATTTGATGCAGAAATTAAAACCTTTACAGATACGCAAAAGCTAAGAGAATACAGCACCACCAACCCAGCTTTACAACAAATGCTAAAGGAACTTCTCTAGGCAGGAAACACATGAGAAGGAAAAGACCTACAATAACAAACCCAAAACAATTAAGAAAATGGTAATAGGAACATACATATCGATAATTACCTTAAGTGTAAATGGATTAAATGCTCCAACCAAAAGACATAGACTGGCTGAATGGATACAAAAACAAGACCCATATATATGCTGTCTACAAGAGACCCACTTCAGACCTAGAGATACATACAGACTGAAAGTGAGAGGATGGAAAAACATATTCCATGTAAATAGAAATCAAAAGAAAGCTGGAGTAGCAATTCTCATATCAGACAAAATAGACTTTAAGATAAAAACTATTACAAGAGACAAAGAAGGACACTACATAATGATCAAGGGATCAATCCAAGAAGAAGATATAACAATTGTAAATATTTATACACCCAACATAGGAGCACCTCAATACGTAAGGCAAATGCTAACAGCCATAAAAACGGAAATTGACAGTAACACAATCATAGTAGGGGACTTTAACACCCCACTTTCACCAATGGACAGATCATCCAAGATGAAAATAAACAAGGAAACACAAGCTTTAAATGATACATTAAACAAGATGGACTTAATTGATATTTATAGGACATTCCATCCCAAAACAACAGAATACACTTTCTTCTCAAGTGCTCATGGAACATTCTCCAGGATAGGTCATATCTTGGGTCACAAATCAAGCCTTGGTAAATTTAAGAAAATTGAAATTGTATCAAGTATCTTTTCCGACCACAATGCTATGAGACTAGATATCAATTACACGAAAAAATCTGTAAAAAATAGAAACACATGGAGGCTAAACATTACTAAAACACCAAGAGATCACTGAAGAAATTGAAGGAATCAAAGAGGAAATCAAAAAATACCTTGAAACAAATGACAGTGAAAACACGATGATCCAAAACCTATGGGACGCAGCAAAAAGAGTTCTAGGAGGGAAGTTTATAGCAATACAATCCTACCTCAAGAAGCAAGAAAAAGCTAAAGTAAACAATCTAACGTACATGAACTAGAGAAAGAAGATCAAAAAAACCCGAAAGTTAGCAGAGGAAAGAAATCATAAAGATCAGATCAGAAATAAATGAAAAAGAAATGAACAAAACCATAGCAAAGATAATAAAACCAAAAGCAAAGATAATAAAACCAAAAGTTTATCTGAGTAAACAAAATTGATTAACCTTTAGCCAGACTCATCAAGAAAAAAAGGGGAAAGACTCAAATCAACAGAATTAGGAATGAAAAAGAAGTAATAACTGTCACTGCAGAAATACAAAGGATCATGAGATTACTACAAGCAACTATATGCCAATAAAATGGACAACCTGAAAGAAATGGACAAATTATTAGAAAAGCCCAACCTTCAGAGACTGAGCCAGGAGGAAATAGAAGATGCAAACAGACCAATCACAACCTCTGAAATTGAAACTGTGATTAAAATTCTTCCAATGAACAATAGCTCAGGACCAGATGGCCTCACAGGCGAATTCTATCAAACATTTAGAGAAGAGCTAACACCCATCTTTCTCAGACTCTTCCAAAATATAGCAGAGGGAGGAACACTCCCAAACTCATTCTGCGAGGCCACCATCACCCTGATACCAAAACCAGACAAAGATGTCACAAAAAAAGAAAACAACAGGCCAGTATCACTGATGAACATAGATGCAGAAATCCTCAACAACATACTAGCAAATAGGATCCAACAGCACATTAAAAGGATCATACACCATGATCACATGGGGTTTATCCCAGGAATGCAAGAATTCTTCAGTATATGCAAATCAATCAATGTGATAAACCATATGAACAAACTGAAGAATAAAAACCATATGATCATCTCAATAGATGCAGAAAAAGCTTTCAACAAAATTCAACAGCCATTTATGATAAAAAAAAAAAAAAAAACCTACAGAAAGTAGGCATAGAGGGAACTTACCTTAACATAATAAAGACCATATATGACAAACCCACAGCCAGAATCGTTCTCAATGGTGAAAAACTGGAACCATTTCCAGTAAGATCAGGACGAAGACAAGGTTGCCCACTCCCACCACTCCTATTCAACATAGTTATGGAAGTTTTAGCCACAGCAGTCAGAGAAGAAAAAGAAATGAATCCAAATCAGAAAAGAAGAAGTAAAACTGTCACTGTTTGCATATGATATGATACTATGCATAGAGAATCCTGGAGATGCCATCAGAAATCTACTAGAGCTAATCAGTGAATTTGGTAAAGTAGCAGGATACAAAATTAATGCACAGAAATCTCTTGCATCCCTATACACTAATGATGAAAAATCTGAAAGAGAAATTAAGGAAACACTCCCATTTACCATTGCAACAAAAAGAATAAAATACCTAGGAATAAACCTACCTGAGGAGATGAAAGACCTGTATGCAGCAAACTATAAGACACTGATGAAAGAAGTTAAAGATGATACCAACAGATGGAGAGATATACCATGTTCTTGAAAGAATCAACACTGTGAAAATGACTATACTACCCAAAGCAATCTAAAGATTCAGTGCAATCCCTATCAAACTACCACTGGCATTTTCCACAGAACTAGAACAAAAATTTTCACAGTTTGTATGGAAACACAAAAGACCCTGAATAGTCAAAGCAGTCTTGAGAAGGAAAAAAGCTGTAGGAATCAGGTTCCCTGACTTCAGACTTACACTACAAGCTACAGTAATCAAGGCAGTATGGTACTGGCACAAAAACAAATATAGATCAATGGAACAGGAAAGAAAGCCTGGAGATAAACCCATGCACATATGGTCACCTTATCTTTGATAAAGGAGGCAAAAATATACAAGGGAGAAAAGACAGCCTCTTCAGTAAGTGGTGCTGGGAAAACTGGACAGCTACATGTAAAAGAATGAAATTAGAACACTCCCTAACACCATACACAAAAATAAACTCAAAATGGATTAAACACCTGAATGTAAGGCCAGACACTATCAAACTCCTAGAGGAAAACATAGGCAGAACACTCCATGACATAAATCACAGCAAGATCCTTTTTGACCCACCTCCTAGAGAAAGGGAAATAAAAACAAAAATAAACAAATGGGACCTAATGAAACTTCATAGCTTTTGCACTGCAAAGGAAACCATAAATAAGACGAAAAGACAACCCTCAGAATACAGAAAATAATTGCAAATGAAGGAACTGACAAAGGATTAATCTCCAAAATTACAAGCAGCTCAATATCAAAAAACAACCCAATCCAAAAGTGGGCAGAAGACCTAAATAGACATTTCTCCAAAGAAGATATACAGATTGAAAACAAGCACATGAAGTGGTGCTCAACATCACTAATCATTGGAGAAATGCAAATCGAAACCACAATGAGGCATCACCTCCCACCAGTCAGAATGGGCATCATCAAAAAATCTACAAACAATAAATGCTGGAGAGGGTGTGGAGAAAAGGGAACCCTCTTGCACTGTTGGTGGGAATGCAAAGTGATACAACCACTATGGAGAACAGTATGGAAGTTCCTTAAAAAACTAAAAATAGAACTACCATACAGCCCAGCAATCCCACTACTGGGCATATACCCTGAGAAAACCATAATTCAAAAAGAGTCATGTACCACAATGTTCATTGCAGCCCTCTTTACAATAGCCAGGACATGGAAGCAACCTAAGTGTCCATTGACAGATGAATGGATAGAGAAGTTGTGGCACATATATACAATGGAATATTACTCAGCCATAAAAAGAAATGAGTTATTTGTAGTGAGGTGGATGGACCTAGAGTCTGTCATACAGAGTGAAGTAAGTCAGAAAGAGGAAAACAAATATCTTATGTTAACACATATATATGGAATCTTAAAATAAAAATGGTTCTGAAGAACCTAGGGGCAGGACAGGAATAAAGACCCAGACGTAGAGAATGGACTTGAGGACATGTGGAGGGGGAAGGGTAAGCTGGATTGAAGTGAGAGAGTCACATTGAAATATATACACTGCCAAACGTAAAATAGATAGCTAGTGGGAAGCAGCCGCATAGCACAGGGAGATCAGCTTGGTGCTTTGTGACCACCTAGAGGGGTGGGATAGGGAGGGTGGGAGGGAGACGCAAGAGGGAGGGGATATGGGGATATATATATATACGTATAGTTGATTCACCATGTTGTACAGCAGCAACTAACGCAACATTGTAAACCAATTATACTCTAATAAAGATGTTGAAAAAAAAAAGAAGCCCTTGATGGGAGCTGCAGTGAAAAAAAAAAGAAAATTGTTTTTGTACTTGGACATAACCTAGATAATTATTTTCATATCCCGTGTCAGTTTGAGTCAGTAAAAGAAAATAGGAGTCTAGAGTGATGAGTTAGTTTTAAAGTGCTCTTGTCAGTTTGATTAAAAAATTTGTTGCCAGCTTGGTATGTGCAAAACCGAGGCTGAGATTTGTGTCTGGCGCTTTCTTCTTACCTGCTGAAGCATAGAATCAAATTGAATGCATTATTTAAAGTTGGCATCTGAATGAGGCATAATATATGTTTCATAAATGGGTTTTATAGTTACCTTTTACAAAAAGAAACTATTACTGAGTAGCCTGTAAGACTTACCTTCTTATTATCCGCTCATACACATGTAAGCTTCAAGATAGTGGATTCCCAGCACAATTTTGTAAGATTTTTCTCCGCTCATTATCCCAGGCTCTTTCTTTCATCTTCGGTAGGTCTGGCTCAGTGTTACAGGCTGTAAGAAATCTGTGCTGTGACTTGTTAAATCTTCTCATAAAAAAAATACAGGCTATGTGTCCCTCTTTAAAACCATATGCAAGTAACAAAAGGAATAGAAATTCTGAACAAGAAACTTGGATCAAGGGAACAGACCTAGTGGGAACATTAATAAAAGTTTTCATTTAATTGAGCTCTTATGCTTATTTTATGTAGTGCTTATTATAACCCAGTGAGTAGGATTATCATCACCCGTGTGTTATACATGATGAGACTGCGGCTGAGAGAGTTGGAATAACTTGCTCTAATTTACACTGCTAGCAGTTGGCAAAGCTGGGATTCTAACCCTCATAGGGTTATACTAAGGATTTAAAGGGCTGACACAGGTAAAGTACTCAGCCCGGAGCCGGAGACAAAGGCAGCATCCCACCTTCTGGGAGTGGGAAGGGGGTGAAGGAGGAGGTGGAGAAGAAGCAGTGACTGCAGAAGCAACAGTAGCTGCAGCCCTTTCTGCTCAGCATTCTACATACCTTTCCTTTAGATTTTCATCCAGATGACTGCAGACTCATTTGTATATTACCTCTCAGTGTCTTTATTTGAATCTCAATTGTGAGGTTGACTTAAAGCCTCCAATTTGTTCTGAATATTTTCTTCCTCATTATCTTGAAACCACCTTTACACATTTGAAACTCTAACCTCACATTTAGGATTCTCTCCAGTTCAGTGATCAAACACCACTAAGCCTTCCTTAGGAACTTGCCAGGTTAACCTGCTGTTCTGAAAGATGGTTTCTCTCCTGCACTTGGTGGCCTCAACTAAGGATATTCCCTATGAGGAAATAGCACAGGATTTCATGATGCCCAGAGGCCCTGGTCTACACCCAGGAAGTCATTCATTTCCTTTAGCATCTCTTATCTCTTTGAGGATGCCACACCATCCTCACACCGCCAGACTGCTGCTGCTGCTGCTCTGGCTTTCTCCCTAGAGGCAGGTCTGAGGAGCTGAGCCTGCTTTGTCCTCCTTTCTTCTCATCTTAGGGGTTTGTATTTACAAGTCTTGGTTACACAATGTAATTCACTTACCTTGACTTTTATGTTAGTAAGCCTTTCAGACTTCCTCTCTGCCCTTCATACAGCACCTCAGAGAAAACCACATTGATCCTTTCTCCACATGACTCTATATCACCAACAAAAATGTCCTCTTGTAGGTTAAACAAGAGGTGTCCTTATTATCTCAGGGATGCAGTGTGTATCTTTTTATTTTTTCTTTTAGTTTTATTGATCTTTGCTATTGTTTTATTTGTTTCTATTTCATTTATTTCTGCTCTGACCTTTATGATATCGTTCCTTCTACTAACTTTGGGTTTTGTTTGTTCTTCTTTCTCTAGTTCCTTTAGGTGTAAGGTTAGAGTGTTTATTTGAGATTTTTCTTGTTTCTTGAGGTAGGCTTGTATTGCTATAAACTTCCCTCTTAGAACTGCTTTTGCTGCATCCCATAGGTTTTGGGTCGTCGCGTTTTCATTGTCATTTGTCTCTAGGTGTTTTTTGATTTCCTCTTTGATTTCTTCAGTGATCTCTTGGTTATTTAGTAATGTATTGTTTAGCCTCCATGTGTTTGTGTTTTTTATGGGTTTCTTTTTCCCTGTAATTGATTTCTAATTTCACAGTGCTGTGGTCAGAAAAGATGCTTGATATGATTTCAATTCTGAGGCTTGATTTGTGACCCAAGATGTGATCTATCCTGGAGAATGTTCCGTGTGCACTTGAGAAGAAAGTGTAATCTGCTGGTTTTGGATGGAATGTCCTATAAATATCAATTAAATCTGTCTGGTCTATTGTGTCATTTAAAGCTTGTGTTTCCTTATTAATTTTCTGTCTGGATGATCTGTCCATTGGTGTAAGTGAGGTGTTAAAGTCCCCCGCTATTACTGTGTTATTGTTGATTTCCTCTTTTAGAGCTGTTAGCAGTTCCCTTATGTATCGTTATATCTTCTTCTTGGATTGATCCCTTGATCATTATGTAGTGTCCTTCCTTGTCTCTTGTAACATTCTTTATTTTAAAGTCTGTTTTATCTGATATGAGTATTGCTATTCCAGCTTTTTTTTTTATTTCCATTTGCATGGAATATCTTTCTCCATCCCCTCACTTCCAGTCTGAATGTGTCCCTTGGTCTGAAGTGGGTCTCTTGTAGACAGCATATATATGGATCTTGTTTTTGTATCCATTCAGTGAGCCTATGTCTTTTGGTTGGAGCATTTAATCCATTCATGTTTAAGGTAATTATCAATATGTATGTTCCTATTACCATTTTCTTAATTGTCATGGGTTTATTATAGGTCTTTTTCTTCTCTTGTGTTTCCCACTTAGAGAAGTTCCTTTAGTATTTGTTGTAGAGCTGGTTTGGTGGTGCTGAATTCTCTTAGATTTTGCTTGTCTGTAAAGCTTTTGATTACTCTGTTGAATCTGAATGAGATCTTTGCCTGGTAGAGAAATCTTGGTTGTAGATTCTTCCCTTTCATCACTTTAAATATATCATGCCACTCCCTTCTGGCTTGTAGAGTTTCTGCTGAGAAATCAGCTGTTAACCTTATGGGAGTTCCCTTGTATGTTATTTGTCGTTTTTCCCTTTTTGCTTTCAGTAATTTTTCTTTGTCTTTAATTTTGTCAGTTTGATTATTGTGTGTCTCAGTGTGTTTCTCTTTGGGTTTATGCTGCCTGGGACTCTCTGCACTTCCTGGACTTGGGTGGCTATTTCCTTTCCCATGTTAGGGAAGTTTTCTACTATAATCTCTTCAAATATATTCTCTGGTCCTTTCTGTCTCTCTTCTACTTCTGGGACCCCTATAATGCTAATGTTGTTGCATTTAATGTTGTCCCAGAGGTCTCTTAGGCTGTGTTCATTTCTTTTCTCTTTATTCTGTTCCGCAGCAGTGAATTCCACCATTCTGTCTTCCAGGTCATTATCCGTTCTTTTGCCTCAGTTATTCTGCTATTGATTCCTTCTAGTGTAGTTTTCATTTCATTTATTGTATTGTTTGTCTCTGTTGGTTTGTTCTTTAATTCTTCTTCTAGGTCTTTGTTAAACATTTCTTGCATCTTCTCAATCTTTGCCTCCATTCTTTTCCAAGGTCCTGGATCATCTTCACTATCATTATTCTGAATTCTTTTTCTGGAAGGTTGCCTATCTCCACTTCATTTAGTTGTTTTTCTGGGGGTTTATCTTGTTCCTTCATCTGCTACATAGCCCTCTGCCTTTTCATCTTGTCTATCTTTCTGTGAGTGTGGTTTTTGTTCCACAGGCTGCAGGATTGTAGTTCTTGCTTCTTCTGTCTGCCCTTTTGTGGATGTGGCTATCTATGCAGTGTATATCTTTGAAGACCTCCAAAGCAGGTAATATTATTGCTAGTTTGCTGCCTCCCTAGGAACACCTTTGGGTGTTTTCTCACAGAAAATAGTGATTTTTCTTTGGCCTCACCTCAGCTGTAGTGCTAGTCAGTTCCCAAGCTCTGCTGTCAACTCAGGTGTGAAAGCGTAGACTTTTCCAATGGAAAAGAGTGAGCTGTCCCTGAGGAGCCCTAATCCCAAGGTCCATAGTGCTTTTATTCTTTCCATTATCGTTTTCTCCCAAGAAGTATGTGCTCCTTCACAGTCCCCAGGAGGAGAGACAGTGCTATTGTTTCCTCATATATTGAAACACGCCTGCTGAACTTTTGCAATCTAGAGAGAAGAAAATGCTCTCTTACTGGATATATGGAACACTGATAGGTGCTCCCTGAACTTGAAAAAAGGCACTACTTCTATCACCTTGACAAAGAAAGGCAGTAAACTGATTACCACACTGTGAGCTAAAGGGCAACTCTGACAGTGCCAGCTCCCGCAGGTGCTCTCACTATCACTTTTATGAGCACTTAATATACAGCAGGTAACTTGCATACATCAGCTTGTTGGGTCTTCACAGTAACCCTGAAAGGTAGTTGCTGTTATCTCCACTTAATATGCATAGAAACTAGATTCAGAGAGGTCAAATCACTTGCTTTTGATCACATAAATGGTAAGAGGCAGGTTCTGATTCAAAGCCATTTCTATTGGCTCCAAAGCTTATGTACTTTTTACTCTGTCTAGTACTGACGGCCAGCTATTTGAACAACTTTGAGACCACTGACATCCTTCTGAACAAAATGTTACGGTTAATGAGTTGTACGTGGTAGGTGCTTGACAAGATGCCTGTTTTAGTAGTGAATGAATCCTCGACAGGGTCATATCACATGTTATTATGTAGTTACATTGACTTTATCTTGAAACTATGAAATACGTGTTCTGTCTTTAGATTATTTTTATTGAGTTTATATGAATGTGTTTCCTTTATTGATTTATAGGAGTTAAAAATTATATTCTTCAGGCTAATTTCCTATAAGCTCTATATAAAGTATGTTTTCCTTTTTTGTGGCTTATCACTTCACAGTAATTTGATGAGAAGATTAATATTTTAATATGCCCTATCAATGTTTCATTTATATTTTACATATAGTTTTATTTAGTAAGTGTTTATATCTTTAGATATTTTCTTATATTGTCTTCTAGAGGTGTTATAATTGATTTGGGAGTCTGGTGTGTGGTAAGGGTCCGATTTCATTTTTCCCATATATTATACCCAGTTGTACCAATGCTCTTTACTGTAAAGTATTCCACCCTCTCAATAATTTGCAGTGCCATCAACTGTCATAAGTCAAATATATATTCACGCATCTATTATATGTTACATATAAACATATGTGTTTAATTGATTCTATTCTGGTTCACTTGGGCTATTTGTCTATATCTTGCCAATATCATATTCTCTCAGTAGCTATAGTGCTGTAATAAGTTCTGATATCTGTTAAGATAAGTTCCAGGCCTTATTACTCTTCAGGAGTTTTCCAGTTGGTCCTGGTATTTTTTTTTTTTTTAAATACATTTATTTATTTATTTTCGGCTGCATTGGGTCTTTGTTGCTGTGTGCGGGCTTTCTCTAGTTGCGGTGAGCGGGGGCTATTCTTCATTGCAGTGTGCAGGCTTCTCATTGTGGTGGCTTCTCTTGTTGTGGAGCACGGGCTCTAGGCGTGTGGGCTTCAGTAGTTGTGGCACATGGGCTTATTTGCTCCGCAGCATGTGGGATCTTCCTGGATCAGGTCTCGAACCTGTGTCCCCTGCATTGGCAAGCAGATTCTTAACCACTACACCACGAGAGAAGTCCCAGTCCTTGTATTTTGATCTTCCATAGCATTTCAAAATCAGTTTGAGACCCAAAATTTTTTAAAAGTGACATTTTGTTTGTAATTATTATAAAACTATAGAATGATTTGGATGAAGTTGATATCTTTATAATATTGAGGCTTCTGGTTCCTGAATATGTTATATCTTTTCATTTGTTTAGTTCTTCTTGGATGTCTGTCAATAATGTTTTATTATTTTCTTCCATAGAGGTTTTTAAAATCATTTGTTTAATTTATTCCTTGAGACTTGATATTTGGGGAAACTAAATGCTGTGTATTACAGCATAATTTCCAAGTGTGCTGTAATATATAGATAATTGATTTTTGTTCTCTTGGTGTCCTGCTACTTTGCTTTGGTATTCAGTTACTTTTTATTAAATTCTGATAATTTATCAGAGTATTCTTTTGGATTTTCTATGTACACAATCATATCAGCTGTGAATAATGGCAATTTTTCTCCTTCCCCTCCCTTCCTATTTCTTTCTGTTCTCTTAGTCTGCTGACCAGGACTTACACCATAACGTCAAATAGAGGTGGTGGTAGTGGGCATCTTTGCCTTTTTCCTACTCACAAGGGAAAACTTTCAATATTTCTTTCTAAGAACATTAGTTTTTCTCTGGCTTTTTGGTAGATACTCTCTCAGGCAGCAGAAGTTCTTTTCTATTCCATGTTTGTCAAGAATATGCATTTTTAATCACAAAAGAATGTTGAATTTATTTGGGCTCTTGATCTGCATTTTTAAAAAATTATTTTTTCTCCTTTAATTGGTTAATATGATGAATGGCATTCATGGATTCTCTGCCTCATTTAAGCATTTTGAGGCTATAAAAAAAAGTCTAAGTAGTACTTCTGCTGTACATGACATTGACACTGTAGCATTTTGGGGCCCCAATTTCATGTGGGAGCTCCATTTAGCCGTCCAAATGGAGGTTTACAGACCCTAGGGTTCAACATATGTCCCTAGGCTGAAATACCCCGAGTGTTTGCTTACCTCTCTACTTTAGTCTTTTTTTTTTTTGCCTTGAAATATTCCTTAGTGTCTTGCCAGCTCATCATGCATTTATAAAGATGTTTTTAAAATATTTTATCTAGTGTGTTCAGGTGTTTCCAACAGCCTGGCTCATCAGGGTATCTATCACACATACTGTTGGAAACAGAAGTCTAATATATTATTTATTTTGAAAAATTTTATTTTGAAGTAAATATGGCATACTGTCAACTTGTATTAAATCTGAGTGAAGTGTACATTGGTGTTTGTTATATTTTTCCTGTAATTTTTATATTTTTTAACGATAAAAGCTCAGTTGTTTTGTGTTTTTTTAAAGGTATTCTGCTTACCAGGGAAAGCATTTAGCCCGTATTAAAATCTTTGACTTTTCTTCCCTTTAGGTTACTCACATTTCTCTTCCATATCAAAGTCATTTTCCCTGGGCCACTTCTGAAGGGGATGTTTCACCCCTTTGATTACATGTTTGTTGGTGGGAAACCCCAGAGCGATAAGCAGAAGCCTAGGGGCATTTCTGCTGCTTTTCTCTATAGAGTGGTGACTGGTAAATCTTCTTACTAACTTTATATCATTTTTAAAATTTCTTTGTGAAAATCATCTGCTCCTTCACCCGTTTTTTGGGACGGGGGAGTGGGATAGGAGAGCTGTTCTCTAAAACTTTAAATCAGAGATGAATCTCGCTCTAACCAACCAAAAGCAGCAGATGCTGGGCTAAAGGTATAAGTAGGGGGTTAAAAAGCTTTAAGTTACTGAATTTATACTCTGCCCCAAGCTAGTTCTCAATTACGAATGCAGCATCCCACCCTTTACTCCCTCATTTCTGCTTTCAAATACAGGTTGAAGGCATTACATTGTACAGGACAGAACTACATTTTGCATCAGCAGGACATGCCCAGAAAGGATGCCATCTTTTAAATGACTGACTATGAGGGAAAAGACCCACGTGATGGGATTTTAGGGGCTGAACTTTGTGAAGCTAGGCACTCTTAAAAGGAACTTTGCAGCTTCAGATATGTTTTAGGGTTAGAATTACAACCAGACCAGAACAAACATAAAATCTGATTCAATTTAAAATTTAAAATATATTTCCACAGTTACTTTTGAAATATATATTTATCATCTATATCCATAACTCTATATGTGTTAAAATAATGAATAGATAGATATTTTGTTTCTAACTACATATACTGAACTAAAAGCCTTTTTTGGGGAAACTACTAGAACCATTGATATGGGATTCTTCAGAATACTGTATATCTATTATATTCAGGATTCTATGTATATCTATTTTGGTTCCACTTTTTTGGGAGGACCTTTGACAATTATAGCAAATTCATGAAAATTCAGATATAGTATCCAGTATCCAGTATAATTTGAGCATCCTCCTGCATTTTAAGGTCTCGAGATCAAAAGGTTAATTTTCTTTTTCAACCATATATTCAATATTTTTAAACATATGTAAATGAAAATAATAAAAAGACTAAAGGACAGTGAAGTTAGGCAGATGTGGCATCACATATTTGACAGCAGGAGATATTTTCCAATTTATGTTCTTCCAATAAAAGGTTTCAATTTAACTTTTTAATGTCCTAGGGAGTATAATAACTATTTCTGATTTTTAATGCATTTTCATCTTTTGGTCTTTTATTGTTCCATAAAATTCATTCACTCCCTTGCTGTTACAGTTTTTTCAAAGCAAATCCCAGGTAAAGTACAGCTCTGCATTTCTGTGACAATTAGAAAGCAGAGCTCACCGAAGTATGCACTGTAAGTTTTCAGTAAAATACAGGCCAGGATCATGTAAGTGCCAATCTTTATTTCTTACTTTCTGTGTCTAGATTCCTCTTGAGTAGCTCAAGGAAAATTTGTTTAAAAATATTGAATATATAGTTGAAAAAGAAAGTTAACCTCTTGATCTCTTGAGTCCTTAAAATGCAGGAGGACTCTCAAATTATACTGGATACTGGAAAAATACAACTGTATCTGAATTTTTATGAATTGTCCATAATTGTCAATGGTCCTCCCCAAAAAGTGGAACCAAAATAGATATAATAGAATCCTAAATATAGTAGACATATAGTGAATACTCTCCACCTTCTTCATTGAAGGCTGAGATTATGGTTAACATGTTTTAGCAATAAAGTATTTTTTAATGAAGTATGCACATTTTTTTAGAAACAATGCTATTACAAACTTAGTAGGCTGCAGTATAGTGTAAACATAACTTTTATATGCACCGGGAAACAAACAAACAAAAAAATGTGTGTGTCTCGCTTTATTGCGATATTTGCTTTTTGCAGTGGTCTGGAACCGAACCCACAATGTCTCCAAGGTATGCTTATAAGTAGAATACTATCTACCTTAATAGTTGACCTTTAAAAATCCTTAATTAGCAAAAGAAAATACTCAAAATATATTTAAACAACAAAAAGAAAATAAAAATAATCTTCACCACCACTAGGGAATTGGTTTAAACATACAGAATTGCCATCTCAGCCACACATATTTATTTAATATAAGCTATTGTTTATTATTAAAACCCTTCAGTCTTAACTGTAGAGTATGGAACTCAAACCCATAAGTTTGTTCTTGTGTTTCCTTCCTCTTATTTATCCTTTATCAATAATAAATGCTATTTTGCTAGTAGAGCTATTAGAACTGTTAGCTTGTTGGAGATATAGGGTCAGCAGTCAAAGCTAACGATCATATTTAGTAACAAAATAATGTACCTTCAACTGTTTAAGTCTAGAGCAAATAGTTACATAAAAGAAATTTAACATTGCCTCTGTATCTCTTCTGGAAGGAAGAGAAAACAGCCACCATGAGATAATCTAAAGTGATCAGTGGAAAGGAAAGAGAGTAAACTAGTAACTAGTAGTGAGGGCCATCAATCCATTTCCTCTTTTTTCATAAGAACTCCAAGAGAGTATTATTCTTTCTAAATCTGTGGTCAATTATTTCAAGACTAGTTTAACCTAAAGGATTAAAAACCTATTAATATCCAACTAACTGGCAAGAAACTTCAGACTTACATTATTAATACTGCACTCCCTTTAAACACAGGTTACATGAACAAGTTCTTTGCAGGTTCTATTAATTACTGTGCCATTTCTGATTTGATGAAATTCAAATCCGTCTTGCTTTTGAGTCACTTCTCAAGCTTTACACAGTTCTCTGCACAATTTGATGGAATCATTTTTGTTTCCCTCTAGGATTGAGGTAATGTTTTAAAAATTATTATTTTTTGTGTGATGGTATATCTTCTGTGACACACTAGTAACTCCTTTTTCTTCTTCCTTTGTCCTTCCTTTCCTCCTTTTTTTTGAGAAATGTTGACATAAATTCACTCAATTAAAATAACATTCCAATCTTAACTGACTTATTTAGCAGAAACAACAAAATCATGTGCCATTATGTAGGCTGACTAGCTTGAGATTGTTCCAATTAAGAATAAAATGTGTAACAAAACTAAACAAACAAAAAACAAATGTATTCCTGAGTTTTTGTATTACTAATCATTGAGTGGTAGGTTTTTTTTCCACTGGCTGTGCCGTTGCCCTACACCCACCCGACATTCTATATAATATTCTTGTAATGGAAAGTGCAAGTTCTATAAACGAAATGAAAATGGACAGAGAACGAGGAAGGCATAGAAGATGCATTCTATAATATATCAAGATACAAATATCAACACCTTGTTTTTCCCACTTAAATATTAAAAACAATATGTAAGATCACTAGCAACAGCTTTTTTTCTTACATTTTTTTCCAGTTCTCTTGACATACATGATTATACTGGGAAGCAATTTTCAATGTACTAAAGTTTTTTGGTTCCCCACCACCACCACAATCCAGCTAAAGAAATATTAGGCAAAAGTGTGAGAATAAACATAAAACACTTTTAAGTGGGTGGAAGTCAGCATAATGTGAGATTTTGGTTCTAAGGAATAACGGTTACTTGTTCATGAATCTTATTTCATTTACCACCCTCAACTGTGCATCTCTGTATTTCCCTCATCAAATCCCTCTTTATACTCCTAACGTTTTGTGTAAACCTGCAGATTCTCCTTTCCTAGTGCCATCCCTGTTTCATTCTCTTTTTAGGGAGAAGCCTCAGTGTGTACTGAGTGAAGGACTGTCACACTTTTAGGAGATAGGGTCTTGGCTTTGCTAATTAACTGGTAACTTTGAAGAAGACACTCAACCTTGCTAGAATCTAGTTTCCTAAATTATAATCGATCATGGTTTCTTAATTGACCTATGGTCCAGCTCTCTAAGGTTCTGTGATTCATTTTTTTTTGACTTGGTGTTCTTTTTAGTCCATACTTCATTATCCTCAAATTTCATTCTTTCTTAAAAATCCAGGTGTTCAGTTGTGCAGGCAAAATAGAGGTATTTTAGGCAAGTCATGAAGGAAACAACTTCAATAAGGAATGTTGTAAGAACAGTTGTGATAAAGAAGTTTTAGCGTGTTGTCTGAACCTGCTTGCCCTTTCCCTGCCCCTCTCAGAAGTTATGCCTTTCACACATATACATTTTTTCAGCAAACATGATGGAGCACCCTCCAAAGACCAGGCATTGTCAGGCTCTTGGGATCCAGATATGAACCAGACAGAGTCAGGAGTATCAGTCTGGGGGAGGCACAGACAAGCTATCTGGCATTTTCTCTAACTGAACAATGCACAAACTGTTATGGGCACACATAGGAGACTCAGAGAGATCAGGATACCCACAGCCTGGAGAAACCACTCTTCAGTCTTCCCTCTTCCTCTCCTTATATTTTCTCGGTCCATCCATATCCTTCTCAGTCCCTCATTGTAGCCTAGTGCTCCCAAATGGGCTCTGGAGTCAGTCTCCCTGCAGTGGATTATCAGCTCCTTTTGCTAGTTACTTTGTAGCCCTGGGAAGTCATGTAACCTCATTGTCAGTTTTCTCATCTGTAAAATGGGCATAATAATAATAGTGCCTATGTCATAGGATTATGAGAACCAGGTGAGATAATATAAGGTTTAGGATAGTTTTTGGCATATAATAAGTACCAACAAAATAACTTTTATATAATTGCCTCCATGTTTGTCCCTCTAAGTTTTGTAAGAGGACATTGGCTCAGTCTGTAAACTTTTAGATGTTTCTCTTCTAAATACTAACCCTTCGCCTCACAAACCACTTTTTGGCTATAAACTCCATGACAGCTGGGATCCTCAGATTTTAAAATTATATTTTTAAATCCTAACACAGTTTGTGCACAAATAACTATTAGAGGAAAAAAGGAAGAAAGGATTTAATTTGAGTTATCAAAAACAGTAACAGTAATGTCAACTTCTTGTCAGTAAACAGATAGAAATCCTTGTATTTATAAAAACAGGCTATAGATAAAGAAACAATACCACTCATTAGCTAAAATCAAGGCAATATTACTTTTCCTCAGCATTTCCATCCTCCCAGAGCCCACCTGGATGAAAGATTCCCAACTACCAGGTTTTTCTGTAAGATGTTAGGGAAAAACCCAAATGAACTTTTACCCAATATTTCTGCAATTAAAATATGATTTGAAAAAAGTTCTACCATTAGAAATATGGTTTTGCTTGAATCCCCCTTACCTTTTTTGCAAACATAGTTTTAGGACCTGACCTTTTCTTCCTTATTTAGTATTTCACCTGACTTTCACAAGCAAGTTCTTTATAAAGTTTTGCCTGACTTACTTTCCTTTTCTTTTCATTAATCATTATACCCTTAAGAAATTCCATATAATGGCAATATGTGTTTTACACAGTGTGACAATATCACTTATAGACAAGTGACGGGGAATACCCATCTCTTAGAAATATCAGGGCTCCCTTCAGAAATTACTTCTCACCCCACCCCCAATGAAGGCCTCGAAATCAATGTGTTTGAGTGTTTGCAAACCGTTCTACAAAGAACAGGATTAAGGAGGCAGAGAAATGTAATTTTTACTGACAAGGAACATCTAATGCTTCTTATAATTTCCACTTGTAGTTGCTTGAGACCTTTGAGGCACCATTGGTTCACTGCTCTGCTTTTTCTTTTTTTAAACGTCTTTATTGGAGTATAATTGCTTTACAATGGTGTGTTAGTTTCTGCTTTATAACAAAGTGACAGTTATACATATATCCCCACATCTCTTCCCTCTTGCATCTCCCTCCCTCCCACCCTCCCTCCCCATCCCACTCCTCTAGGTGGTCACAAAGCCCTGCACTGCTCTGCTTTTTCTTCATTTCTTGCCCTCTTAGAGATTTTCCCCAGAGTGTTGTTAGTTCTTTTGAATGTGAGTGTGACTTTTGGTAGACAGATTTCCAACATTTATAATATTCATAAGCTGGTAAAAATATGGTTCTGGCCAGAATTCAAGTGAGTCTGAAAGTCTGAGATGATCCCTGAGTCACAAACAATGGTAAAAACAATACTGAATATATTAAAAGGTTATTGAGACACTGCCTGACTTGCCTAATCATCTAAAAGTAGATCAGTAAACTTTTTCTTCAAAGTCCAGATAAATATTTTCAGCTCTGTGGGCCATACAGTCTCTGTTGTAACTTTCAGCTTGGCCATTGTAGCACCAAAGCAGCCACAGTCCATTCATAAATGAACGGGTATGGCTGTGTCCCCTTACAGCTTTACAAGAACCTGACATGTAAAATTTTCTAGACAAAAGGACACAGCTCAGGTCATGATTATAAGTACATCAGGATCAGGTAGACTAAGAGGAGTACCCTGGGAACATATCATAATCACAGCTTTTTAAAAATAAATAAATTTATTTATTTATTTTTGGCTGTGTTGGATCTTCGTTGCTGTGCACAGGCTTTCTCTAGTTGCGGCAAGTGGAGGCTACTCTTCATTGCAGTGCACGGTTTTCTCATTGCAGCGGCTTCCCTTGTGGAGCACGGGCTCTAGGCACGCGGGCTTCAGTCGTTGTGGCACGCGGGCTCAGTAGTTGTGGCTCGCAGGCTGTAGAGCACAGGCTCAGTAGTTGTGGTGCACGGGCTTAGTTGCTCCATGGCATGTGGGATCTTCCCGGACCAGGGCCCGAATCCGTGTCGCCTGCATTGGCAGGTGGATTCTTAACCACTGCGCCACCAGGGAAGTCCCCAGCTTTTTTTTTTTCTTTTCCCAAAATATCTACTTAACCCAGGACATGAAGAATTTACAGAAGCTAATGGGGGACCTCAAGTAACCCAGATAAGCCCATGGCCTTCCATTCCCCCACACTTCTGCCATTGATGTAAAACTAGTGGTGTAAAGAATGGTGTAAATTCTTAAACTGAATTCTGTTCCCCATTATCCATTAAGTCTTGCAAAGTTATTAACCTGGTTTTAGGGACAAACTTTCGAGTACTCACAAAATGCCGCAAAAATGTGTGCTCCAGAAAGAAAAAGCCAAATTTGCTGACTGTGTTGCTGAAACAAGCCTCTGACTTCTAGACACTTTTAGCCTTCATCCCTCTGTTTAGTCCCTTTCTGACACATTTATTAACCCCAAATCTTACACACTTCCTATGCTTGATTCAAGAAGGAAAATCTGTTCTGTCAGTGTTGGACAGTTCTTTCAGCTCTGTTATGGGTAGCAAGTGGGAGCTTGCATTTAATTTTAGAATACCAACTGCCCAGAGCAAAATGTGACATGATTAGTTTGTGTTCATTAAGTGTTGGTGGATGGATCTGCGTCTGCTTGGGTTTGCCAAACAGCCCGAAGTAAAATTCCGCAAAGAGCTTTTTCCTTTATGTTTGTGCCTCTAGGGAGACACAAATTCTTATTTTCAGAATTTATTTTTCATGCTACATAGTTCTGGGCTGGATGGATCAGATGGTGTTAATGAGTCTGTGGGTGTCTTGCCAGAAATCTACATGCGCTTTTCTTGCCCTTCCAACTATTTTGCTTCTCAAAAATATGTGTCAGTGGTCAGAAGGAGGATTGGAAAAGCAGACTTGGATGATCCCACAGAAAGTTCCTCTTTTTTCCTTCAATTATGAAATAATTTCCTTTCCTCTTCTTTTTTCTGATCTGGGGCCCTGATGCTGCAGTAATTCTTCCTGTCTTCCCGCCTCCCGACATATACTTTGGTGCATATCACCAAGCTTATCCTTTTCAAGTGCAGCTTTGCTTCTCTTAGAAACAGGCCTATTAAAAGCGACCAAATGTGGATTTCTTTTTTTTTTTTTTTTTTTTTTTGCGGTACGCGGGCCTCTCACTGTTGTGGCCTCTCCCGTTGCGGAGCACAGGCTCCGGACGCGCAGGCTCAGCGGCCACGGCTCACGGGCCCAGCAGCTCCACGGCATGTGGGATCTTCCCAGACCGGGGCATGAACCCGTGTGCCCTGCATCGGCAGGCCGACTCTCAACCACTGCGCCACCAGGGAAGCCCGGATTTCTTATTTGACTTGTTATCACTTGCAATACCCAACCTTGCTCCCTCCCATCATTGCAAAACTGGTTGAAAGAGTAGATTTTGAACATCGCCTCTTCTTCTAGTCACCTCTCTCTGTAACTCTTCAGTGTTCTCCTCATTTTATGAGATTCTTCATACTTGCTTGCCTAGCTTGGGGATGTTTTATTGCTACCTGGACTTTGAGCCTTTTTTGCGTCACCTGGCATGTGCTTAAAGACCTTCCCCCTGCCCCCCTGCAGAATGTACTTTTTCAGATATCCCCTTGCTCTTTTAAAAGCAATATTGAATACCAGCCAAATCCTAGATAATGAGATGGGGAGGTACAATTAATAATAATAATTTAAAAAATGATAATAGTAATAACTCTTATGGGTCAGGACTATTCTAAATGTTTTGGATAAATTATTTAATTCTCAACATACTATGTGGTTATTACTAGTATTCTTTCTCCTGTTTAATAAGGAAACTGAGGATTCAGAAAAATTAAATTCTCCAAGGTAACATTTAGTTGTAGAGCTACAAATAAGATACAGTCCTTGTTCCTTAAAAATTTCATAGTCCAGAAGGATAGTGAAGTCAGGCATGCTTAAAAATACTTTTAATGCAGAGTGCTGTAAATGCTATCCAGCCGTTCAAGAAAGGTGGTTGGGAGGTTATTAAGAATTCACTGGAACTGAGGGAATCAGGTCATGAACTTGTATCTGAGAAAAATGGAATTTGCTTTGCTGTGAGTACAGGGTATATGTAGAGAGACAGTGAGAAATGTGGCTTCAGGCCTCAAATCTAAAGATTTTGGGCTTCAGTGTGTATTAGAAATGGAGAGTCCTTGAAAAGTTTTAGAAGGGTGAATGACCAATCTGTATATCAGTAAGCTAGCTCTGGAGGCAGCGTGAAGGAGACTGTACTGCTTTTTAAATTCTGCTCTTGATGTTGTCAACTGAAAAAAAAAAAAGCACAACCTAAAAGTTGAGAGGTGTTTTATTCGGCGGACTTTCTCAGTAATTCAAGCCCAGGACACAGCATCTCAGATAACGTTGAAAAAACTGTTCCGAAGAAGCAAGGGGGTGGGCAGCCAGAATATATAGGAGTTTTTGCAACAAAAGATCAGGTAGTCGGAACATCAAAAGGTTACTGTAAATTAAAGAAAACCAGATATCTCAAGTTAAGGAATTTAGTGCTTTTCTGTGTATGGGAAGACGCAAGAGTCTGGGCTCATTGAAATCATTCCTTTGATATGTACCTCAGCTATCAGGGGCCAGTATCCTGTGTTTTCTCATCCTGAGTTTCCTCAGGGTGTACTGTGGAGGATGGCTGCAGCAGCTGACTGCTAGAGGGGCTTGGCAGTGGGCAGCCTGTTTGTCTCCATCCTGAGCTCCCTCAGGGCTCACCATCCTGGTGGCGGTAATGTGACGGCTTGATGGCGGCAACAGCCTTTGTTTACTGATATGGCAGGCAATGTTTTAGTTCTCGATATCACGTAGTTTTCTTTTTCTTCTTTATTCTCCACTGTGGGTATCTTGCAAGGCTCTCCCTTCTTAATTTTGTACATTCTATTTTTAGAGCTCATCGCTTTTCCTGGACTCAGCTGCCCTTGTCAGGTAGCTGATTGGCAAATTTACATCTTTTTCCTTACATGTTCTCTGTCTCCTGAGGAAGAGAGGAATAGAATATTCTGAAATGCTAAGTTAACTTGGTGGTGACAGTGGGGAGGAAAGAAGAAAGGACAGGATTGGAATATAGTGGGTCTAGTGTCAAGAAGAAGAACCATTTCATGGAAGACTCTAAAGTCTTTAATTTAGAAAAGTGAAGGAACAGCTGACAAAATGTCATTGGAGAAAGAGCTGGTTGATGGAGGAAAGTGATGTCTCTTTCAGGGTCTGTGGAGCGTGGAAAGCATGTAGTCATTCAACATATATTTCTTAAACCCTACAAGGTTTATGTGCCAGACATCTTACCAGCCTTTGACAATCCAACAATTAAAAAAAAAAGAGAGATGAAGTCCCTGCTTTCATAGTGCTTACATTCTGGTAGGAAGAGATGGAAAGTAAGCAAATAAGCATACCTATAATCTAAGTACTACAGAGTGAAAGTCAAAAACACAAACAAAAGAAAAAACAAAACAAAAACAGATTAAAATACAGAATGAAGTGATAAAGAAGAGAATGAAAAGGAGGAGGCTACATTAGTCAGTTCTTCCTAAAAGGGTGATATGTGAGCAAAGATCTGAAGTAAGTGTCAGAGCTAGTCAGCTGAAAAATTCTGGGGATAAAACATTCCAGGCAAAGGGAAGTGTAAGTGCCCCAGGAGAAGAAGGAGCTTTGTTTTCTGACTGGAGAGGAGACAGCAAGGCTGGGAATTGGCAAGCAATAAAAATGGAGAAAAAAGCATGCTGAGTGCTTTGGTTTTCATTCTCATGTGGTGGAGAAAGCAATGGAAAGATTTGAGCAGGGAAGTGCAGTGCTTTGGTTTGAACTGTAACTGTTCTTTCTGATTGCATTGTGAAGGTTTGTGTGTATATAGGACTATGGGAAAGGAGGTATAAAGAATATGAGATTAATGCAGAAGTCGAGCTGGACACAATGGTGGCTTGAAGAGGTGGGTTATGATGAGAAGTGGTTGGATTGATGTCTTAAAAGTGGCAAAGTGGGTTTTTTGGGGGGGGTAATTTAGTTTGTTTTGCTTTTTTTGTCTTTTTTTGGGGGGGTAAGTCTTGCTAATGGGGTGCCAGGGAAAGAGGAGTCGGGGATAATTCTAAGGTTTGAGGTCTGAGGTAGTGGTAGGTACCACTTCTTAAGGAGTGGAAGATAGGGGCAAAATAGTTAGATGAGGTATAAACCTTGACTTTAGATATGACAATTACAAAATGCCTATTAATCATCTAAGTGGTGCTGTTGCTTAGGCCATTGAATGTGAGCCTGGAGCTCAGGGCTGCAGAGGACTGGAGATATAAATGTAGGTTTTGATGACACATAACTAAGATGTCTCCTGGGATGCTGGACAAAGGATAGTGGCACAATTTCAGAAATTTTTACAATTGGCCTGTTGTAATTTATCTGTTTCTATAATTGCAAGAAATCATAACTTCTCAGTTGTATCATGATTTTAATGTGTTTTTAAATATTAGCATCAGCAAGCCTAAGAAACTAACTTCTGGCAACTCAATATACTACAATTGCACTTGCCTGCTATTTCCTGGGCAAGAGTCCATTCACTTCTAATGTTCTCCTATGGGCATCGATTTGCTTAATTGAAAAGTATTTTTTTAGTCATCCGCATTTGGTGTTTCAAGTTCAGTAGCAACTGGATGTAACCTATAACATGTTTTTTAAAAGAGTTAGCATTTTCTAAGGTGAAATTAATATATCATGAACTCCAGAGACCTATTAACAGGTCACAGAAGGTGGTGAGGGGTCAGATTTTTCTGTTCTTACTCATTTCATGTTTTGAAAAAATTTTAAAACTGAAATCATGTACCTTTAATATTTCAGCATATTCATGGAAAGCATGACTATTTATAAGATGAATTTAGAGTTTGTGGAATAGATTTTTCTTTATAGTGATATGTCAGTCTTTCATATAACAAGAAACAGATGTTTCCCGTTCTACACCAACAATGCAGAAAGAATTATATTTTAAAAGAAAACTGGCTGTACAGCCTCTTCTGATATATTAGACCTATAGCCCCCAAAATCCTAGGGCCTTTGAATTTTGTGACACATAACCCTACTTTCTTTCCTATTCTCCTGGGAATGGGGTGCTGAATGTCCTTATTTATGATTTTGTGTTTAGCAGTGTTACAGAAAAATTGTATCAGACAGGGTTAAACTGGCTGAGCAGATTTTGCTCAAGACTGTTGCAGTAGGGGAGAGAGATTGAATTTAACTCCTCTGAAAGAAAGGCAGGAGAGTTTCTAAGTGCTAAGTGATGGGGTGAGCTGGTGGGGAAATACTGGAGGGCATTAGTAGGTGGGTTGGTCAGTGTGATTAGGTCACCTGTATTTGCTAATCGGTGCTAATTGAAGTTAGGCTCCTACCCTCCCACAGAGACTGGGAGACAGGGGTGCTATGTCTTTTGTTGGTTACATTTCAAACGAATATCTCCTAGGTCCTTGAGAAAGACATTCCTGAGCTGCAAAACTGGCAAGAAGCCGAGAGAAGATTTCCATCTCATAGGGGCAGAGAAGGAATTCAGTTGCAAATTTTCTGAAGTAAATGCTCTAAGGAAAAGGAGGTTGGATCCTATCATCTTGAAGAAGCTTGACTAGTTTAGTCAAGCTGAGAGAAATGTTAAGGCCGACTTGGTCAGCATCTTACACATGCTATACCCATGAGGTGCAGAATTCTCAGTCATTTATAAAGAAGGCAAATTCAAACACCACAGAATCATTTAATTTTGGAGACAGAAACAGGAAGAGCTATTGTAGCTAATACTCTTAGCCATATCATTTATCAAAATGGGTTTATCTTCCTCATCTTCCTCACATTGCTTAAAGTCATTTGTTGGAGTTGGAATTCTTGCCCAGGACTGACAGCCTTCAGGTTTGAAGAGCACTCTAGGCCCCAGAGAGTCTCGCAAGATAAAATCCTCTGAGCTGGATGGCCTCAGGCAGTGACTGGGCTCTGAATTCCTGTGACTTGCATTTCAGAGACTCCAGAGTTCAGAGGTGTCCCCCAAAGGCAAACAATGGAGACAGAAGGAAAGTCAGAAATTAAGAAAAAAAATCTTATACTGTATATGCTAGCAGAATTTTACTATATTGTGTTTATTAGCAGATTGCTTGACTTGACTTCTCTTTGCCTCAGCTTCTGAACTTTATTTCTCTACCTTTTATAAAATGAGAATAATAATGTTGATAATAATAATAAAATTCACTTTTTAGAGTTATTATAAGGATAAATGCAGTCATACATATATGAAATAGATTACCTGACTTAGAGTAAAAGCTCTCAGACTGTTTTCTGTTGTTATTATTTCTTGCTGTTTCACATGTATCTCTCCATTAGACTTAATCTCCTTTAAAAGCAGAGATGGAATCTTTTTCTTTTTTAATTTTTGAATTTTATTTTATCTATTTTTTTATAAGCAGGTTCTTATTAGTCATCCATTTTATACACATCAGTGTATACATGCCAATCCCAATCTCCCAGTTCATCCCACCACCACCACCACCCCCTCTCCCTCATCTTTCCCCCCTTGGTGTCCACACGTTTGTTCTCTACATCTGTGTCTCAATTTCTGCCCTGCAAACCGGTTCATCTGTACCATTTTTCTAGGTTCCACATATATGCGTTAATATACGATATTTGTTTTTCTCTTTCTGACTTTTTCGTCTTTGTATCTCTAGTGGTCAGTAGAGTGCCTCATAAGGATTTGTTAACTAAATGACCAAATGAGCATGTGGGTAACACTACTAGCACTTCTCAGAACATGTCTTATAGGCTAGCAGTCCTCAAATCAGGCTGTGTATCAGGATCATATACAGATTCCCAACTGGCCAGACCCAAAGTGTGTGGAGAGGAGCAAGTTATTCATGTTACAGAAAAAAGGTTTAAAGCAAGGAAGGGTAGCACTCAGGCTTGAGAATTATAAAAGTGGCTTTGTATGATATGTTATTTTAGACTTTATTCTCTGGGTGATGGAGCTATAGATGGATTTTAATATGGGGAATGAGGCCCATGGGGTATGAGGCAGAGTCTAGGGTCACTTCTGTTACTGAACTCAGGCTCAGCTGCTCACTGCCCCAAAGCCAATAATTCAAGAGGCAGGTGTCAATAGAAAGGAAAGGTGCTTTAATCAGAAAAGCTGGCAATCTGGAGAGAAGGTGGACTCATGTCCAGAGACCAACTCCGAAGATTCTGATCCGCCATGACAGTTTTTAAAGGGAAAAAGGGGGGAAGAATCTCCGTGAATGATCGAGGCAGGAGGTTGGGGGTTCTGCATCATTCTCCATTGTGTGCAGTCTGGCTGGATCTCTCTTCAGATGTTATCTTGCCCACGTGATCTGTCTGCTGTATTGCTAAGGAGGCTGTTTGGGGGTAGAGAGCTAGTCATTCTTTAACTACTTAATTCTTCATTCTTCTTTTTATCTAGGAAAAGAATCAACAGGTTAATTAGATTCTTTCAAAGTTAGAGAGGAACAGAAATGGGCAAACAGGAAAGGGGCAAAAGAGCTGCTTTCAATTCCCCACTGTCAAACATCATTCCATTTCTATGTGATTAGGGGCAAAGGTCCATCTTCTATAACTTTTTCATGCTGACATAGGGCACCATATTCTCAGAGTAGAAGATGTCAACATGGGTCTGTAACATCACTTTGCTGACAATTTTAGTTGCCCACTTACATATTCAGTCAGAACAAGCTACTATTATTTTGATGCCTACAAAGATATAGATTATTATGAGAAAGAACGTTAATCCCAATCTCCTGAGGCCAGTTCTTGGAATTGTGCTAGCCATAGATCCAGTATTGCTCAAGAGCAGCTTATGTCATGTCCTCTGGTGGCAGTTATAGTATCTGTAAAACAGCTCAGGAGTGTGCATCAGACACTGAGCCTGTGACTCTATTGTCCTAATCATTAGCTGCTCAAGTCTGCTCTTGTGTGACTCTGGGAGGCCTGGGAGACTTCAGCTTTTCTACAAAATACAGGCAGGGGCCATAGGCGGTTTTGTACTTGGGGCGGGGTGTGCTGCAGGGTTCTTCTCAGTTCTACTTCTAGGTATCTGGCTTGGTGCCAGGCACATGGTAGCTTCTCAGAAGATACTTTTGAATGAATGGAATAGGACTTAATCATTAAAAAGAGTGAGAAATAAGGTGTATCTCCATGAGCTGACATGGAAAGATGTCCAAGATCACTCTTAAGTGAAAAGAGCAATATTAGACTAGCATGTATGGCATATTTCCATTTGTGTTTTATAAAAATATAGGTGTGTTTTTGTGCGTGTGTGTGTGTGTGTGTGACGGGCATGGGTGGTAGATGCTGGACAGGTAGATGTATAAAGACCTAAACATTTTTAAAAGAAACTTTTTAATACACTCTTTAGTAAATTGTAGTTTCCTCTTGGGAATGGAATCAGAGATTTGGGGCATTTATACTCTGTTTCATATAATCTGCATTATTTGAATTTCTTATTAAATTGTATGCATTACTTTTGTGAAGATGATGACGATGATGGTGGGATAAAAATACTCCCTAGGTAATTCAAATGTGTATCTAGATTTGCGATATCCTAAAGTCTAGCCCACTTAATTATGACATTCTGATTATGACAGTATTGGAGCCAAGAGTAAGAGAGGGTGGGAAAGTGATGTAGCTTGTTCTTATTGCCCAGATCCATGTTGCTACTTATAATCTCTATTTTATTTATAGTTAGTACTTCAGTAAATATAACATCATATAACTTAATTATGATATGAATTCAATTAATTGTATACTCCACCTTTGATCAATGAGAAATATATTTCAAATATATGCAATCTCAGTTTTGCAGATTTGATGAAAAAGTATACTATTTATGAAAAAGTATACTATTTAACATTAAATTTTAACATAAGAAAATTGTTATATGCCAAACCTAGTCTCAACACGGTTTTATACTATTATATAGTCATCTTTATTGTTCTTTAAATATATCAAGTGTTCAGGCTGTGGTTCCCAGTAAAGATGGGAACAGACAGATTCAATCTGGTAATATCTAGAGAAATAGTGAGAAAGCAGCAGATTCTAATGAGTTGTTTATTCTATATATTTGTTACATGCCTTAGTGCCAGACTCTGTGCTACCTAACAGCCATAAGGATAAAGGCACAGTCCCTGCTCTAAATAACTCAGTCTAGAAAGGAAAACATGTAAACAAGTCATAGGGTTAGAGAGAACAAAAACGCTAGGCAAGCACAGAGGAAGAGAGAATTGCATTGAACGCTGTGGAACACAATAGGATTTCAGAAAACAAACTCAATTAAGGAAGGACATTCCACAGAGATAAAAAAGTATATACAAACTCAGCAGTATAAAGATAAAATATGGCATATTTGGGAATCCACAAGCAGTTTCATGTGGCTGCTGCTCAGGGTGTTGGTTGGGGAAGAGCAGAGATGAAATAAGTCCAGGGGCCAAGATTTTAAAAATGTGTCCCAGTGTACCAGTTCAAGAATTTTTATTTTCTCTGTCAGCAGTTGGTAGCTATCAGATAATTTTAACAAAAATATGTATACACATATGTGTGTATGTATGTGTGAGAAAGATTGCTTCTGCAGTGTGGGTGATAGATTCAAGGGGGAAGATTGGATGGACCAACGGGCCAGCTGTATACCTGACACAGGCACTGAGTCAGGGGCTGGGGAGCAAAGGAAGAGGAAACACGTTAGGAGATACTCAAGAGGATGAACTGGCAGGATTTGGTACCTGATCAAATATGAGGAAAGAGAGTCAAAGTTGACTCAGGTATCTGACGCAGTGACTGGATGAATCTAAATTGTGAAGTCATGGGAGGAGAGCTGAAAATATTACAGGTAAGGTTTCCTTGGCATGTGGGTAGAGATTAGGAAAGAGAAGCAATGGGAAGAATTGGTTAATATGAGTCAAGGATAGGGGAAGAAGTTGCTAAAGCAAGCTTTAATAGTTCCTGGAAATGTTTTCTGTCTGAAGAAGTCATGGATATAGGTTGTAGGAAGTTACAGATTATCTCTTTAGGATGAACTCATTAGAATGACACAGCTGTCTCCATCAGGTTTTGTTTGTTTGTTTCTGGAAATGGGTCATTTTGTACAAGATTCAGATACCTTAGAGTTTAACTGGAATCACACAAGGGTAGAACTAGTAATTCAGTAATAGCAGGGATTGGAGTGGCATCATTATTGAGAACCCATCAAGTTAATTTGGAAGATATTCAGTGTAATGTGATGGATTGATTATGCATGCTTACTGTTGCTACTTCTTGAAATCCTATTAAACAAACAGAAAAGCTGTTTTCACTAAAGAATGGGAAAGAAGACTATAGTAACAAAATTTTGGAAGCTCAAAAAGATGAATGACTAGTAACGGAAAAGTGAAAAGCTCAGGTGAAGACAAACCTATCATACTGACCAACAAAGGCACAGCGTTGGAAGAAACCAGTACTTCTGTGATGAGTGGCTGAGGATAAAAATGGAATGTTTATCTAAAAGCCTGAATAAGAGGCAGATAGACTCTGTCATCATCATATGATATCAGAAAACAGAAGTTCAAAAGAAGAATCAGAGGATGAGATCAGGAATACATTTACATGATATAGAACAAAAAGGCAGAAACTGGAAAATGGAGGAAAAATAGGCAAAATCAGTGAATCCATCTAGAATCTCAAATAATCCAAACAAAAAGAGGTTTTGAAGGAGAAAACAAAGAAAATGGAGGGAAGAGCTTTTTTCAAAGATGATTCATGGGGGCTTCCCTGGTGGCACAGTGGTTGAGAGTCCGCCTGCCGATGCAGGGGACACAGGTTCGTGCCCCGGTCCGGGAAGATCCCACATGCTGCGGAGTGGCTGGGCCCGTGAGCCATGGCCGCTGAGCCTGCGCGTCCGGAGCCTGTGCTCCGCAATGGGAGAGGCCACAACAGTGAGAGGCCCGCGTACCACAATTAAAAAAAAAAAAAAAAGATAATTCATGAATATTTCTCTTTCTTCCTCTGTCTCACAGTTCTTGAGAAACACAGTCTCACCCTAGTGTACTGTCTCCTGGTGGTTATATGGAGTATTGCAGAATAAAAAAGGGGGCAGGATCATAAATGATTCTATAACCACCTCTGACCAAGACCATTCTCAAACCAGTCTAGACAGAAACAAAATATCCTCAAGGCGAGAACAGCATCCTCCAATGCATAAGGAGCCCTGTCCTCCCTCGTGTAATCTAAATCCTCTTTGCTTTCTCTTCTTTCTGATCCTCAATTCAATGACACAAGATGCCCTTTAAACTAAATAGGTCTTCTCAAAGAAAAGTATGAAATGTTTAAAATCCTAAAGAAGTAAAATGTTGAGTGAACTGCACATCTGTTGACTCATTCCACTCTTTGTTACAGGGTTCCTGAGAAACTGATTCATCTTTATTTTTACTTTTTTTTAGGACTGTATTTATTTTAGTTGAAACTCCGAAACATTATTTATATTTCAGATGGTGACTCTGAGACACTAAATTGTACACTTCTCTGTGACACATTTCATAATCCGTCAGGACAAACAGTTTCCAAGTTCTGCAGAAGCTAATTGCCTTTATAGATCAAATTGTTAAAGCTGAGTTATAGTTTAATTATGTGGAATGGGAATGCCTGCTTGTCTACTCTATAAACAATTTTATTCTGTTGTGAATGAGTAGATATGAAATGAACTATTCTTTGTAGAGACTTTTTGGCATTTTGTGTGCACGCCTTGGTATAACTCTTACTCATTATGGTATATGAATGTGTTTGCATCAGAAATCCCTGAAAGTAAAAGCAGAGGTTTAAAATCCACTTGGAATGATGTCATTGAAGATCTCAGTTAAACGACAAACCAAACCCAAGCATTTATGGACTCTCAGCCCAGGTTTTCCCCTCCTTTGTCTGATATTTAGGGTGAGGATTCAGTTAGTCCAGACAGCTACTGCTGGGTCAACAGCTGTCTTTGAATCATAAATTCTAAAGGTATTCAAGAGGCTTAAAGAATAATGATGTGATCTGGCCACTAAAGGCACAAAGACCTCAAGAATGTTTGAGATTCAGAGAAGGAAACCAGAATTCAGTATCAGTTGAACAAAAGCTTGTAACAGTTTTATTGCACTACAGGGAGTGCTAAATGTTAGTTTGGAAAACTGGGTACTTAGATGTACAAAAAGGTGAATGAAAATGGTTTCATTTTGTCAGACTGTAAGAATGGTGGGGTGGAGGATTGAGGGAAGAAGACCAGAGAGCCAGATGAGTTAGAGTGCCATTTACTAAATATGGATTATACATCCTTTTAAAGAAGAGCCAGTACTTTCAATGTATACACACCTTTTCAAAAGTGAAATCATTCAAAAATGAAAAAATCCAATACTAGTGTTTTTATTAAGGACAATAAAATTCCTGAAGGTGAATTCATATAGAAGTAAGGATACCTCCCTGTTCTGAAGATGTTATGCCTCTTGTAAAGAAAGAAGAATACTTTATCAAAGTAGTGTTTGTGTATTGAGGAATACGCTTTGCACTGGGGCCTAGTGTGCACGTAAGCATTCACACACATACACATATAAAACTTGTAAATTGCACTTATCCTTACTATGTGTGATGCATTTGATATTTTCTATTCTATTCCATTTTTTAAAAAACTGCTTATAATCCACTAAAGAGATTTCATGATATTTTTAATGGGTTGCATTGAGCAAGGGACACAGCAGATGGAATTATGCCTGTCCTTGGTCCCTTGGCACCCTTGAGGATGCAAAGCTGCCAGTAATTCCTGTTTATCGTGGTGACAATCCCATTAATTCCTTTAAGCTACATCTAGGTTCATTGCAGGGAATGTTAATTCTGACTCTCATCCAGGCTATTGGCTTGATACATTCTGCTACAAGTCATAAATGAATTTTCTAAGATAAGCTTACACAGTCTCAGGACTTCTTGCCCTAGGGATTTTACACTGATCTTTCTTTCATCAATGTGGAAGCTAGTAAGAGTTAGCCCCAGTGCTTAGTTAAGGTAAGGCTGATTTGCAAGTAAGGGTGTCCTCAGATCTGACAGTGTCGAGCTGGTCCCACAGTATCTATCCTATCCAGTGGCGTCAGGCTGACTTATAAAGCAATCCCTGGGTTTCAAGTACAAGTGGGTACCTCGGTAGAGACAGGGTCCTGATAGCACCATCAAGGACAGAGCTTAAGTGCCTAGTACGTAGAAGGCATCATAGTACCAGAAAGGCAAAGTTGAAGTTGAAGGAGTTTAATAAACAGTGCAATAGGCAAGTGAGGAGTGTTTCCTCGGGGCTGCTGTGACATCAGGGAAAGTGCCAAGGGACAGCTGCTGTGTAGACAGAGATCCTCAGCAGTGGAGGTGGCACAGACTTATACTTGAAGCTCCAAATATTTGTTTCTTAAATAACTTTGGTGAGCTAGTCAGGTTTGGTGCCTTGAGGGCCAATGATAGGCAAGCTCTCTATCCAGAAGTCTTAGATCTGTGTTTGATGAAAAAACGAAAACATATTTTCTGTCTACATTTGGGTTTTACTAAGATGTCTAGGTTCTCTGGGGGCTCTGTGAGGCTGTCATTCTCACCCTCAGTGGAATGACAGTCCTTGGGGTTGGGATGAGGACTCTGATTACGGTGATCTTGGCATCATCCTTCCTTCCCACATGCTCCTGGCTGGACCGGCATGGTTCGTTGTCCTGGTGAAATGCCTAAGCAGGCAAAGTGTGTGTTTAAGTTTGCTGAGCCTCCAATTTTGACTCTTCAGGATATATTTCTGTATTCCTTCTAGTCCACAGAGCTTTAATTAGGGATATCTCTGAATTAGAATTCAAAATCAGGTAGCGAATGAAGTTTCCTGTTGTGATTTTTTTTGTGTGATAGAAGACAGAATGATAAAGAACACATGAAACTTCAGGTTGTTCAGGGAGTTTGAAGGTCACTGGATTAATGGTATTAAAGTTGGAAAATGACCCAATAAAAAAATAAATGCACTTCAGCCCTGGGAATTGTGAGGTTCAGCTACTCTGACCATAGTTAGTTTGAGAAGTCTTGGAGCAAATTTGTTGTCCAGCCCAAGAAATGGGGAGAAGTTCTGGATGTAAATTAAGAAAGTGTCTTGAATGGAAGGTGAGGTGTGGCATTGAAATAGAAATATATATATATATATAGTAGAGAAATGTGTACCCCAGATGTCCAGTTGGTTGGGACAGGATGGTGGTGGTATGTTCCAAACTTTGATTTGTTCTTTTGGTGTTCTGGTTAATTTGTGAGTGGTGGTGTGGGGAAAAATTAATTTTCCTTTAGAGGATAAGAAGGAGGGTAATCAGAATTGTAGCCTTAATTGGGTTAGATATTATCTAAGAAAACACCTCATAACAGAACAAGTCCCCTTGACAATTATTGTCCCATGAGAGGGAAATGGCCCATTTATGACAACGCACATGTACTAGAAATATTGTTGTCAGTTGTTAGTAGAGCACTAGTTCTGTGATGAAATCATTGGTGATCATGGATTGAGAAAAAGAAGGCAAAAAAATCTCTGGTTTACAGGTGTGATCACTGGCTCCACAATAGATTTTACCTAAGACCCCCAGATTTCCAAACCACCAGAATTCAAGAATAACTATGTGGAAAATGTTATGTTATAACGACTAGCTCTCATCTTTCTTGGCAGCCCTGCATAATCGAAGTCCAGACATAACTCATGGGCAGAGTTTTACTAAATAGAGTAGAGTCCTGGGCCAAGAAATACCTTTTTTGTTGGCTACCTAACCAGCATGGTTTTTGACTAAATCAAGCTGTCTGGTGATCCTGTTCTCCATTAAGAGGTCTTATCTTTGTAATAAATCTGGGGTATTAGGAAGAGGTAAGAATTTCCTTTGAGAATGTTACTGATTTAGGCTCTGAATATTTTTCAGAACGTTCTTCTTCTTCTTCTTTTTTTTTTTTTACATCTTTATTGGAGTAGAATTGCTTCACAATGGTGTGTTAGCTTCTGCTTTCTAACAAAGTGAATCAGTTATACATATGTTCCCATATCTCTTCCCTCTTGCGTCTCCCTCCCTAGAACGTTGTTCTTCTTGATGCCATACTCTTCTTCTAAGATATAACTATCCTCTGAAAAACTGAGGCAGAAATCATGACCCAAGATCATACTCTTCTTAACTCACTAATCTTCCAATTGTTCCCTATTTCAAATAGGGAACCATTAGATACTCAGGCATACAAAGGTGATTCATACTTATTGCAGCTATTTTTGTAACCAGTAGCAATTAACAGAGTGGTTTATATTATATATGCCTCAATCATTTGGACAGTGTCAGTTAATAGATACTTCATGCTGTAATAAATACTTAAAAATATCTCCAACCTTAAACTGAATTAAGCTTAAGTATAAAGGGAAATAATGATATAATTTCTGACTGAAGTCATTTAGATGAGAATTTACTTCAGGATAATCCTATATTAGTTTATATTAACTGAGCTTCAATTACATATTATGTTAGAGTTGGGGGCTGAAAAATAAAACACCAGTTAAAATACAGGTACGTTTGATATCAATAACTATGAGTCTGATCTGAAAAGTGAAAATGAATCCTACATATTCACCAGGCAGCAACTCCCAAGGCCTCGAAGAGCCATGTCCAGTGTTGTACTGTGCCTTCCGCCAAGTGTCAGCAAGCATGTGCAGAATTTTAAAAAGTCTAAGTGAACATTTGCATATTAATGTTGAATTCTGAGAATCCAGAATACATATTAATAATAAAATCTATATCCATTTTTTTCCTAGTGGCAAAGAGAAGACTAGCTTTTCCTAACTCACAAGTTTTGGAAATATTCCAAGTTATTGCCTTTGGGGATTACATTGCTTATATTTAGACGTACTGTCAATTTTCCTTCTCTATCCATTCCTCTCATCTATGATTTATAACACAGCTTTCCCTTTAAAATGAAAGGGTTTGGACCAAATCTATCCTTTATCTAGGTTATACGTTGAATGCCTGTTCTGTGATAGGCATTGTTCTAAGTGAAAACAATGGATATAATGTAAAGTCTCCTAAATCCTCTGAGCAGCAGGTGACAGGGGCAGGGGTCACAGCAAACAAACAAGAAGGGATAGTTTCAAATCATTAAGGTTGTGATAGAAGGCTTTCTCACCAGAGGCTCCATTGTGCTGTGGTTTTTGCAGCTGTGTTTGTCATCAAGCAGTCCCTGAACTGCCCAGTGGCATTTTGGCAACAGCGAAGCACAATTACACAGCTTTAGAGAGCTTTCTAAAATAAAATAGGTAAAACAAGGACATATATAGGATAGGAAGTGAATGAGGGTAGAGGGCACATTATAAGAGTGGTGAGGAAAGGCCTTGTTGAGGCCTAGCTGATGAGAAGAAGACAATGACCAAGACCTTGAGGAGGAGAAGTGTTCTAGACGGAGTGTCTACTGCGTGCAGAGTTCTGAGGGTGGATCCAATCTGGAAGCACAAGGCGCAGATAGAAAGCCAGTATTTCTGAAACAGAATGAATGAGGGTGAGTAGGAGATAAGGATAGAGAGGTAGAGGCCAGAATACAGAGAACTTTATAGACCGCGGTAAGTTGCTAATGATTTTAACTGCAGCAAGAGGCCATTGGAAGTTTTCAGTGGTAAAGTGATTTCAGTTGATTTGCTGTTTGAAAGGTCACTTTGCTTGTCAGGAGAAGAATAGATGGAATGGTGTGGAGTAGATGGATGGGCAAGAACCAAAGCACGGAGGCCGGATTGGAGGACTTTACAAAATCCAAGATAGGATTTTGGCTTGGACTGGGGAGTTAACAGTAGAGATGGTGAAAGACAAGTGGGCTTGGCCCAGGCATTGGAGGTGGAGACCTTTCTAATGGATTTGGCCATAGGCAGTGCTGGGAAGATGCAGATTAGGAGGACTGCTTCATTCATGCAATGAATATTTTTAAGTCCCTATTCTGTTCCAAGCTCTGTGTTAGAATCTGAGGATATTATAATGAACAAAGCCAGTCACTGTCCTTGCCTTCAATAAAACTTAAAATCTGGGGGAAAGCATCATTAAAATACCATACAAATAGATAAATAACTACAAGCTCAGAAAAGGGCAATGAAGGAGACCTAATTTAGCCTGTGTGTGTGTGTGAGTGTGTGTGTGTGTGTGTGTGTGTGTGTGTGTGTGTGTGATTGTGTGTGTGTGTGTGTGTGTGTGTGTGTGTAGTGGAGGAGGGTATGTCAGGTGAGGGAAGGCTAAGATTTGAAAAGGAGGTAGGCTGTAACTAGGCGAGAAGCAGTGGCGGCGCAGCAACAATGGAGGGCTTAGTCCTGATGGTAGGAAGGGAGTGTGACACAGTTGAGACCTACGAGGGCCAGCAGGGCTGGAGGACAAAGTGGGGGAGAGGGAGAAGAGGTTGAAAAGGGTGGCACTGAGCAGACTATAGATGGTCTTGCAGGCCATGTTAAAGAGTTTGGCTTTTATCCTAATAACTATGGAAACCCATTAAAACACCTGCCTAATTACTAAGATTTCTTCCCTTTCTAAATTCTGTGTTTTTCTGTGCTATAATCTGAAATAAGAATATGGCAGAACTGCAAAGTGACCTTCAAAACACAGTGAAATTGCTGGCATTTGATTAACATAATTAGAGTGACTCTCGAAGAATCAGCATGCATGATCATCTTTCCCTCAGGTGCAACTGAACAATTCAGAATAGCACAGTCATTAGAGTCCTGGTATTATGACACCATTCATATTATCTTTCCCAGACATGGACTCCCTTTGGCCATTGTCCCATAGGCTCTTCTCTTGGACACCTGAGTTTTATGAGCTTATGCAGCATGGAAATATGTACAGTGCATACCTGTGTAGATAAACTATAATAATTGATACGGCAGTTGTGGTTGTGGAGTTACGAAACCATATCAGATGATATTAAGAAGGTGATTAGAAAATTTCCAGGAATTAAATAAAAAGATTATGGATATTCCTGCCAAACTTTCTGCTCTCTGGGAGAAAGGTATTAGAATCATGAAAGAGACATCTGTCTGGAACATGAGTCGAGCCCGCTGCCATCTTGGCATGCCCTGGACCTTCATGAGAAGCTAACATGGGGAAGACAGAGCTGTGAGGAGAGGAGGGAAACTAGCCTCTGGTGCTTATGATTTAACCCCTGAAATCAGCCATTTCAGACACCACTAACTTTTTTTTTTTTAACATCTTGATTGGAGTATAATTGCTTTACAATGGTGTGTTAGTTTCTGCTTTATAACAAAGTGAATCAGTTATACATATACATATATCCCCATATCTCTTCCCTTGGGAGTCTCCCTCCCTCCCACCCTCCCTATCCCACCCCTCTAGGTGGTCACAAAGCAATGAGCTGATCTCCCTGTGCTATGCGGCTGCTTCCCACTAGGTATCTATTTTACATTTGGTAGTGTATATATGTCCATGCCACTCTCTCACTTTGTCCCAGCTTACCCTTCCCCCTCCCCATATCCTCAAGTCCATTCTCTAGTAGGTCTGCGTCTTTATTCCTGTCTTGCCCCTAGGTTCTTCATGACCATTTTCTTTTTCTGTTTTCTAGATTCCATATATATGTGTTAGCATATGGTATTTGTTTTTCTCTTTCTGACTTACTTCACTGTATGACAGACTCTAGGTCCATCCGCCTCACTACAAATAACTCAGTTTTGTTTCTTCTTATGGCTGAGTAATATTCCATTGTATATATGTGCCACATCTTCTTTATCCATTCATCTGCTGATGGACACTTAGGTTGCTTCCATGTCCTGGCTATTGTAATGAGCTGCAATGAACATTGTGGTACATGACTCTTATTGAATTATGGTTTTCTCAGGGTATATGACCAGTAATGGGATTGCTGGGTTGTATGGTAGTTCTGTTTTTAGTTTTTTAAGGAACCTCCATACTGTTCTCCATAGTGGCTGTATCAATTTACATTCCCACCAACAGTGCAAGAGGGTTCCCTTTTCTCCACACCCTCTCCAGCATTTACTGTTTGTAGATTTTTTGATGATGGCCATTCTGACTGGTGTGAGATGATATCTCATTGTAGTTTTGATTTGCATTACTCTAATGATTAATGATGTTCAGCATTCTTTCATGTGTTTGTTGGCAATCTGTATATCTTCTTCGGAGAAATGTCTATATAGGTCTTCTGCCCATTTTTGTATTGGGCTGTTTTTTTTTTGATATTGAGCTGCATGAGCTGCTTGTAAATTTTGGAGATTAATCCTTTGTCAGTTTCTTCGTTTGCAAATATTTTCTGTATTCTAAGTGTTGTCTTTTCATCTTGTTTATGGTTTCCTTTGCTGTGCAAAAGCTTTTAAGTTTCATTAGGTCCCATTTGTTTATTTTTGTTTTTATTTCCCTTTCTCTAGGAGGTGGGTCAAAAAGGAACTTGCTGTGATTCATGTCATAGAGTGTCCTGCCTATGTTTTCCTCTAGGATTTTGATAGTGTCTAACCCTCCATTTTGAGCTTATTTTTGTGTATGGTGTTAGGGAGTGTTCTAATATCATTCTTTTTCATGTAGCTGTCCAGTTTTCCCAGCACCACTTATTGAAGAGGCTGTCTTTTCTCCAATGTATATTCTTGCCTCCTTTATCAAAGATAAGGTGACCATATGTGCGTGGGTTTATCTCTAGGCTTTCTATCCTGTTCCACTGATCTATATTTCTGTTTTTGTGCCAGTACCATACTGTCTTGATTACTGTAGCTTTGTAGTATAGTCTGAAGTCAGGGAGCCTGATTCCTCCAGCTCCGTTTTTCTTTCTCAAGATTGCTTTGGCTATTCAGGGTCTTTTGTGTTTCCATATAAGTTGTGAAATTTTTTGTTCTAGTTCTGTGAAAAATGCCAGTGGTAGTTTGATAGGGATTGCACTGAATCTGTAGATTGCTTTGGGTAGTAGAGTCATTTTCACAATGTTGATTCTTCCAATCCAAGAACATGGTATATCTCTCCATCTGTTTGTACCATCTTTAATTTCTTTCATCAGTGTCTTATAATTTTCTGCATACAGGTCTTTTGTCTCCTTAGGTAGGTTTATTCCTAGATATTTTATTCTTTTTGTTGCAGTGGTAAATGGGAGTGTTTTCTTAATTTCACTTTCAGATTTTTCCTCATTACTGTATAGGAAGGATATCTATTTTACATTTCAATGCAATATATTTACATAGGAATGCAAGAGATTTCTGTGCACTAATTTTGTATCCTGCTGCTTTACCAAATTCATTGATAAGTTCTAGTAGTTTTCTGGTGGCATCTTTAGGATTCTCTATGTATAGTATCATATCACCTCCAAACAGTGACAGTTTTACTTCTTCCTTTCTGATTTGGATTCCTGTCATTTCTTTTTTTCTTCTCTGATTGCTGTGGTTAAAGCTTCCAAAACTATGTTGAATAAGAGTGGTGAGAGTGGGCAACCTTGTCTTGTTCCTGATTTTAGTGGAAATGGTTTCAGTTTTTCACCATTGAGAATGATGTTGGTTGTGGGTTTTTCATATATGGCCTTCGTTAGGTTGAGGAAATTTCCCTCTATGCCTACTTTCTGGAGGGTTTTTATCATAAATGGGTGTTGAATTTTGTTGAAAGCTTTTTCTGCATCTATTGAGATGATCATATGTTTTTTTTTTTTTTTAACATCTTTATTGGGGTATAATTGCTTTACAATGGTGTGTTAGTTTCTGCTTTATAACAAAGTGAATCAGTTATACATATACATATGTTCCCATATCTCTTCCCTCTTGCATCTCCCTCCCTCCCACCCTCCCTGTCCCACCCCTCCAGGCGGTCACAAAGCACCGAGCTGATCTCCCTGTGCTATGTGGTTGCTTCCCACTAGCTATCTACCTTACGTTTGATAGTGTATATATGTCCATGCCTCTCTCTTGCTTTGTCACAGCTTACCCTTCCCCCTCCCCATATCCTCAAGTCCATTCTCTAGTAGGTCTGCGTCTTTATTCCTGTCTTACCCCTAGGTTCTTCATGACATTTTTTTCCCCTTAAATTCCATATATATGTGTTAGCGTACAGTATTTGTCTTTCTCTTTCTGACTTACTTCACTCTGTATGACAGACTCTAGGTCTATCCACCTCATTACAAATAGCTCGATTTCGTTTCTTTTAATGGCTGAGTAATATTCCATTGTATATATGTGTGACAACTTCTTTATCCACTCATCTGTTGATGGACACTTAGGGGTTGTTTCCATGTCCTGGCTGTTGTAAATAGTGCTAAAATGAATATTGTGGTTCATGACTCTTTTTGAATTATGGTTTTCTCAGGGTATATGCCCAGTAGTGCGATTGCTTGGTCATATGGTAGTTCCTTTGTAGTTTTTTAAGGAACCTCCATACTGTTCTCCATAGTGGCTGTACCAATTCACATTCCCACCAGCAGTGAAGGAGTGTTCCCTTTTCTCCACACCCTCTCCAGCATTTATTGTTTGTAGATTTTTTGACTGGTGTGAGATGATATCTCATTGTAGTTTTGATTTGCATTTCTCTAATGATTAATGATTATAAGCACAGAAACCTGTACTTGTCAGAGTCTTTTCCATGAATTCCTTGAAGATGAAACCCTTTTATAGGAACATTTTTGCAAAAGCATCAGAGTACACCCAGAACTGTCTGTAAATGACAAAAGACTTAAAAATGACCACGGTTAAAGATTTGATGAAAGTTCATAATAATGCAATTGACAAGGAAATTTAGTTATTTCTGAGATATACATTTTAAAGTAGTAACTAGAATTATGACTTATAACATTATACCAGAACATATAAGATTTTTAGATATTTCATGGAATTAGACTCCACTCTTAATGGGAGAATCACAAAGTCCCCATGCAGGAGAGCTGGTGGAATGGAAGATATTTTGTGGCCGTTTTTGGGAAACACAACCTGTCAGGGAATCACAGCATCTCAAGGCTGAAAGCGTGCCTAAAATTGGCCCTCAGGCATCCTTGGACAGTCACCTCAATCTCCTTTGCAATGTTCTGGCCCATGCTCACCTAGCCTCCACTGGTGTGTGCTTGGTATGTGGTACCTCCTGGCCAGTGGGGCAGCCCCTTCCACTTTGGAGCTGCTTGGACCTGTACACATTTGCTTCTTCGGTTGAGGTGCCATCTGTAGTCCTTGGTTTTCTCCCCTAATTCTCATGTACTCTCTGTACTGTCGCCAGGGGCAGGTGCCTCTCTGTCCTTAACCACAGCTCAATGGAGACAGCTTCCATGGACTCTAAGTCCTCTCACAGCCTAGAATCCCGGCTTTACTAGCCCTTCCTCTGTATTCCACCCCCATCTCAGCCCTGATCCTTCAGAGACTGTTCAGGTTTGTCCATGAAGTAAATACCCTCTTGGGTGCCTCCCCAATCCCTCCTTTCTATTTTCCCACTGCCAGAGCTTTGATTTCATTTAAATGGTTTCTTTTCAGCCCTAGTGGGTGACCTTGATTAATGAGAACCATTGGGAATAATTCTATTCATCGTGCCAGACATTCATTTAAGAACAGGCATGCAACTCAGAGGAGACATAAAAGGATGATTGCTAGGGATTTCTGGGATTTCCTTTCCCTAGAAGGAATGGTAAGATGAGAAATTTGCCTTTTTTGCTTCTGACCCAGCTGTGATGACTGGAGCAGTGGCAGTCATCTTGGGAACCATAACGACCCATCCAGTGAGGATAAATGAAAGAGAGAAAGAAGTTGAGTGTTTGGAGGATTTGTTGTACCAACAAATTGATCAGCCCTGAAATTGCTTAATTTCCGGACTTTTTTTTTACATGAGAGACTAAATATCCTTATAATTTAAACCATTTTTTCAATAAGTATTTAGTTCACAGATAGGCATTCTTATAGCTGCAAGGGGCACAGCGGGGAACAACATAAAAATCCCCCATAGGCTGACATTCGTGGCGGAGACAGCTGACAGGTGATTAAATGAATGATATGTTAAACGTGGGGCTGAAACACTTCACTCTTCCTGGCACTTCTGTCTGCCCAGAAGCTGACCTGAATGGGAAGGCTCCCTTGTCTCATGACTTCCAGCTGAGTTCGGCCAAGGGGTGCCCCAGCAGGAGACCAGAGGGTGGAGAAGAGAGAAGTCAGAGTATTTCTTCCTCTGCTCCCTCCAGACCAGGCAAGGGGTTTGGCAGTGGATGTTCCTTATCAGAAGCCACAGTTCCAGCTCCTGTTGAGCTTATATGTCACATGGCTCCACCTCTGAACAGGGTCCAGCAATCCTGCTCCCTGACACTTTACCTCCAACACTGCTTGATCCCCTAATCCTGCCCACACTCCCATCATTCGTCCTTCTTTGATCTCCTCCCTCTCCCAAGGGTGCAGTCTCTTCTGCCCGACAGATGTTGATGGTAAGTGCTACATAGAAAACTAATTCAAGGAGGGTCACAAGTACAGAGGAGAGGAACAGATTTAAAAGGCAGGCTGGGATAGGTCTCTGAGAAAGTGACACTTGAGTAAAGGTAGGAAGGAGTCATAAATACTTGGTGTGTACGCACATTGCAGGCAGAGGGAGGAACCTGTGCAAAGGCCCTGAGGTGGGCCTGGGCCTGAATGTTCAAGAAATATCAAGGGAAGTGGTGTGAACAGAACAGACATGAGAGGAAGAGGGGTGGAAGGTGAGGTCAGTGAAGCAAAAGGACAGAAGCTGTTAGTGTGCTGAAGTCCCTATAGGACCCTGTACTTGTGTATTAGGGGCCCCTGCAGGGGTGTGAGCAGAGAAGGGACAGGCACTGACTGTGTGTTAACAGAATTGCCAGGCTGCTATGTGGGGAAAGCACTGAAGGGCCAGGCAGGAGCAGAGACTCCAGGTAGAAGGTGACTGCTTGGACCGGGCAAGAAAAGATGGTGGCCATAGCAGCAGACGTGAGGTGTGGTTGAGTTCTGGGCATTCTCTGAATGTGGAGCAGCCAGCATGCCAACAGAGCAGTTGTGGATAGAACTGTGAGATAGAAGGGTTAAAGACGACTTCAAGGTGTTTGGCCCAAGCACCTGGAAAGATGGAGCTGGTGTTGCTGATACTGGGAAGGCAGAGAAACAGGACTAGAAAAAGGATGCCAGGAGCTCCGTTCTATACACTTGAAGTTTGAGGTGTGTGCCAGACTGTTTTGGCAGTCCTCGATGCACCACATCTCCTGGGGTTCACATGTTTGTGCAGTCCCTTCCCCTTGTGCCTGGATTGGCCCAGGGACCTGCTTGAACCCACTGAATGCAGCATAAGTGATAGGGGGCCTGTTCCTGGCCTGGGTCTTGGGAAGGCCCGACACCTTCTGCTTTTGCAGCCTTGGAAGCCAGCTGCCGTGTAAGAAGTTGGCCCACCCCCAGACCACCATGATATGGAGGAGACTGGGCAGCCCCATAAAGAGGCTCCCGTGGGGGAAAAGCAGACATGGACAGTCCCAGCTGTGCCCCCAGCCAGCACCGGCATCAAGTGCCCACAAGCGTGAGGCATTACGCCTTGCAGTTATCCCAGCCGACAGCATGGGAAGCCAGAGAATCATCTAGTTAGCATACAGTCCCAAGAGAAATAATAAACTGCTCTTTGAAGTCTAAAAAAAAAGAAAGAAGAAAGATTTGGTGCATTCATTTTCAACTGGAGGCAAATAAATGGGACTAAAATATTACTATTATCACTAATAAACTCTGGGCTAGAGAATGTAGCTTAGGAGTGAAAGACAAACAGGCTTCCAAGCTGGATGCTGTTTGGGCCGACTTACTTGTCCTGTCACAGACGCCCAGATGGGCAGGACTTCACTATGCTAGGGAGAAGATTCCTCCCCTAGACAAGCAGCAGAGAATGCCAGCCCTCATCCGGAAGTGATGAGAGTCTGAGATGAGCATATAGATTACTTCCAAATTTATCAGTCAGATAAATTACACTGTCTCCTCTGGTGCAGAGTGAGGAAAAGGGCAGAAAAAGGTCCTGAGTTTTACTAATTGAGCTCCATTCACAAAGTAAAAAACATCATGAGTGGGAAAGACGCTCCACCCTTCCCCCTCCCCTACTGCTATAGATTGTAGTTCTTCCCTTGTCAGTTTCATCTACTACCTGTGCTATCCAATACAATAGCTACTAGCCGTGTGTATTAAAACTTAAACTAATTTAAATTAAATACATTTAAAAATTCAGTTTCTCAGTCACGCTGGCCACATTTCAACTGTTCTGTAGCCACATGTGGCTAGTGGCTCCTGTATCGGACAGTGCAGGTTTACATTAACTCTATCAAAGAAGGCTCTATGTGACAGTGCTAACATGAGATTTTTATCTTTTTCATCTTGTATCATCAGCGCCTGTAACCAGGCCTGACTCAGAGGCACTTAGAAATGTTTCTTGAATGAATATATGAAAATAGACTCTTGTGATTTTGTTTTTCAAACCTGCTTCCCAGTGTTGCATTCTAAGCAACAAGATATGAAAATGGAACACAGATATTTTGTTAAATAAGTCGGTTGAAGAATATGCATCATTTGATCTTATTTTTATTTAGAAATAATTGTTTGTATGCACATAGATATATATGTTTAAAAGCACAGGAAAAAGTCTTGAAAGATACACACCAGACTGCATTTACCATCTAATGGTTGAGATTGGGAAAGGGAAATGAGGAACTTTTTTACTTAAAAAACTTGTTATTAGGAAAATATATTACTTTAGAGTAAAAAAAAAAAGTAACATTAGGTAGTATGTTAATTTTCTTGGTATATTAAGAAAATCATGGCTATTCTTTTTTTTTAACATCTTTATTGGAGTATAATTGCTTTAAAATGTTGTGTTAGTTTCTGCTGTATAACAAAGTGAATCAGCTATACATATACATATATCCCCATATCCCCTCCCTCTTGTGCCTCCCTCCCACCCTCCCTATCCCACCCCTCTATGTGGTCACAAGGCACCGAGCTGATCTCCCTGTGCTATGCAGCTGCTTCCCACTAGCTAGCTATTTTACATTTGGTGGTGTATATATGTCAGTGCCACTGTCTCACTTCATCCCAGTTTACCCTTCCCCTCCCCGTGTCCTCAAGTCCATTCTCTATGTCTGTATCTTTATTCCTGTCCTGCCCCTAGGTTCATCAGAGCCATTTACTTTTTAGGTTCCATATATGTTTGTTAGCATATGGTATTTGTTTTTCTCTTTCTGACTTAACTTCACTCTGTATGACAGACTCTAGGTCCATCCACCTCACTACAAATAACTCAATTCATTTCTTTTTATGGCTGAGTAATATTCCATTGTATATATGTGCCACATCATCTTTATCCATTCATCTGTCGATGGACACCTAGGTTGCTTCCATGTCCTGGCTATTGTAAATAGAGCTGCAGTGAACATTGTGGTACATGACTCTTTTTGAATTACGGTTTTCTCAGGGTATATGCCCAGTAGTGGGATTGCTGGGTCATATGGGAGTTCTATTTTTAGTTTTTTAAGGAACCTCCATACTGTTCTCCGTAGTGGCTGTATCAATTTACATTCCCAGAAAATCATGGCTATTCTTAATATGAAATATTAATGAAAGGTAATTTTAAGAGTGAATAAAGTATTAAGAGTGTTGAGGTATAATGACAAATCACAGCCATTGGCCTGGTGAGTATTGTTTGCAAACCATGGAATCTGTTTCCTAAGGAGTGTACAGAGTAATGTTTTCTTTCCAAAACATGGCTTCCTTGCTAAACTGCCGAGAAAGATAGGGCCAGATGGCACAGTTCTCATTTTTCTGTTATACCTCCTGACCCAGCAATATACTTTCTCCCACCTCTCCTTATAGAAATTACTTTTCTTTATTGCAGGAGCAGCCTTTACCCTGGGAATGTACCTAGTCACTGTGCCCGAATCAGAATACTGACACACTGACTGTGATCATCTTCTTGCTTTACTTTGCCTTACTTTGCCCCTTGTTTGGTGGTTTATGAGCTCACAGATGCTGGACCAGAATTCAGTACATAAAATAAAGACATTCTGTTTGACAAGGCCAAACCTAAATTGCTGCAGCAGGACATTAAAGCCTGAAGCAGTGCCTTAGAAAGGAACTAGCGCCGTCTAACCCACACCAAAAGTCAACTTGGTTTCAAAATGAAGATCTTTAGAAATACTACATGCCATAGTACTTTCTCAGCCTTTTTTTTTTTTCTGTCACTACAGGAATACTAAAACCGAATGAGAATGACAGATAATACAGAAAGACGTGTTTAATGATCAGTTCTGCTGTTTTATTTCATGCTCAGTTGATGGGAGAAAAGAATATTTTCATCCAGCTGTTAAAATGAATGAATTTAAAGATATGAATATAATCACCCAGAAAAATGTCACTAACAAAATAGTTTTTAAAGTGAGGAGGATAGATTTCTTTGTAATTATTGTCTTCACTGACTATTATTCATTTTTAAATAATGATGGATTCTAAGCTCGGGTACACCACCATGAGGGTGATTCCATCCCTTAGGAGCTAATATTTGAAGAGGTTGAGCTGTTTAGTAAATTACTTCTTTCTTAATGTTTCTTTCTGTTACTGTTTCTGTTTTTTAGACCCACTATGAAAATGGGGAATATATCATCAGGCAAGGTGCAAGAGGGGACACCTTCTTTATCATCAGCAAAGGAAAGGTAAGCCCTGGTAGCATGAGACGGAGATGCACAAGGGGGGCCTGGGGTTCATCAGCTACCTGTGGAGGAGCACGTGTGCAGGGTGTTGAGCTGTTTGAGGTTTTTTTCTTTTCTGAAACTGATAAAGAAATATTTGAGAATGTATCTCCTGAAAATGTGGAAGAAGAAAGAAAAAGTATAACTTTGGAGACCAGCGAACAGCCTTTGTTCTAGAGTATAATAATCATGATGCTAGATGCCACTGGTATGTCTGCATAAATGGAAAATTTTCCATAATAATTAAAAAAGAGACGACTAAGGTTGCTTAAAAAAATCTTTAACAGGAAAAAAAGAATCCATCCAGTCATTAGGAGCAGTAATATTGTAATAATTAAATATCTGGACTTTCAAATCAGATGGCCCAAGTTTGAATCCAGCTATGAAACTTCCTAGTTTTAGTACTCCCTAGGCGAGTTATTTAACACTCTGAGGCCAATCAGGAAGTAAATATATTCATGTTTCATTGTATCTTCATAAATAAATATTTAATGGATACTAAGAAATTATTAGAAGTGGTTAAGTATAGGGGAAGGGGTAAATATAGGTTAGACAGGGACATAAATAAAGAATCATAATTTATTCCTCACGTATTTTTAAAAAGTTTAATATTATAAATAATAATTTAAAAAACCAAAATATGAAATTGAGAGAATTGGAAAATGAAGACATGTAGATTAATACTTTAATATTATATTGCTAAAAATACCTTAAATTCCTTTCAACAGTAAAGTCTTAATAATTTTTGCATTTAAGTGTCATTTCACTATGTGCAATGTATTTGAACTTATTTTGCTTTACAGTAAGTGATCCTTAAAAAGAAGTTATAAGTACTAAGTAAAGTAAAACACTGGGAAGGAAATGCAGGTACAAGGGGATTTATATGGCAGTTTTCACTTTTATAATTATCATTTTAAAAAAATAAGTAAATTTAGTTCTTCTAATTTAACAAATATGACTGACTTTATGGCTCATGTAAAATAGGCAAGAGAGATTAACAGAGCCACAGTGAACAGGATATGTTGAAAGATTATAGATTTTGTTGGGTCACATTTTAGAGAATTCTCTTTGGACTAATTGTGAATTTTAAATGTGCATATGTCAATGTTTACACCGGTGGCATATCCCACTAAAGGGAAGAAAATAATATTTATACTTTTTCATACCTGTTCTTTTGACTGATATCAGAAAACCTGGGATAGAAATAGAAGCCAAGGGACTGGCTTCCTAAAAAGCAACATGAAATGACATCTGACCACTGTTATGGGTAAAATTATACCTTGTATTTTCCAATGTTAGAGGATAAGAAATGTTAAGATTTTGAGGTTTATATATAAATTGTTAGAGCTTACCATTTATTGCTTTGTTCTTAATATCAATGGAAGAATCAGGGAAAACTGAAAATCCTAATGGATGTAAATTATTTGATTGGTCACAGGGGGGCTTTTTGCCCTGGCAATCCTAGATTTTTTTATATTATATTGCTAATTCTTTGCTCTCATGGAATGATATGTTTATCGATTAAGATGAATTTCTGACAGGCTTTTGTGGCTACCAAACTACTGCAAATTCCAGTACTGCCTAAAAAGTTGTGGTTTGTAACCAGTTTCAGCTGAACACAGGAGCATTAGTGGTGCTATTTTATGAGTTTTGTAATATGTATACATAGAAATAGCATGGATATTACACCAGAGGAACTCTTTCCCTTGGCAGTATTTCAGACCACTGTAGGAATTCTGGGAGAGAAGTAGTAAGAATATATTGGAATTTTTTGACACATCCAAGATTTTTTTTTTAAACCAGGCATAGATTTTTCCTAACCTTCTTTTTCAGGTCATACAACTTAGCTGCCATGATTCTTAATTATACTAATTATATAATAATTATGATTGATTTAGTATGTTAATTATATGAATTCTAATATTAATGTATTGGAGTTACTATATTAAGTTTTAAGAAGCAGAAGGTGAACACACTTAAGTCCCAATAAGAAGGAATAGAAAATGATAAGAGAATGAGAGTAGCTTCAGGTGAGCAGGCAAATAAGTTGTAGAATTGAAATTTTCTAAAATTATGTGTGTTGTTTTAGGTGTACAGATGTCACCTGGTTTTCATGTACATTTAAGAATTTAGAAAGGATAACTCTGACAAAGATATTTTCTTTGTTACCACCAACCTGGCTTTTCCTTAGAAAATGTGAGACAGAGACACACAACAGGGGCTGTACAACTACAGATGGATTTCCCCTTGTTCAAGTTCATTTATTTAAGAGTAAAACAGTTTTTATTTTTCTATAAAGCACATTCACACAAAGAGAAAAGCATTATAAAATAAACTTGGAAATATTTTTTTTTTTCCCCATTAAACCTATACAAACTGATTTTTCTAAAACTTGGGCAGAATGCTTCAGTGATGTCTAGAGTACCTAGTTCTGCCTCAGGTAGAAGCTGAGTTAGTTCTTTATACTTTAATCAGTCCATTCCAATTGCCTGGAAACCTGACTTGTTCCCCCCAACAGTGAACCATAAAGCACTCAAGGATTCATAATTAAGCATGAAAAATATCTCTGTTAAAACTTTATGCCTATGTCCCTCTAGTTGTGTTGCATCAAAAAAAAAAATGTCTCCATAAATAAGTGGAACCAAAATTGAACAGGATTGGTCAACAAAATTTCGGAGTTTCAATAATAATTCAAAAGCATTTTGATTTTCTGATTCTATTTAACTTATCTTGTATGCTACCATTAGAAAAAAATATTTCAAAAATTTTTGTTCATTAAATGCCACTTAAAACCACATGGCTTTGCTTAGAATTCACAAGGGCTTAAGCATGTTGGTTAAACAAATGGGCTTAACACAGTATTCAGTGTTGCTGAATATGGGAAGTATGCTCTTATGGAAATTTTGTGTGTGACATTATATATATATATATATAAAATATCAGAGTGAAACATGAATCATTTCATTTCAAGAACGAACAAGCACATTATCCCCACTTCTGTTCACTGTGTAACTAAACACCCCAACCATTGCAGTAAGTCAAGAAAAAGATAATGTTTGGAAATGAAGAAATAAACAGTAATTATTTACAGGTGGTATGATTGTAGTTTGAGTTTTTTATATAGACAGATAAATTATTAAAATTAATATAAGCTTAGCTGGATCAGCATTGTTCAGTACTTTTTCCTCTGTTGATGGAACTATTCTATATCTTCACAACCTAACGTGGTAGCCATTAGTCTCAAGTCACTAAATTAAAATTAACTAAATTAAATTAAACAAAATATTCAGCTTCTCAGTAGCCACATCCTGTCAGAATGGCTATTATCAAAATGTCTACAAATAACAAATGCTCACAAGGAGACAAGGGAACCCTTGTACACTGTTGATTGGAGTATAAATTGGTGCAACCACTGTGGAAAACAGTATGGAGGTTCAAAAAACTAAAAATAGAACTACCGTATGAAAGCAATTCTACTCCTGGGTATATATCCGAAAAAAAACAAAACATTAATTCACAAAGATATATGCACCCCAATGTTCATAGCAGAATTACTTATAATTGCCGAGACATGTAAACAACCTAAGTGTTCATCAACAGATGAATGGATAAAGAAGATGTATTGTGTGTGTATATATATATTTATGTACACACACACACACACACACACACACACACACACACACAATGGAATACTACTCAGCCATAAAAAGAATGAAATTTTGCCATAAGTCAGACAGAGAAAGATAAATACTGTATGATATCATATGTGGAATCTAAAAAATACAACAAGCTAGTGAATGTAACAAAAAAGAAGCAGACTCACAGGTATAGAGAACAAGCTCGTAGTTACAAGTCAGGGGTGGGCAATGTAGGGGAGGGGGAGTGGGAGGTACAAACCATTGGGTGTAAGATAGGCTGAAGGATGTATCGTACAACACAGGGAATATAGCCAGTATTTTGTAATAACTGTAAATGGAAAGTAACCTTTAAAAATTGTATAAGAAATTTTTAAATGATAAAGAAAAAAGGACACTAGAATGAAGAGCAAAGACAAAAATGGCTAAAACATTTGAAAGGAAGAAGAATATATTGGTGAGAATTACTTCAGTAGATATAAAGATTTATTATAAGGTAAAGAAGAAAATGTCTTAATTCTACTAAGAACTAGATAAATATATCAGAATAAGAGAATAGTGAGCTCAAATAAAGGTCCAAGATCTATGGGAACTTGAGTTAGGAGAGCATGGGCAATACATATTCCAAAACAATTAGTTATCCATAGGGAGATATATGAACTTGGATCCTGACCTCACACTGTACAAATAAGGTCAATTCCAGACCTAAATGCAAAAGAAAAAATTAGAAAAAAAATCAAAAGACAATTAGGAGAATACTTCTGTCATGTTGGGATACGAAAAATTTTATTAAATGAGAATTCTAAAGTACAAACAATAAGCGATAATGTGGTTACATATGATTACATTGAAATTAATAGCTTTGGCAAGACATCATAAATACAGTGAAAAGCTAAACTACCGTCTTATGAATCAATAAAAAAATGACAATTAATTCAATAGAAAAATAGGCAAAAAAGTCACAAAAAAGAAATACAACTGACCCATAAAATAATATGAAAAATACCCTACTTTTATTAATAATCAGAGAAATGCCATATGATATTGACCTTTTCGGCAAAAAATCGAAGTCTGACAATATCAAGTGTTGATGACAATATAGTATAATGTGAACTTTCATCCACCGATGGTAGAAATATAACTTGGTGTGACATCTTTGTACCAAGACTGAGTCAATACCTAGTAAAATTGAAGATGCGTATACTTTATAACCTTGGTTTTTATTTGTAAGTTTTGATCCTAGTGAAACACCCATGGACACCACAAAACATGCAAAAATGTTCATAAGTAATGTTAATAGCACAACAGACTAGTATATAACAACAATAAACCTGGAGGAAGCCCACATTTACATATAGAGAAGAATCAATGAACTATATAATATTCATATAATGGCATATTATACAAACAGGAAATGAACTACAGCTACATATATTAACATGGATGAATTGGATAAATCTCAAATACAATGCTGATCAAAAGAAACAAGTTGAAGGATATGTGTGGTATGATATTATTTATATAAAGTTTAAAACCAGGAAAATATATGGTATTTATGCATGGAATGAGGTGCATGTGAGTGCATGTACACACACTCATTAAAGTAGAAGTACCAGAAAGAGAAGCACGAACATAAGATTCACCAGAGATGTTTGGGGGGACAGAAGTGGACACATGGTGAGAGAGATTCTAATTCATTCCTGTGTTGCACAAAAGGTTCAGTTGTCAAACCAGACTCAGGGGAGTCATAGGTCTGAGCCACCCTGAATTTAAGTAATGACTAAAGGAATGCAGGCAAACGTCAAGCTCAGAAAAATATTCTTTCCCTGTACATGCCCCAAACTATCAGATACAGCTCCTAAAAGTGTTTTTCTACATTAGGGAACATTTTTTTTTTTTTTTTTTTTTTTTTTTTTGGAATACAGGGCAATTTTTGAGCAATGTGTGTAGAACATTGTTTGAAAAGGGAGATGCTTTGATTTGGAAACTCCTCATTTTTATAATCTATTACACAGGTAGGAAAATGCTCACCTGACAACCCTATTCTCCAGCTGGGTCTGCCCCACAAATCTCTGATTTCCATGTTTCTTTACAACAAACATCGCTTTGTTTATAAAACCTGTTGAATCTGTACTAAAACATTTTATTTGTTTTTGAATTATTTTTGGTTAAACATGTTGGTTGAGCACATTGATATTGTTTATTGAAGATTTTGGTTTTAAAGATTAATTTTATGTGTCCCATTTAAAATACCTAATTTCTATTTTGATTCTTAATTTAAAAAATTATGTATATATATATAATTTTAAAAATAGTTCCAAATCTTGAAATTACAATACCATGCATATATTTTATAGAAAAATTAATATATAGACAAGTAAAAGGATTATAAAAATAAACACCTTCTCTTTTATTTACCTGGAACTAAAAGTAGTTAAAGTTCTAAATAGCATTTATGTCAACAAGAGCAATGGTAGTGATTTGGGATAACTGCAATCAAATGCATGGAATTTCTGAAGTAGGAAGTGAGAGAAATGGAACAAAGGGGAAAATAAGGAAAAAAGAACCAACTTTGGGGGGCACTCAGAATTAAGAGGATGCTTTTCATTGACGTTCTCATTTAATTCACACATAGAGCACAAGTACATCCATATGAGATAGCCCGCCCATTTTTCAGGCAAGGTGGTGGGGTAATGGGTTCAAATAGACTAAATATTACCTTTAAGGCTCCATAGCTAGTTCCCTTCCACAGCATTGTGGATCATAAAGTACTTTACGGTGTAGGTGAAAAGACTATGTATACAGGTCAAGGTTAGAGAAGCTATATCTGTATATATAACTTTTTCTACCTTGAATTTTCTTTTTTAGAATTAAAGATGCAAATGTCCATGACTGGTGTCTGTGCATATTTAGAATGATTCATTATATATATAAAGAAAAACTGTGGAAACTACAACTTTAAAGGAGAACTTTTATTCTTGCTCTTTGAGCTGCTTGTTTTTTCACATATATGAACTATAGGAGATAGATTTTTCCTCATATTTATCATATAAGCAGAATGTGATTTATTCCGTAGGTGACCCGTTTTTTGTGTCTCTTACTGCATTTCAGTAACATATTTTTTAAGAACATTTCAAAACCCACCCAAATTTCTCCATGGCTTACGTAAATCTGCCATTTTGAGTTTATAATCTTTTTTGTTACCCAAATGGCAAATGTACAGTTATTTGTATCCCTATATCTAATTTGAATTAATGAGCTTAACTTATAGTTAAGTTAATCATTGACTTTTTTTCATCAGCCAGGAGGACTGACAGAAGTAATTTTGTTGAGTTGTCTCATTGTGCAGATAAGAAAACTGAGGTTCAGAAATGAAACAGTGTATCAGTGTTTGTCAAAGGTTGGTCTGTAGAACATTTGCATCTAAATCACCCACATTAATCTTTTGAAATGCAGGTTTCCAAAACCCATTCAATCAAAACCTCAGGAATAAGAGTTCAGTAACCTTTATTTTAAACAAGACTGCACTCCCCCTCTCCCCACCACACACACACACACACACACACACACACACACACACACACACACACACACACACACAGTTTGAGAACCACTGGGCTAGTATATTTCCATTCACATCTGTGAAAGCCTCATCAGTATGCATATGAGTACCTCTCTTATATAGCTCAGTGGTTAAGCGTTAAAAACTGCATTTCCATGCTTTTGAAACACCATGTGGAGGAGTAATCAAATGGGTCAGTGGAGAGTAATAATTGAATTCCCTCCACCTTGCATAGACCTTTTTAATACTTATAAAAATTCTGGTCTTTGACATCCAGTCTCTAAATTCAGAAACCTGAAGCATAGTATTTTAAAATGTGTTTAAGTGTCTGGCATTGTCTCAAGAAATTAGTTTTTCTATTTCATTACATTTTCCAGGTAGGTGAATTTTAACTATTTAAACTTTTTAAATGACACGTAGCCAGTATTATATTTGTAGAACTTTAGGGGGAAGTGAATTAACACAAAGGTACAATTTACTACATTTATGTCTTCATTCAACAAATACATTATTACTTGCTTTCAATGGACTATCACCCAACTCCCAAGTCCTATATGGGCGGAGATATCTTGTTAGTAATGAAGCTCTTCTGTTCGTGCAGTTTACTACTCTTTATTGAGTACTTACTATAAATTACAGAGAATATCAAAGAAATGCCCATTTCTTTGAAGAGCATACTATTCATTATGGTAAAATAAAGACACATATGTAATTTATATATCTTCAAAAAAAGAACTCCTGCTGAATGAAACATATGGATCATGAGGACAGTAGTCAGGTAGAGACCTGCAGGAAGTCTTCATGGAAATGTGACTGGCCTTTGAATGAAGGCTGGCTTCTTCTTGGCAAAGAGATAGGCATTTCCTAGTGAAACTGGGATGTACATGTAGAGAGGTGTATAGAAAGATGTTAAGTGAAGCCAAAAAATGGAGACAGTATAAACGTCCATCTGCAAGGAAATTGATAAATATAGGATGAAAGAAGACACTAAAACATTAAAATGAATGAACTAGATTTATATATAATAGCATGGAATAAATAAAATAATGATGAGAAAAAATGTAAGTCGCAGAATAATTCATACTGTATTATGCTATTCATATATTTTTAAAACACATGCATATAAACACATAAAAAAAGACTGGAGGAACACTACTAAATCCATCATAGTGATTGCCTCATAGAAAGTTGGAAGTGGGAATAGAGTTGAAGATTTGAGTGAAATTCAAATTTCTGAATAATTTATTATTCCTTGACAACAACTTGAAAGCATAACAAAATACATGGAAATTACTTCTTGGGGTGCATGTGAAGTTGCGATATTATTCTTTGTCCCCTTTAGTGGTAATGTACTTTTTCTCTTCATGAAAATAAGTTTAAAAAAAAAAAGAAAGAAGAAATGGAACGAACATCATTAATCAGTGTTTATTTGATCATCCAGTGTGTATGCCGTGGATACAGGCTTTCATTATTTCTCTTTCTAGGTAAATGTCACTCGTGAAGACTCGCCAAGTGAAGACCCAGTCTTTCTTAGAACCTTAGGAAAAGGAGATTGGTTTGGAGAGAAAGCCTTGCAGGGGTAAGTCGATCACACGTTACAAAGATTTTGGTCGAATGCTACATACATTTGTCTTACATATTAAGCTTCTAGCACAATAGGGTGTTTAGTGCTTATTCTACCGTCCGACACAGACCCTTGACGATCAATTTTATTTATTTCCAGCTGGACTTAGAATCTATTTGGGTAGGCTGTGGAATTGAGCGGTTAACATCTGTAATCAATCATTTTATATAATTTTATATCAATAGGAAAAATTCTCCTTAATTATAATCTCTACAAAGACTCTAAAAGAGAGGGAGAAGTCTCTCCTAAGTTTATTTTGTACGACAATTTTACTCGGAATCATAGGAAGATGATTGGCTGAGAATTTTGACGTCTCCAAACCTGATTGTACAAACAATACATCAAAAGGCAATGAAGCCTTTCTGGGATTCACCTCTGGGTGGCGGTTTTCATCACTAGCTACGGTAGTGGAGGTGGAAGATGAGGTGCAGGTGAAGGTAAATCACATCCAGCTTCGCTGTGGGTGAGCTCAAAAGGCATTTTACATACCATTTGTACTTTAATCTTTCTCTCTTGATTATTATATATGTAGAGGATTCTGGAGAATAACATCACCTGATTTCATTGGTCCAAGATTAGATGCCTCTGTGGAAAATGTCATTTCCAGCAGAGCCTAAGAACCAGAAACATTTCAGTCATTTCTGATTGAGATCACAAGTGGAACACCAGAAAATAAAACGTAATTGAGAATTGACAGATTTTCTTTTGTAGCTTATTGTCAGTGAATTTTGGTGCTAACTAAAGAAAGGTTTAGAGTGAAAACACCTTCCCAGAATGTGTCCCAGGAAGTGAACTTGGGGATATGGTTTATAGAAAAGTTACTAAATTTTGCTCTGATATCAAAATTTAAGTTAATGGTATTACATCTAGATTGAATTCATTCTAGCATATGGTTATTCTTGTGAACTGTCTGGTGCCAAATCTCTCTTTTGCACATATTCAGTCCTCTTCACTGGCCTTCTCTTCACCCCACCCTCACCATTTTCCATCATACCTACCCCCCAACCTCCCTCCATCCCTCTTTCTCATGCCCTTTATGCTTATCTTCTCACCACTCAACCTGGCTTTATCAGCCTACTCTATGTGTGCCCTCTTAAACATCACCAGGGATTTGCTACTTACATCATAGAATTGTCTTTCTTTTCTGTCTTCATTTAACATCACTGCTCAGCACTGTTGACCACCCTTCCTTCTTTAGAATCCCCATCCTTTGAGACCCTTGCAATTATTAGCGAATTGTTAGCACTTTTTAGAATTTCTTATTTCATTTCCTAAAATTCACCATTGTTTTATCCTCAGCTCTATCACATACATCTTGGTACACATCCAGATCTATGTCTGCCTATTATCTTGATGCAAAGAAATCCCAAATACTTATATGCTGATTTGAGCTCAGTATCTGGCACTTTTGAAATCAACGTGTATTTGTTGAATGAACAAATGAGTGAGTGAACAAATGAAGCTCCCTGATTATCCCCAATCTTGCAATTGATCACTTTCATGACTTGAGTTAGTTTGATGGTGCATAAGGGCTTATGAACTCACCTGACTACAGGGGGCAGGCTGGTAATGTATTGGGTTGGCCAGAATGTTCAGGTTTTTCCATAACGTTACAGAAAAACCCAAAAGAACTTCTTGGCCAACCCAATGTCAATGAGTAAAAATAAGGTGAGTAAAACTGGTGGCAAACTAGAAAGACTTATACAATTAAGCACATCAATTACTGAGCTACAGCTCATTGCTATGCTGTTTTTTTTTTTTTTTTTTAAGAAACACAGAAAAAACTGGGTTCTGAAAAAGATATGTGATTTTGTAACTTGATTTAAAAAAAAAAAGCTCTGCTAGAAAACACTTCTGCACACGATTTTACCTGTGAGCTGCCATTTTGTGATTTATATCAATAGATGTGCCTCTTTAAAACTCTGTAGCTAGATTCCAACAAAGGAAGCCTGTTAGTTTTAGCCTTGTTATTTGCTTGTTTTGATTATTTTTTGACATTTTAATGTTTTGCTGTTCTAGTCACTAACCTGTTTTTCACTGTGTGTCTGTGTTCTTTTTTTGATCTTTTCTTTGAATTTCAATGTTTCACACAAATTCTGACCTTTCACAAATCAGATTGATTTGTTTCACTTGTTTCCCTACAAATAACTTAAAAATGTATGTAGCTGTAGGATATAAAGTCTTTTGAGCAACCATGTATATCCTTGTGAGTAATAATAGCTATGCTTCTTTGGACCTTACGATTTTTATCCTTGGAAGACAAATTTTATAGTCAGCATTCTCTGTGTGGACATAACACGGCATTTCAGATTGTTGTTTTCTCACAAATAAAATTTATATGTACTGGGAATTTTTGTTTTATTTTCCTGAGGATGTTCAGCAGATCATTAAAATATTGACAGATTGATAATATTGAAATCAATCCTTGACCATTCTTTTTAAATTTGAGGGTGCGTAATACTAGTATTGATTAAACATACACAGTATATAATTGAATGACAGCTGAAATGTGACCTCAGTAACCAAACTCCAGAACTCCACTATGTAGTTCTGCCTCTAGAATTAACAAGATTCATTTCCTTGTTGGAAGGAGATGGTAGTCATAAATCTAACTATCCTATAAATAAATCTACATTATTAACATTCACTAACCAATAGCATCTCATTACTAGAAAAAATTGGTTTATTTATTGCTTTCAATTTTTTTGGTTGACATGAAACGAATTATTCAGTATTGTTGGCTTAAGCATTCTTTTTTTGCTGTGATAATGGTTTTTCCACACCAGAGAGAGGGCAAAATGTTTTACTCTTTTCAGAAGTACTCCTTTATATACAGGAAAACTAAAGTTGTGTTTAGGGAATTTACTTCAGGTTTAATCCAATAATTCATGAGTCAATCCATCTACACTCTAACATACCATTTCTTCAAGAGCTCTACCTGACTTGACACCATGTAGAATTCATATTGGCGTCAGATAATGTCAAATTCTAAGCCAAATACACACCTTGCATCTGTAGTAATGGGAAATATATAAGCCCAAGTTGAACCTGAGAGAGATGGGATTGAGCTCCCACTTGCTCCCTCCCCCTTCCCCTAGTGTTTGAGTCTTTAGCACAGCATATGGTTAAGAGTTCCAGCACAGAAGTCAGACTGCCTAGGTTGGGATCTACTCTGTAATTTACAGATTATGAGCCCCTGAGAGGCTCTCCTTTGATCTGAATGGAGATGATGATTGTACCTAACTTTTTGGGCTGTTGTGAGGAATAATCAAGGGGATACTTACAAAGCATTCAGGTGAGTACCTAGAATTTAGATTAGTGCTCAAAAACGTTAGCTGCTATCATCACCACCACCATCATGTTTATTTTTATCTATCATCATCATCATTCCCATTCCCAAGACTGTTCTGCTACTTATTGACTACAGCTTAGAGCACCTGGTATAATTGACATAGCATTAAATTTTGAATTATCCACTCACTAAGCCAGCCAGTTAATCTCTCTGGGTCTGTTACTGAATTTGTAAACTGACCCAGTTGAAGTAGATGATCTCTAAGTTTCCTTAGGTCACGTGCCAAATGCAGCCCTGGGCCACCCTGTTGAATGGTGGCATTTGATAGCAGACCTCTGTCAGCAGGGCCCCTCCCTCCAGGAATTATCCCAGCTATTGTCTATCATTCTGAACACCATGGCCACATGTTAGGCCCTTCCTTGTTAATGCAAAAATGAATAAGCCGAGTCAGTTTAACAGAGTTTGGTATTAGAAGTCTATATTTCCATAGTTTCTCCTCTCATGGACTGTGATCTGGGCAAGTTAATTAACATTTTTTAACCTGTTTATTTTTTTTAATTAGTAAAATGATAGCACATAAAATCCTATAACAAATACTGGATACAACATTTTAATATGTTGCAATATTTGAATCTTATTAATACTCATTTATTTATTTGGAAATCAAATATTATAGATACAATTCAAGCCTCTTTTTTATCCTCCCCAAGTACTTTCTGTCCCTCCCACTATCACCATCCTGTCCCTGTACCATAAAGATAGGAAAGAAAGAATTCAGATCTCAGTTGCAAGGCTTGGGTTTCTGTTTCTCTCAGGGAAAACCTCTGTGATGCTTACCTGGGACAATATAGAGAGTTATTTCCAAAACTTGTGTTTTGTGTGAAGAAATACTCTAGGACTTATAAACGGCTCCGTCCCAGCTGCTTTTTTTTTTTTTTAACATCTTTTTTTGAGTATAACTGCTTTACAATGGTGTGTTAGTTTCTGCTTTATAACAAAGTGAATCAGCTATACATATATGTATAGAGGACACAATTCAATCCCCTCCCTCTTGTGTCTCCCTCCCACCCTTCCTATCCCACCCCTCTAGGTGGGCACAAAGCACCTAGCTGATCTCCCTGTGCTATGCGGCTGCTTCCCACTAGCTATCTGTTTTACACTTGGTAGTATATATAAGTCCATGCCACTCTCTCACTTCGTCCCAGCTTGCCCTTCCCCCTCCCCGTCCCCTCAAGTCCATGCTCTACATTCTGTGTCTTTACTCCTGTCCTGCCCCTACGTTAAAAAAAAAAAAAAAAAAAAAAAAAGGTTCTGAAGAACCTAGGGACAGGCCAGCTGCTGTCTTGATAGGGTCATAGCAGGACTTGTTCACCCGCCCTTCATGAGCTCTCCTGCCAAGCCCCAGCTCATTTCTCTAACCTTAGGACTCCTCTCTATTTCTTGCACCTGAGACTTTTAGGGTTTTTCTTCTTTTGTTTCTTTGTCTTTTGTAGTGAGGATTATAATTAATATGGTTTTAGTGAAGATTATTCTTATGAGGATTATAATGGATTATCTATGTAAAATGTAACAGAATGTCTAGTGGGATTTTTTCCCTGTTGTCCTGGATTTATGGCTAAGGTCCAAAGCCCAAAATCTGTCAGTACTTAGGGCCAGCTTCTTTTTACACAACTGACCGGGAAGAGCTAGAATTGCTTTATTAGTATCCCTCCTTCATCCATAACATGGGACAAGTAGGGACATCTGAGGTTGGTCTGTTGAGGAGAGCAGTGTTCTCAAAAGAAGTAGTTCCCTCAATTCTCTGGTCTCAGCTTGCTTCCTTGCTGAGGATTTACAGATAAACAGGAAATTAAAATAAAGAGTGCTAAATGATATTATGGGAGAATCATGAAGTGTCATAGCATCATTATTATATCTATATGTCGTCCCAAAACTTTTTCCTGAATTCCAGACCCAGTTTCCTGTTAGGCAAGTCCACTTAGACATCACTTAGTTACTTCAAATGGCACTAAGACAAAGCTAAATTTATTTTTCTCTCTACCCCCAGCCAAGTGTCTTCCTTTCAAGTGATCCCTATGGCACTAAATGTTTCTCAAACCAGACATTTGGAAATTATCTGAGTCTTTTCTTTCCTAAAATTCCCTAATCACTGATAACTAATCCTATGGATTCTACCTTCTAAATAACTCTCAGCATCGCCTATGTCTTGCCATTCTCACTGCCACTGTTCTGATTAGTTCTGATTAATGCTCTGTCTTCTGGATTTCACTGTTGGTCCTTCTAATTGGTCATTCTGTGTCCAGTCTTGCTCACCTCTCACCCATTCCACACACTATGATAAGTTCACGGTATTAGTTTCTAGGTGGCCATGATAAATTATCACAAACTGAGTGTCTTAAAACAACAGAAATTATTGTGAAATAACTCTGCAGACTAGAAGTTCAAACTCAGGGTGTCACCGTGGCCATGTGTCCTCTGAAAGCTCTAGGGAAGAATCTGTCCTATGTCTCTCTCCTGGCTTCTGGAGGCTTCCAGCAATCCTTGATAGGTTTGGCTGGTAGCTTCATCATTCCAATTTCTGTCTCCTTCTTCACATGACTGTCTCCCCTCTGTTTGTGTCTCTGTATCAAAATCTCTCTCTCCTTGTAAGGATACCAGTCATTGCATTTAGGGCCTACCCTATTCCAGTATAACATCATCTTAACTCAATTATGTCTGCAAAGACCCTATTTCCAAATAAGGTCACGTTCACGGGTCTGGGGGCTTAGGATGTTGACATAGCTTTTGAGGGGACACAATTCAATCCATAACTGTCTCTGAAACAACCAGCCTCAGATCATTTTCCTTCTCAAAGGCTGTCTGTGGCACTCCTTGTTGTGAGATCTGTTCCCATATTACTACTGCAGTCTCATCACCCATGTGCCTCCTTCGTGATCTATATTCTAGTCATACTAAGATAGTTTTTATGTCATCATAATCCCGATGAGGTATTTTGCTATTAGGCATTTGCCATTTGAATCATCTTTTATGATTACAGTTCCTCCTGGCATGGATGAATAACTAAACTCGCAACAAGCCCCAACTGCGATGTAAGAACCTGGGAGTCCAGCACAGCACAGAACCCAAATGTATAGGCATGTAGAAGCTGACCTGTTGTTCTGTAGGCACTTATGATATGGACATATTCTCTCCTCTCTTAACATAAAGATGTCCAGGCTACAATGCCTAATTGAGCTCTGATGTCAAGGGACTCATCAGAAGATTTATGGAAATCATATCTTTGTTTTAAAGAAGCTATATTGCATACAAAATATAATTATACATCCCCCCCCCCACATATTCACAACTCCCTCCTACACACACATCCTAAATTACAGATAGTAGTATGAGAACACCTCTGGCCTAGCCTACACACACACACACACACACACACACACACACACAATGAATTTAATTTAATCAACAAAATTTGAGCACATGCTCTCTGGACTTCTTTTAAGGTATTCTTTAAAGAATACCTTTACCTGGAATGTAAAGTTAGCTGTAGAAAACAATTTTTGTTGTTGTTTGAATTTACTTGATAATCTTGTTAATGTTTTAGTGTGCACTGTAGACTCAGATATATCACTAGAAGTTGATTTAGCTTTTATAATTGTCAGTAACTGATCAGTAACCCAAGATACATTAGTTTTAAATACATCAGGAAATTGGTCATCTTTAAAAAAAATCTGTTAAATACAAGAGGAGTTATAAGAGAGGACTTCTCTTCTGGAGGAAGGCTTTGGGCCTGCTTACCTGAATGATTGTTTATATAAAAGGGATCAGATTTTTGTAGATGGTTGGGGAACATCACAGAGTCTTAGTATTTTTCCATAAAATATTTTCTTTATCCCTGCTGTCTTAAATACAAGATCATTTCAGTGGTGGAAATTGAGCTACTTACAAAACAATTCAGTTCCTCATTGTTATTCTCCAACATGTGTCATTCAGACAGATAATTTCCTTCAGGTGCCGTAAGATAAGAAAATGTAATGTAAATTTGAAAATCTCTTCAAAAACAGATATAAAAATATTTCATTTGAAGCTAATTTCCTTGTTAATGAACTTGGCTAGTATTTTGTGTCTGTCATTTTTATTCTTTCTAAGTCTAAATGATTGCTTCTTAATTTTTCCTTCATACAGTATAGAAGAAAAATTACTTGCTATTAAGTATACTTTGGACAGGCAACAAAGATTTTAATTAGATTCATTGTCATTACACTAATCACTTGTGATGAGTGAAAAAAATGTTTTAAAACCATCTGAATATCCAAAAATTATCTTTGAAGGTAACATTTACTAATGTATTCTGATTGAGACTGTATCTACATGAAACAAGCATTTCCAGCTGTATTTGGCTTCACATTGTTCTCATTCCTCATTCATACAATGAAATGGGAGTGGGAGATCTTTCAGAAAATATGCTATGTGATAGTTGTCTCACCCCATGTTCCAGGACATTTCAAGTAGTATTTAAGGGGCTTCAAGTTCACCACCCCTTCCCAGGGCCATGTTCAAATATGCCAATAAATAATCATATAGGTATCCATAATTTAATCAAGCAACAAACAATCAAAAATTGAAAAAGTACCATTTATAATAGCTTTAAAATTATGAAGTAATTGGAGATAAATTTGACAAAAGATAAATAAAACCTGTATACTGAAAGCTATAAAACATTTCCAAGAGAAATTTTGAGATATACTCTATTTGTTATAACATTTTCATGCATCATAAGACTCAATATTGTTCTCCTCAATTGATCTACACATCCAGTGAAATCCCAGTCAAAATCCCAGCAAGCTTTTTTGTAGAAATTGATTTTAAAATTCATATGGAAACTTAAGGGACCTAGAGTAGTCAAAAGAATTTTGAAAAGAAGAAATTTAAAAGATTAAACCTACTAGACCTTGAGACTTATTTTAAAGCCACAATACTTAAGGCAGTGTGGTATTGATGTCAACATAGGCAAACGGATCTGAGGAACAGAATAAAGAGTTCCAAAATCAACCACACATATATTGCTGGCTTAGTCAGCTTGGGCTGCCATAACAAAATATCATACAGTGGGTGGCTTCAACAACAGAAGCTTATTTTCTCACAGTTGTGGAGGTTGCAAGTCTGAGATCAGGGTGCCTACATGGTTGGGTTCTGGTGAGGACTCACTTCATGGCTTGCATATGGCTGCTTTCTTGCTGTGTGCTCACATGGCCATTCCTCAGCATGAGCACATGGAGAGAGAGAGTGCAAGCTTTCTGGTGTCACTTCTTATAAGGGCACTAATTCCATCATAAGGGCCCCACCCTTATGGCCCCATCTAAACCTAGTTATCTCCCAAAGGCTCCATCCCACACGTATGACCCCATCTAAACCTAGGTATCTCCCAAAGGCTCCATCTCTAAATACCATCATACTGGGGAGTAGGGCTGCATCATATGCATCGGTGGTAGTGGGGCACACAGTTCAGTCCATAGCATTTGTCAATTGATTCTCAACGGCAGTTCAAAGACTGTTCAGTTAAGAAAGGTCAGCCATTCACCATTTTCCATAAATGGTGCTGAAACAACTAAACATCCATTAAATTTTTTTTTAAAACTTGCATCTATACCTTGCACAATATACAAAAATTAACTTAAAATTTATCATAGACCTCAATGTGAAACCATAAGTATAAAATCTTTAGGAAAAAAATGTAGGAGATAAATTTTGTGAACTTTGGTTAGGCAAAGAATATATATATATGTATATATATATATACACACACACACACGTACACCTACACACACACACTACCTAAATGTAATCCATAAAAGAAAAAAATATACTTCATTAAAATTATAAAATTCTGTTCTTTCAAAAACACTATCAGGAGTATGAAAATAAAATATGTTTTCTTCACAGACTGAGAGAAAATATTTGCAAATCACATATACAAAAAAGGCTTAACTGCAGACTATATAAAGAAATCTCAAATCTCAATAATTAGGAAACAACCCAATTTTTAAATAGGCAAATGATTTGGACAGACATTTCATCAGTAAAGAGAAACTGACCACAAATAAGCACATGAACATTTGCTCACCACAATTTGTCCTTAGGGCAATGCAAATTAAAGCCACAATGTACATTTGAATGGCTAAAATTTAGAAGATGGTGGAGAGGATGTGGAACAAGTAGAACTTTCGTATACTGCTGGGAGGGCAGTGACGAAAATGGAACCAACACTTTTGAAAACAGTTTTGCAGCTTCTTAAAAAGTTAAACCTATTACCTGCCACATTATTCATCCATCCCATTCCTAGCTATTTATATGAAACCTGAAAGCTTATGTCCAAGAAAAGACTTGTCCACAAATGTTCATGACAGCTTTATTTGTAATATCCCCAAACTTGAAACAACCCAAATGTATGTCAACAGATGAATGGATAAACAAATCATCATATAGTCATACACTGAAGTACTTTTGATCAATAAAAACAGTGAAGTATTGACATTCAACAACATAGAGGCATATCAAAGTAATTGTGATGAGTGAAATAAACCAGATAAAAAAAGAGTACATACTGTGTGCTTCCATTTATATAAAATCTAGAAAATGCCAACTAATCTATTGTGACAGAAAGCAGATCAGCTTTTACCTGGGGAAGAGGAAAGACCCTTGCCTTCTCCAAGAGGAAATGGGTGTTTCCAAGCTGTTGAGTTAATTCTCTACTTCCGCCTTTTTCTGAACAATAGTCATTGAAAATATGGATTTATACATCTAGGTAAATAAGTTTAATACTAAATAAAGAAATAATATACAAAATAAAGTATATATTTTACATAAAGTGTTTATTATTGTACTGCTTAAAGTCATCTGAAGCAGTAGTGATCCTCACATTCCACATTAAGAAATGTAAGGTAAACTATTTATTAAGACAGTTAGACCAGTATGCCTATATGTAACTGCAGTTCGTTATGCTACAAGATTTTAAATTTAAACAGCATGCACTTTAATGTTGCTGTCTTAAATTTGTCTAGTCACTCTTATCAAAAATGTATCGTTTACTGTTCGATGCTGAGGTATTTAAAGGTAAATAAGACTGATTTCCTGCCCTCCAAGATACTGTGCCAATAATCTTACCTATGTTATTCTGTTTCATACTCACAGCAATCATTATTAGCCCCATTCTGCATGTGGGAAAACTGAGGCTCAGGTTAAGTGACGTGCACAAAGTCAGAGAGCTAGTCAGCAGGAAGCTAGGATTCAAACTCAAGTCCCTTTGGTCCCATGATATATTGCCTTTTCAGTTGACCATACTGCAGTTACATGCAACAGTGACCAGGTGGGAACAGAATGGACATCCTAGGGAGTTCTCAGTGCTTGGGAGTTTAATTTTATTACTGTTGCCCTTTCCTATCCAGATTAGGTATAACAACAGTACCCAGGAGAAAAGCATATAGCTGCTTTTGTTTTTTTCTGTTTTCTCATAGTTCATACTCTCCTGAGACACTCAAGACATTTGTCCTCTACCAATCCCCATGATTTAGATGATTGAGGCTCACTTAGCATAAAAATACTTGCGGTTTCATCTTGGCGGAAAGCTCTAGTTTTCCATTGCCAATTGAAATGATTTTAGAGCAAATGGACCTATCCATCACCCTTTTCCCTTTAAGTGGCTTGTAGAACCATTTCTAAAACTATCCCACAACGCAGGTCTGTGGGTATTAAGAGTTTATCCTATAAGGTGTAATGGCTGCCCTCCTGTTTTCTAGAATATTCCTGAGTGTTTGAGCTTAGTGATGCCCTCGGCATCAGTAGACGACAGTTGCCTGCTACCCAGATGGCTGACTGCCTCTCTCACTGTCTACTTAACAACATTTTTGCTGCAAACCTGCTCCCCATATGGGGAAACATGTTGGTTTGAAAGCAACATTTTCCACAAACATTCCTTAACAAGAGTAACGGTTTTCTACCGCCCCCATCCATATGTATTTTTTTCCCTTAGAAACATGGATTTGCTATCCTGGAGAAATGAATTTTTTTTTTTTTATTTTTTTTTATTTTACTTTAAGGCTTTTGAATTTGTGTTACCAAACACAAAGTCAAGAATTGTAAAACATGTGCCTGATGTTAACTTTTAAATTTGTGAATTTTAAAATTATGAACTTTTAATATCATATATTTTCTTAATATATGGGGGGAAATAAAAGGTATGTTTCTTTATTTTTAAACCTACCCCAGAATAATCAGAAATTGAAATGATAGAAAATAATGGGTTTTAGAACCTTTGCTACTTACTATAAGCAATTGCTATTTTGTATCTCTCTTAACTTCCTACATCCACAATCCATATACTACTATGTGGTAGCGTATGCCTTCCCTCACTATGTGCACCTCATGAGCTCTGAGGATAAGCCAGATGTCACACACATGAGACTACAACAGACCATATTTATTTTTATTAATTTCCATTTTAACTGGTATTTTTATTCAAAAGAAGACTGGATAAATTATTCTGTCACCAGCCACAACAAATTTCATTAATTTTCCATTTGCTAAAGTAGAGTGAGTAAGAATTGGAATATGTCTTACAGTTTCTCCTTCTAGCAATGTCTAAATATCCTGAAAAGAGTTGCTTAGCCAAATGATTTTATTTAAAGTAGCAAGACTATATGTTTGTGGAAATGGGAAATAACTTTAAGTGATTGATGAGATATTTTATATTTATAGATTTTATTATTCATTTCCATATTCAGAGAGTGGATCATGGATCTCTGGGTCTCTGCTAAGAACAGAGTTGGATACACTTATAGGCAAATACTATGACAGGGCAGTCTTGACTAGCTTTTTTCTTTCTTTATCTCAAATGTATTATTTTCCCTTCAAACCAGTTACTCTGTTAAGAATGCTGCATTTCCCTAGTCACCCAGGTGTGAAAGTTAAAGACAACCTCTGCAAGCCCCACCCCACCTCCTTGACATGACATAGCTCTCCCTTCATATTCTGACACCAAGTTTTATGGACTATTTTTCCACAATATTTCTCACACTTATTCCTTTATCTCTTTTATCCATTTTCCTACCATAATTCAGATCTTTTCTTTACCTGTAACTTATGCTATTGGATTTGTTTTTTCATTCATCATATCCTAATATATCACAAATACCACAACACTGGCCAGGCAAATAGGATCCTTACTCTGTCCTGAGCTTTAGCTGTTCCCATTCTGGTCTTTCTCTGCTATACCTCTTTCCAAAGGAAAAGGAGTCTTCAGGGTCAGGGGAATGTGCCCACCTGGAGCATAAGCATCCCCTTCTAGACCATTCTTTAAGGGAGCAGGATAAGGGAGATGGGGTGGTAGGGTAAAAAGACATGTATACTTTTTTAAGTTGAAACATAGTTGATGTACCATACTAGTATTTTAGTTTTAGGGGTACTAAACAGTGATTTGACATTTGCATACATTCTGAAATGATCACCACAGTAAGTCTAATAACCATTTGTCCCCATAGAAACTTATTAAAATATTATTAACTATATTCCTTATGCTGTATATTATATCTCTATGGATTATTTATTTTATAGCTGGAGGTTTGTACCTCTTAACTCCCTTAACCTATTTCACCTCCCACTCCCCTCTCCTCTGGCAACTACCCATTTGTTCTCTGTATCTATGAGTCTGTTTTTTTTGTTTGTTTGTATCGTTTTTAGATTCCACACGTAAGTAAGATCATATAGTATTTGTCAATCTCTCTCTGACTTATTTCACTTAGCCTAATACCCTCAGATTCATCCATGTTGTTGCAAATGGCAAAATTTCATTCTTTTTATGTCTGAGTAATATTCCATTTTATGTATATACCACATCTTCTTTGTCCATTCATCTATCAAAGAACACAGGTTGCTTCCATATCTTGGCTACTGTAAATAATGCTGCAGTGAACACTGGGGTTCATATATCTTTTCAATTAGCGTTTTTATTTTCTTTAGGTAAATACCCAGAAATGAAATTGCTGGATCATATGGCAGTTCCACTTTTCTTTTTCTTTTTTTTCTTTTTTTTCTTTCTATTTTTAATTTTTTGAAGAACCTCCATACTGTTTTCCACAATGATTTTACCAATTTACATTCCCAACAGTACATGAGAGTTCCATTTTTTCCACATCCTCATGAACACTTATTTCTTGTCTTTTAATGATTACCATTTTTGTAGGTATGAGATGTTCACTTGTGGTTTTCATTTGCATTTCCCTGATGATTAGTAATGTTGAACATCTGTTCATGTGTCTTTTGGCCATCTATATGTCCTCTTTGGAGAAAATGTCTGTTCAGGTCCTCTGACCATGTTTTAGTTGAATTGGTTTTTTTTGATGTTGAGTTGTATGAGTTCTTAGAATATTTTGGATATTAACACATTAGATATATCATTTACGAACATCTCCTATTCAGTAGGCTGCCTTTTCATTTTTGAATTTTATTTATTTTTTTATACAGCAGGTTCTTATTAGTCATCAATTTTATACACATCAGTGTATACATGTCAATTCCAATCGCCCAATTCATCACACCCCACCCCCACCCCCACCGCGGCTTTTCCCCCTTGGTGTCCATACATTTGTTCTCTACATCTGTGTCTCAATTTCTGCCCTGCAAACCAGTTCATCTGTACTATTTTTCTATGTTCCACATATATGTGTTAATATATGATATTTGTTTTTCTCTTTCTGAGTTACTTCACTCTGTATGACAGTCTCTAGATCCATCCACATCTCAACAAATGACCCAATTTCTTTCCTTTTTATGGCTGAGTAATATTCCATTGTATATATATACCACATCTTCTTTATCCATTCATCTGTTGATGAGCATTTAGGTTGCTTCCATGACCTGGCTATTGTAAATAGTGCTTCAGTGAACATTGAGGTGCATGTGTCTTTTTTTTTTTTAACATCTTTATTGGGGTATAATTGTTTTACAATGGTGTGTTAGTTTCTGCTTTATAACAAAGTGAATCAGTTATACATATACATATGTTCCCATATGTCTTTCCTCTTGCGTCTCCCTCCCTCCCAGCCTCCCTATCCCACCCCTCCAGGCTGTCACAAAGCACCGAGGCATGTGTCTTTTTGAATTATGGTTTTCTCTGGATATATGCCAAGTAGTGGGATTTCTGGATTATATGGTAATTCCATTTTCAGTTTTTTAAGGAACGTCCATACTGTTTTCCATAGTGGCTGTATCAATTTACACTCCCACCAACAGTGCGAGAAGGTTCCCTTTTCTCCACACCCTCTCCCACATTTGTTGTTTGTAGATTTTCTGATGATGCCCCTTCTAACTGGTGTGAGGTGATACCTCATTGTAGTTTTGATTTGCATTTCTCTAATAATTAGTGATGTTTAGCAGCTTTTCATGTGCTTCTTGGCCATCTGTATGTCTTCTTTGGAGAAATGTGTGTGCATCTATTAATAGGTTTTTGCTTTGTGGTTACCATGAGGTTCATATACAACATATATATATATATATATATGATGATTTTAAGTCGATGATCTTTTAATTTCAAGCACATTCTTACAACCCTACATTTCCCCTTCTCCCTCAATTTTAATGTTTTTGATGTCATATTTTACATGTTTTTGGTATCCCTGAACTACTTATTGTGCATATCAATGATTTTACTATTTTTGTCTTTTAATCTTCCTACTAGTTTTATAAGTGGTTGATCTACTACCTTGGCTGTATGTTTGCTTTTACCAGTGAGATTTTTTCTTTCATAATTTTTCTATTTCTGGTTCTGACCTTTTCTTTTCCACTTAGAGAAGTCCCTTTAACATTTCTTGAAAAGCTGGTACTGAACTCTTGTAGCTTTTGCTTGTCTGTAAAACCCTTGATCTCTTTTGAATCTGAATGATTACCTTGTCGTGTGGAGTATTCGTTATTTGTTTTGTTTTTTTTTTTAATTCTTTTCCTTTTTTTTTTTAACCCCACATTTGTTTATTTATTTATTTATTTATTTGGCTCTGTTGGGTCTTCGTTTCTGTGCGAGGGCTTTCTCTAGTTGTGGCAAGCGGGGACCGCTCTTCATCGCGGTGCGCGGGCCTCTCACTGTTGCGGCCTCTCTTATTGCGGAGCACAGGCTCTAGACGCGCAGGCTCAGTAGTTGTGGCTCATGGGCCTAGTTGCTCTGCGGCATGTGGGATCTTCCCAGACCAGGGCTCGAACACGTGTCCCCTGTATTAGCAGGCAGATTCTCAACCACTACGCCACCAGGGAAGCCCAATGTGGAGTATTATTGATTGTAGGCTTTGTAAAAATTTCATCACTTTGAATAGGTAGTGCCATCTCTTCTGGCCTGCAAAGTTTCTACTGAAAAGTCAGCTGATTATCTTACAGGAAATCCTGTGTGCATAACTAATTGCTTTTCTCTTGCTGCTTTTAAGAGTCTCTCTTTATCTTAAATTTTTGCCATTTTAATTATAATGTGTCTTGGCTGTGGAGCTCTTTGGGTTCATCTTGTTTGAGACTCTGTGCTTTTTGTACCTGAATGTCTGTTTCCTTTCCCAGGTTAGGAAAATTTTCAGCTATTATTTCTTCAAATAAGTTATTTGCCCCTTTTTCTCTCTCTTCTCCTTCTGGGACCCCTATAATGCAAATGTTAATATGTTTGATGTTGTCCTAAAGGTCTCTTAAACTATCCTCATCGTTTTGTAATTCCTTTTTTTTTTTCTGTTCAGTTTGAGTGAATTACACTACTCTGCCTTCCATTTCACTAATCTATCCCTCTGTATCATCTAATCTACTGTTGATTCCTTCTAGTGTATTTTAGTGTATTTCTTCTTTATATTTTCTAATTCTTTGTTAAAATTCTCACTGTGTTCATCCATTATTCTCCTGAGTTTGATGAGCCTCTTTATGATCATTACCTTGAACTCTTCATTGAAAAGATTGCTTACCTTCACTTCAGTTAGTTCTTTTTCTGAGGTTTTGTCTTGTTCCTTCATTTGGAACATATTCCTTTGTCTTCTCATTTTGCCAGATGCTCTTTGTTCATTTTTCTGTGTTAGGTTGGTTATGTGTCTTCATTTTGGAGAAGTGGCCTTACATAGGAGACACCTTATGGGGCCTAACAGTACTCTCCCCTCTGGACGTCAGAGCTATATGCTCTAAGAATGTCCCCTATTTGGGCTGTGTGGCTCCTTCTGTTGTGACAAGTTGACTACTCTGGGCACCATGATAGGCAATTCTGGCCCCCAGCTTGGTTGGCTGTGAGGCTGTACCTTGTGCAGTGGCTGTGGACCCACTGGAGTGCAGAGTAGGCTTCCCATGTGGCTGTCTACACAGTTCACAGATCATGTGGCTGGTGCCAACTATCTTGGAGGGTAGGGCTGGGTCCCTGCATTGCTGTCTGCAGAGCCCAGTGGGTCATGGGGCTAGATCCCTGCACAGCTGTCTTCACAGCCTGGGGGTGGTGCTCATGGCTGGTGCTGGCCCACTAAAGGGTGGGGTCACATTCCCCTCAACTCTCTGTGCATTCCAGGTGGGGGCTTGGGGCTGGTGCCATCCCCTGGAGGGTGTTAATTATTCAAATGTTTTTTGTTTAGTAATCACCTGTATAATTATGTTAATAATGTAGCATTTACTTTTCATTCCTAAATGCTCATGAAATATATAGTTGACTGACTAAAAAACACACACAAAAAAACCAAAACAAAAATAAACAACAACAACAAAAAACACATACACAAATTATCATGTGATCCAGAAATTTTAGAACAGGCCCAGATCATACTATTCTATGAAACTTATTCTTGGCTTGAATAATGTTTGAGAAGTTTTCTTTCATATTTTCATGTTAACACCTTTTACTTAAAAATGATTAGTCAGGAAATTGTTCATATAAAATGGCCATTTTGAGTTATTTTACAAAAGTGGTTCTCTGACAGACTCATGGGTAAAATTTATGAGAGGCAAGTGTAGTACAAAATCTATTTTTGCAGTGGCTGCACATACCTACTCAGAGTGTTTTGCCAAAAGAGTTCTAGGATGAATGTGAAATTGCCTAGGAAATTAGATGTAGATTTATTTTGTGTTAAACCTGAGTGAAAAGAATATGTTCCAGTCTAGTAATACTAGTAAATATTGCTACACGTATAAAGAAGCAAGACATGTATACAGGGACTGGAAGATCAGTGGGCATTAAAATGAAGATCTTTTGTTGCTTATTCTCTTCTATCTGAGCTGAATGTTAAATAACTATTTTACATTTCAAATTAATTTTATGTAAATACATAATAAAGAAATCCCATTTGATGTTTGGGGACTATGAAGAACCTTGCCAAAAGAATATACACGGGACTTTATTCAGGGACTTAATGTAGGGGATATAGCTTATGTTAATATTAGCAGCTAAGCCCAACTTTATGAGAAGTTCATTAGAAAATGATTAGTAGTACATTCAAAGTTCTTGGTAGGCTCTGATTTTAAAAAAGGAGCAGTAGCTTTTTAAAGCATTTTAAGTAAAACTTTCTTTACTACTTTAATATTTGATAAAATTCATTTCATTTTCATAATACGATGAAACTAATATCTGCTCAACTAAGATACTTCCAAGACAAATAAAATGAAACATTTTGCAGCTCCAAGTTTTATTACCTCCATTCGCTCACTTACAAAAAATGAGACCTGACTCTACTCAGACTTGAAAAAAAGTCTAAAGTTTGAAATATCTACTGCCTTCAGAGATACTGCTGTGGTTTTAAAAAACATTTTATTTTGAAATAATTTCAAATTTACATAGAAGTTGCAAGATTAACACAGAAAGCTCCCATATATATTTATCCAAATCCACCAGTTTTTAACATTTTTCTATATTTGTTTTATCATCTTGTCTTTCATAATATATTGATACAAATGTGTGTTATATATATAATATATAATTTATTTCTGAATTGTTTGAGAGTAAGTTCAACACATCATGCCCTTTTCCCCTAATGCCTTAATGTCTGTTTCCCAATAAGGATATATTCTTATGTAATCACTATGTTATCAAAATTCAAGACATTTAATGTTGATATTTTATCTAATTTATAGCACTTATTTCAAATTTTGCAAGTTGTCCCAATAATACTGTTTATAGAACTTTTTCCCTCCATTTCAGAATCCAATCAAGGATCATATATTAATGTCATGCCTCCTTGGTCTCTTTTAAACTGAAGATATTTTCTGTTATCTGTCATGGCACTGACATTTTTTGAGGACTAGAAACCAATTATTTTATAGAGTATCACTCAGTTTGGATTTGTGCGATATTTCTTCATGACTAAATTCAAGTTATGTATCTCTAGACAGAATATTATATAAGTGACGTTGTGTCTTTCTCTTCTTACCTAAGCCTCAGTTTATTTTATTCTAAAATAAGAATAATAATGCCTACCTTCTAGAGTTGTGAGGACTAAATGAGGTAATTGTAAAGTGCTTCGTTCAATGTCTGATGTGCATGAAACCCTCAAAAATAGAGGTGATGTTCAATGAGGTATCACATCACACTGGTCAGAATGGCCATCATCAAAAAAATCTAGAAACAATAAATGTTGGAGAGGGTGTAGAGGAAAGGGAACCCTCCTGCAGTGTTGGTGGGAATGTAAATTGATACAGCCACTATGGAGAACAGTATGGAGGTTCCTTAAAAAATTAAAAATAGAACTACCATATGACCCAGCAATCCCACTACTGGGCATATACCCTGAGAAAACCTTAATTCAAAAAGAGACATGTACCACAATGTTCACTGCAGCACTGTTTACAAGAGCCATGACATGAAATCAACCTAAATGTCCATTGACAGATGAATGGATAAAGAAGATGTGGCACATATATATATATAATGGAATATTACTCAGCCATTAAAAGGAACAAAATTGAGTTATTTGTAATGAGGTGGTTGGACCCAGAGTCTGTCATACAGAGTGAAGTAACTCAGAAAGAGAAAAGCAAATACTGTATGCTAACCCATTTATATGGAATCTTAAAAAACGGTACTGATGAACCTAGTGACGGGGCAGCAATAAAGACAAACAGAGAACAGATTTGAGGACATGGGGTCAGGGGGAAGTGGAAGCTGGGACAAAGGGAGAGAGTAGCACTGACATATATACACTACCAAGTGTAAAATGGATGGCTAGTGGGAAGCAGCCACATAGCACAGGGAGATCAGCTTGATGCTTTGTGATGACCTAGAGGGGTGGGAAAAGGAGGGTGGGAGGGAGGCTCCAGAGGGAGGGGATATGGGGATATATGTATATGTATAGCTGATTCACTTTGTAGTACAGCAGAAACTAACACAACATTATAAAGCAATTATACTCCAATAAAGATGTAAAAAAATAAAAATAAAATGTAGGAAAGTAAAAAAAAAAAAAGAATATTGGTGATGTTATGTCATTATTAATGTATACACCAAAAGAGGAGTTTTATTCAAACTCCTTTTTTTATTTTAATTTTATTGAGATGTAATTAATGTACAATATTAAGGTGTACATAATGATTTGACTTACATATATTGTGAAATGATTACCACAATATCCACACTCAGTAAAATGTGATACCCTAACATTTCTACTGTTTAACTGTTTATTTCTTGTTAAAAACATCTCAGTGAACAGTCTAATTACAGAAACTTGAACCTATTTAATAATTTTTTTGAGGTATGATTGACATACAGTAAATCAGTCTTGGGTACACAACATAGTGATTCAGCACTTGTATATATTAGAAAATCACCACAATAAGTCTAGTTACCATCTGTCACCATACAAATTTAGTACAGTATTATTGGCCATATTCCCCATGCTGTACTTTACATCCCCTTTCTAGTTATAATTACTTATTTTATAACTAGAAATTTGTACTTACTGATCTCCTTTTTCAGTTTTACACCCTCACCCCCAACCGTCCTCCCCTGTGGTAACCACTAATCTGTTTTCTGTATCTATGAGTTGAGGTTTTGTTTTGTTTGTTTGGTTTCTTAGATGCCACATATAACTGAAATCATGCAGTATTTGTCTTTCTCTATCTGATTATACAATACAGTCAAGATCCACCCATGCTGTTGCAGATGGTAAGGTATTTTTTATGACTGAGTAATATTCCATTGTGTGTGTCTCTGTGTGTGTGTGTGTGTGTGTGTGTGTGTGTGTGTGTGTGAGAGAGAGAGAGGGAGAGAGAGAGAGACATCTTCTTTATCCATTCATCTATCAATGGAAACTTAGGTTGCTTCCATATCTTGGCTATTGTACACAATGGTGTGATGAATATTGCATATATATTTTTAAATTAGTGATTTCATTTTCTTTGGATAGATACCCAGGAGTGGAATTGGTGGATCATATGGTAGATCTACTTTTTTTTTTTTTTAAATGTTATTGAAGGGCTTCCCTGGTGGCGCAGTGGTTGAGAGTCCGCCTGCCGATGCAGGGGACACGGGTTCGTGCCCTGGTCCGGGAAGATCCCACATGACGCAGAGCAGCTGGGCCCGTGAGCCATGGCCACTGAGCCTGCGCGTCCGGAGCCTGTGCTCTGCAACGGGGGAGGCCACAGCAGTGAGAGGCCCGTGTACCACACACACAAAAAAAATGTTATTGAAATATAGTTGATTTACAATGCTGTGTTTAATTTCTGCTGTATAGCAAAGTGTCTCAGATATACATATATACATTCTTTTTCATATTCTTTTCCATTATGGTTTATCACAGGATATTGACTACAGTTCACTCTGATAAATAGTAGGACCTTGTTGTTTATTCATCCTATCTATAATAGTTTGCATCTGCTAATCCCACACTCCCAATCCTTCCTTCCCCCACCCCCCCTCCTCCTTGGCAACCACAGGTCTGTTTTCTATATTTGTGAATCTGTTTTTGTTTCGTAGATATGTTCATTTGTGACATGTTTGGGATTCCACATATAAGTGGTATCATATGGTATTTGTCTTTCTCTTCCTGACTTACTTTGCTTAGTGTGATGATCTCTAGGTTCATCCATGTTTCTGCAAATGGCATATTTCATTCTGTTTAATGCCTGAGTAATATTCCATTGTGTGTGTGTGTATATACCACATCTTCTTTAACCATTCATCTGTCAATGGGCATTTAGGTTGTTTCCATGTCTTGGCTATTGTAAATGGTGCTGCTATGAACATTGGGGTGCATGTATCTTTTTGAATTAGAGTTTTCTCTGGGTATATGCCCAGGAGTGGTATTGCTGGATCATATGGCAACTCTATTTTTAGTTTTTTGAGGAACCTCCATACTATTTTCCACAGTGGCTTCACCAATTTATATTCCCACCAACAGTGTAAGAGTGTTCCCTCTTCTCCACACCCTCTCCAGCATTTACTATTTGTAGACTTTTCAAAGACGGCATTCTGACTGGTGTGAGGTGGTACCTCACTGTTGTTTTGATTTTCATTTCTCTAATAATTAGCAGTGATGAGTATCTTTTCATGTGCCTACTGGCCACCTGTATGTCTTCTTTGGAGATATGGTAGATATACTTTTAATTTTGGATTTTGGGGGACACCTCCTTACTGTTCTCCATAGTGGCTGCACCAATTTATATTCCCACAAACAGTGCACAAGGGTTCCCTTTTCTCCACATTCTGACTCATGCTAACACTTGCTATTTCTTGTCTTTTGGTAATAGGCATTCTGACAAGTGTGAAGTCATGTCTCATTATGTTTTTGATTTTCATTTCTCTGCAGTTAGTGATGTTGACCATCTTTTCAAGTGCCTACTGGTCATCTGTATGTCCTCTTTGGAAAAATATCTATTCCGATCCTCTGCTCATTTTTAAAAATCAGATTCCTTGGTGTTTTTTTTTTGGTTGTTGTTCTTATTGAATTGTGAGTTCTTTATACATTTTGGTTATTAGGTATATAGTTTGCAAAAGTCTTCTCCCATTTAGTAGGCTGCCTCTTCATTTTGTTGATGGTTTCCTTTGCCGTACAGAAGCTTTTTAGTTTGATGTAATCCCATTTGTTTATTTTTGCTTTTGTTTTCTTTGCCTTTGGAGTCAGATCCACAAAAACATTGCTAAGACTGATGTCAAGGAGCTTACTGCCTATGTGTTTTTCTAGGAGTTTTATGGTTTCAGGTCTTACATGCAAGTCTTTAATCCATTTTGAGTTAATTTTTATTTATGGTATAACGTAGAGATACAGTTTCATTCTTATGTTTGCAGCTATCTAGGTTTCCCAACACAATTTATTGAAGGGACTCTCCTTTCTCCGTTATATTTTCTTGGCTCCTTTGTCATAAATTGATTGACCATATATACATGGGTTTATTTCTCAGCACTCTGTTTTGTTCTGTTGATCTATGTGTTTTTTTAATGCCAGTACCATGCTGTTTTGATTACTATAGCTTTGTAGTATAGTCTGATCATAGAGCATGATACCTCAGCTTTGTTGTTCTTTTTCAAGATTGTTTATCTGAAGTCTTCAGTGGTCCCACACAAATTTTAGAACTAATTGTTCTATTTCTTTGGAAAAAATGCCATTGGAATTTTGTTAGGGATTGCATTGAATCTGTGGATTGCTTTGAGTAGTAAGGATATTTTAACAATATCAATTCTTCCAATTGATGGGCACAAAATATCTTTATATTTGTTCTTCAATTTCTTTCATCATTGTCTTATAGTTTTCAGTGTATAGGTCTTTTACCTCCTTGGTTAAATTTATTTCTATGTATTTTATTATTTTTGAAGTAATTGTAAATGGGGTTGTTATTAGTTCATTATTGTATGGAAATGAAACAATTTTTGATAATAATTTTGTTCTGTAACTTTACTGAATTCATTTATTAGTTCTGACAGATTTTTGGTGGAGTCTTTAAGGTTTTTTATATATAGTATCATGTTATCTGCAAATAGTGGCAGTTTTACTTCTTCCTTTCTGATTTGAATGCCTTTATTTCTTTTTTTTTTGCCCAATTGCCTTGGCTAAGGCTACCAATATTATATTGAATAAGGGTGGAGCGAGTGGGCATCCTTGCTTTATTCCTAATGTTAGAAAAACAGCTTTCCACCATTGAATATGATACTAGCTGTGGGTTTGTCATCTATGGCCTTTATTATGTTGAGGTATGTTTCCTCTATATCCAGTTTGTTGAGAGTTTTTATTATAAATGGATGTTGAATTTTTTCAAATGGTATTTCTGCATTGATTGAGATGATCCTATGATTTTTATGTTTAATTTGTTAATGTGGTGTATCATGTTGATTGATTTGCACATGTTGAACTTTCATTGCATCCCTGAAATTAATCGCACTTGATTGTGGCATACAATCCGTTTAATGTATTTTTAAATTAAGTTTGCTGATATTTTGTTGAAGATTTTTACATCTATCTTCATAAGGGATATTGGCCTATAATCTTCTTTTTCTTTTTTTCTTTTTTTGCGGTACGCGGGGCTCTCACTGTTGTGGCCTCTCCTGTTGCGGAGCACAGGCTCCAGATGCGCAGGCTCAGCGGCCATGGCTCACGGGCCCAGCCGCTCAGCGGCATGTGGGATCTTCCCGGACCGGGGCACGAACCCGTGTTCCCTGCATCGGCAGGCGGACTCTCAACCACTGCGCCACCAGGGAAGCCCTAGATCTTTATTTTTAAACCTTCTTATATTAGGAGATAAATGAAATTATATAGACGATCTGACCAGTTAATTAAATAGGATAAGAATAACATGATAGTTCCAAGTTATGCTAAGTTCTTAGATAAATTTGGTAACTTGACTTTTAAAAATATATAGGCTTTACTTCAAAGGACAGGGTGCAATTCAAGAACTAGCAACTAGCAGGAGTAGCAGAAATAGAACAATGGGCAAGCATGGTGCCCTTAGTTGTGAAAACTGCATTTCATAATTCACTGTTTTCTTGAATTATAAATTCCAGTTTTCTTAAATTATATTAGGTTTTCTATTCCCAGGAACAGATTGATATACAAAATCTTCCTCTGAGTTGCTAGACAATTGATAAAACTTGGTTATGAACATGCATCAAATTCAGACCTTTACTTTTTGTCCTGCTTCCAGATATTCATTCCATGATATATAAATATGATAATAGCTAAGTGATGATATAAAGATTTTTTTTAACATCTTTATTGGAGTATAATTGCTTTACAGTGGTGTGTTAGTTTCTGTTGTATAACAAAGTGAATCAGCTATACATATACATATATCCCCATATCTCCTCCCTCTTGTGTCTCCCTCCCACCCCTCTAGGTGGACACAAAGTATGGAGCAGATATTTAAAAATATAAGGATATACGTAATGAGAGCCAAAATTTTCACTGTGAGAGAAGTAAGTTACAAATAAGAAAGGGGGAGGAAGACTAGAATTGCCTTACAGTACTAGATTAGAATCAGAGATCTCAGTATGAATGCAGGTAGGTAGGTAGGTAGGTAGATAGATACGTACATACATATACACATACATATACACATACATATACACATACATACATACAAACATACATACATATATGCATACATGAGTTGGAATACATGCATATATTTTCTAGTTCTGTTCACTGAGGAACCTAGAAGCAGTGATATTCCAGTAGCAACAGCATATTTATTGCCCAGATCTTGGTTTCTAAATGCCAGTCTCCAATAAAAGAAACTAGGGCTCCTTGGAGGAATGGCTGATTCTACAGCTGGGGTAGAGAAAATACAAAATGATCTAGGAGCCCCAAAGTAAGGAAATGCTATGAATGAATGAATGAATGGAGAAGGGACAGATATTTCTTACTGAATAAGTCTACTTAATAAATGTAGAAAAAAATGAGGGATGTATTAAACCATCATTAGACCAACACGGTTAACAGTTGTTGCAGGTAAGATCCACTGGAAATGATTAAAATCATTGGGTGAAACTTTAAGGTGAAATAGGATATTTGCATAGCCTCAAATTATCTCCCACAATATACTTATTAATCACTAGAGTAGTATTAACATATGTTTATACAAACTTTTTGGCAAGCAAATCTAATCTGAATGTCATAGGTAACCATTATCTGCAATGCCTTTTTTGCACTAGAGTATTCTATTAGGGTATGTTATCAGGTTTAGTTGGCTCATATAGGGACATAAGAAATAAATGGTAAGTTGATAATTAAACCAGTTTATTTTCACCTTCTGGTAAAACATTTCAAAATAAATAGCAATCTGTGAAAATGACAAAGTAGGGAGGAGACATTTTACTGCTACATGTTACTCCATCCTTGTTGAAATATCTACTCTTTTTTTTAATTGCTGCATAACAAATTATTGCAAATTTGGAGGGTTAAAAACAATACCTATTTATTGTCTCACAGTTCTGTAGCTCAGAATTCCCAGGGAGCTCAGCTGGGTTCTCTGCTCAGGGTCTCTCAAGACTGCATCAAGTCTTTAGGGAAAAATTTGCTTTAATCTTTCAGGTTTTAGATGGAATTCAGTTCCTTGAAGTTATAAAACTAAGGTGGCTGTTTCTTTGTCAAATGACCCTTCCCATTTTTAAGCCTGGTGCCTGTTTTCTCGCTTAGCATCTTCCTCTCTTTCCCTTCTGCTACCAGTTGGAGAAAACTCTTGGCTTTTTAAAGGGATTGTGTGATTAGATCAGGACACACTCCATATTTTAAGACCAACTGTGCCATATAACAACCTATTCACAGGAGGGATGTTTCGTCATATTCATTGGTTATGGGGGGTTCATAACCAATGAAGTACATCTTTGTGGGGAGCCATTTTAGAAATTCTGCCTAACACAATAACATCTTGTTAATCTTTAGAGTTGTGTCTCTTGTTCAGTTTTGTTCCTACCATGTGGGCAAACAATTTCGTCGCAGATAAGATGTCCTTCCTGTATAATAAGATCTTTTAGTCATTGGAAACAATATGTCCCATCACCTTGATTTTCATCAGTAGGGTAAACAGTCTCAGGTTATGTCAGGTATGTTTTTATTTTGCAGAAATTTAAACATGAGAAAAAGATAGCGAAATAGATATGTTCTAAACAAGATGATTAGGGTGGTTTCATTGTGTAACCAAATTATGCATTTAAGTGGTGAAGGAGTGAAGGAGCAAACTTCAGTGCACATTCATTCGGTGATGATAGTCTGCTTGTGGTGCAGCCGTCCCCATTGTGCAATAATAATAAGCTGATCAGATATTTCCTCTTCAGTGTAAGGGAATGAGGTTGGGAAAGTGGGGCTGATTTGATGTAACTATATTTCTACTTCTGGCCAAACAATTTTCCTGGGGTTACTAGCAGTTACCCTTGTGATTGCAAATGAGCCTGTACTTAAGAGATTCAGCCCTTAGGATTTTCTTGATATTCCTACATTAAACCCAATTTGTTTTCTCCATTGTTCTTCAGACCTAATTGGTAGATTTATTAGCCTTTTGTTATGCCTCAGTTTCACCTGTTATGGAGAATGATTCCTTAGAATATGACAGAGAATGCATGTTTTAGGTGAAAATATTCCGCATGACCTCCTCAGATTTGTTCTAGTATATTTGTGTAGTATAGGAACAATCTGAGACATATACTGAATTGTTTTTTAAGTAGACAGGATTTCCTATGCTTGTTACATTTGAAGTATCGATTTGCTGGATGCTAAAATTTATTTTTTTATTGACGTATAGTTGATTTACAGTGTTGTATTAAATTCTGTACAGCAAAGTGATTCATATATATATATATATGAATATATATATATCATTCTTTTAAAAATTCTTTTCCATTATGGTTTGTCACAGGATATTGAATATACAATAGTTTGTATAAGCTAACCCCAAACTCCCAATCCATCCTTCCCCCACTCCCCCGCCTTGGCAACCATAAGTCAGTTCTCTATGTCTGTGAGGCTGTTTCTGTTTCATAGATGGGTTCATTTGTGTCATATTTTAGATTCCGTGTATAAGTGATATCATATGGTATTTATCTTTCTCTTTCTAACTTCACTTAGTATGATTGGATGCTAAAATTTAGAGGATAATAGACTAAAGATAGAAAGTTGTGTGTAATATTCCGCAGAAAACACATTTTGGGGAAAAAAGCATAGTTCTGACATAAAATTTGATGATTTTCCCTGTGATAAGGAAGTTTCTGAAATTCTTAGGTTGCCCTTCCATTTAGGACTACATTTCTGGGTGGTAACCTGACCCCGTTAGGCACAGAGTTGTGTGGTGCTGAGAATTTTCTCCAACACTTGATTGGGATCTTATCCATGTTGTGTTCTCTCAGAGGCAATAAAGGGCTTAGGAAATGTGTCTTCACATAAAGTACAACAAACACAATTCAAATGTGAAAAAAAATCCTTGTTTTATTTAATGCCATAAATTTCACTATTTAGCAAAATGAGGTTTAAAACAAAATTTCTAAAAGGTTTCACCATTGGAATGATTATTGGAAACCCAAAATAAAGAGGAATGTTGAGCCAATTCGTAAGTAACACAAATCGAAAATCCAGTTTCCGTGGGAAGTATGATTTTCTCATTTGGATTACCTGCAAAATTCTTTACTTGTGAATTGTAAGGTGAAGTGTCTTTAGAATTCATAGAGGAATGCAAAAGTATGGTCTCTGGAGTCCTGGTTTTTCATCCCAATTACTAGTGATGTGAATGTGAATAAATAGATTATGCTTGTTTTCTCTTCTGTAAAATGGGATGACAATTGTAATGCCTTATGCAGTGTGAGTGTTCAAGAAGCCCTTGGATGAAGAGCACTGTTGGAATTTCCTGGCATTCATTTAACTTTTACTATTAGAGAGACCCAATAAATACACATTGTCTAAGAAGTGAAAATATTATCCTAATAGGGACTTGTTTGGAGAGTGAAAGTTTAAGTCAATCTTTAAGTCATCCTAGGATGAAATAAGGAAATAAGGATGTTTCTGAATTTTTTCTTAAAAGAATTGGTCTGAATAACTGTTATCCTTTCCCAGTTTTGTTTTCATTTTTGTTTTCTTTTTTTCCTTTGCCAGAGAAAATAAAAGTGAAATAAGTTTAATCTAGCTCTGTCTACTTAAGGAGCTCAGATGTTCTGGCATTCATATTTTATGTGAAAGCATATTATTTGAAAATATACAGCTGAAAGCCAAGAAAAAACCCTGTGAAAGCAAATCTTAAAAATGAAATGAAACCCTAAGTGCTTTATAGGAAAAGGAATTTTTATTTTACCTTTAAAATTACCTCTAATCATAGATGCTGTAAATGGATGACTGGGGTAGTTATCTAATGCAAAGCAAACCATATTAATGCCTACCTTGTTCAGATAATTCTGGAGAGTAATTTTTTTCTTTGTTTTGAATTATGCAAATAATTACCTCTGCTTATTACTCCCATTTGTTAGTGTAGGTGTTGCCTTAATCTAGATCATGACAAAAATAGGGCATTTTACAGTCATCTTAAGAAGCCCAACTGTTAGATACCACTTTCAAAGATTTTCTAACGCCTTGGAACTTAATCTTTTATAGTTTTAAACTCTAAAAACTGCAGACTCTTTTCCAAGAAAAATTCCCATATATAGAAAATTGTGCATACAATTGAGGGGCTCACATTCCAAAAACTGCCAGTGAAAACCAGGTTAAGAACCCCCTGCTGTTGCAGAAATAAACTGGCTGCTGTTTACCAGCCAAATTGAAGAGTTGTTACTTAACAAGCACCCTGTGATGTATATTGAAAACTTTTTAAATAAAATGGGAAAAATGTTTCCTTAGGGATCTAGTTCTTTAATATGGAATATGTTTTGAAGATGTTGCAAATACTCTTGTAGTTTGATTATGATGGACAAAATGATGTTTAAAAAATACAATGAAAGTTCTGAAAATTCACCTAAACCTCTATAAAATCAAATTCATGCAACCGTTTCTACTGTTGCTAGTTGTGGTTATTATAACTTTTTTCTTCCGCATGTGTCAGTAATACTGCTGTAACATTTTCCTCATCAGCTGCTGTGCTAATTTTTTTCTGTCTTTAAAGTTTAACTACTATACATTAATTCATACTCATGATGCCTCGTTCTCTCTGTTTCTCTCTCTCTCTCTCTCTCTCTGTCTCTGTGTCTCTCACACACACACACACACACTCACACACACAGGCACAGCTCTCATTTTCATAGCCGCAATATTATTCCATTTTATTTAGTTTATTTGTATCACCACTGCTTGGATATTTGAGCACTAACAGCAAAGCAAACCCCAACATGTTCACTGCATTTGAATTGGAGTATGTTCTTTGGTTATATTTTGTACTCATCTTTTCCCATTATCTAAGACTTGATTTTTGGCCACTTGATTCTGCTGGCATTCATTCATTCCCAGTCTTTAATGTGGCCTGCCAGGCCCTATACTATCTGTACCCACCTGCCCCCAGCCCTTTGTCCTATTCCTTTCCTCTGTAGCCAAGCTGGCCTCCTTTGCCATTTCTTGAACACATCAGACACCCAGGCCTTCGGGCCTTTGCTCTAAGTTATTTCCTCTGCTTGGAATGTTCTTTCCCCATATGTCTGATTGACTAAATTCCTCATCTTCAAGTCTCTGCTCAAATTTCACCCTCCCAAATGATAACTACCTTGACACCCTAGTTAATTCTGCTTTTGCTCCCACACACCCAATCTCCTTGTTCCCAATCTCTTTATTCTGCTCTTTCTGTTTTTCCACAGTACTTATCACCTTTTGATAGATTTTATAGTTTATTTGTTCAACCCCAAACCGTGCCCCCCCCCACCACTAAACCCATGCAAAGTAGAATGGAAGCCATATGAGGGATGAGGGCAGGGATCTCTGCCTCCTTTCTTCGCTGATAGATCCTAAATCTCTAAAACAAGGCCTAATAGTAGCCACTTAATGAATATACTTTAAAAACATTAAATGAATAACTATTACATATTCAGCATTGAGACAGTCACTGGATGCAGATGAAATATATCACCCTGTCATCCTTTGGAGTCTCAGCCTAGAAGGAAGAAGAGCAAATAAATGACATTTGTTGATAGAACATCATCTCTAGGTACACTGGGGATGTGATGTTGAACAAAACCCAATGAAAATACAGCCTTCATGTTGCTCACATATTAATTAGTGAGCAGGTTTACTGTTAGTGTGAAGTGTGTTCTAACTAGTGCGATATCAGTGTCTACATGTGGGTGCTGTGGGAACATAGCTGTGCGTGGGTAGAGGGGTGAGGGAGAGATTCCAGTAGGGGGTGGTCCTTGGAAGCTGGAGTCTGTAAGGTAGATTTTGGTGGGGAAGAACATTCCAGATGAAGGGAGTTCTATCCGTAGGCCTTGGTATTCATTGCCAACCTAGTGCTTTACTTCTTGCCTCTCGCCACTGATACCTTCTGTGTTACCTGGCTCTACCTCTGCTGTGAGAATTCCTCTTTAAACAGAGGTTCCAGACTATAGCCTTTAGATGTACAAAAGCATTACCACCAAAATTTTAAAGTCAGGGCATTTTTACATAACCGTGTCTGGATTCTCTTTAAAAATCTTACGAATGAAAAAAAAAAAAAAAATCTTACGAATGGCCACAGCCTGCTGTTAGGGAACGTGCTCTCCGTTTTACCCTAGTCCCCGTCCTGCGCAGCCCCTGCAGGCTTCTGAGTTTGTGAATCTTAGACTGAAATTGGGAACAAATTTGCTCTTCCTGGTAGTTTCCTCCGTTTTGTGTCATTTTCCCCTTTCCATATGTCCTCTGTGAAAGTGCAGTAAAGAGTATAGGATACTTGCTTCAACCCTAGCTCCGTTCTTTGAGTAGATAGTGAACGAGTTAGCAAAACTGTTCCACCTCAGAACACCCTGTGACTGCATTCTCTGAAACCTGGCTGCTGTGGGGATGATGCATGTGTGTATGTATAGAGATATATATGGATATATTTAATGTAATATACATGTAATTTTATTTTTAAGTTGAAAATAGAAAGGGTTTATAGTAAAATTAAAATGAATTCATTTAGACTGGTTTATACCTAAGAAAGCAGTTAGAATTTGTTTATATCCCGCTGCAATGTAGTACTGCAAGTTTGTGGTGTTGTTATTAACTCACATATAATGACTGCTCATTCTGGGTTGGGTTCAGAGTTAAAGGTTTAATATATATTATTTCAGTTAATTCTTACAGCTGTGGAGCAGATCTTATTATCCACATTCTGTAGATTAGGAAGTTGAGGATCTGAGAGCATAAATAAAATTAAAGTGTTACATTTAGAAAGATTCAGAAGAGTTTCATGTATCCCTTGCACTCCAGGCAAAGAATAGGCCCGATTTTTTTAAATATTTATGACCATTTAGTTACTAGTTAATAACCCATTTTTGGCTTTTAAAACACGTCCCTGTTATACATTGTTTCATTTGTTTGCTTTGGGGAAAAGAGGGTAAGAATGATTTCTACCTAGTGTTTATTATCTACCATATTAAATTCTGTAGAGCAGTTCTTGAATCTTTGATTAGGAAATATTCAGTAGAGGGTATGGGTGTTCTTTTTCATTTCTTTATTAACTTAATTTTTAAAAATGGAATTGCTATCGTGCTGTGTTGGTATTTGTTTTAAAGATTTAATGACTCTATGTTAGGCTTTGTTGATAAATCCACCAAAATTTAATCTGGCTAATGCTATGATGTCAGTTTGGCTTTTTTTTTTCTTTGGTACTTTGATCTTACACTTTGCTCACGGTATTTCATTGATTAAATTTAGCTCATTAACATCTTCTGCAAACTAATTGATTCTCCAATAAGAGGTTTTGTCTTCTTGTCAACTCTTTGTCTCAACAAAATTAGTTATCATTACATCCTAAAGCTAATTATTTTATGAATGGAGTGGTGATTTTCTGATGTCTACTGTATGAATAGTAATTGATAATGACTTAAAAAAAATCAAGCTGTAGTTTAAAGGTGCTATCATCATCATCATTAATTTGGGGGATACTTGGGTAATTTGGGTAGTTATGGTACAGCATAATTCTTGGTCCCTTGGGGTGAAAAAATAGAGATAAGAAACCTAAAAGCTCTCTATAAAAGGTAAGCTATTATTGTTTTCGTTTGCATACACATCAATACCTTGCTTTATAGAATGGTTATCATATGGAATCTCAAAATGGAATACATAAATTTTGGTCAATAAGGAAAAAATTCAGTTCAGAAAAAAATTGCATGCAATTGCAAAATTAAAAAGAAAAAACTGCAGTAGGTTAATTCAGCATCTACTAAAAATGCTTGTTTAAGAACTGCGTCAATAATAATTTCAACTTCAAGAAGATACCTCAAATGTATTTAATTATGATAATTTACATTTCACAAAAATAATACCTTGATAGCCTTTTGTTCCTTATAAAGTCAGTTTCCACAATCTCCTCTAACTACGTTAATTTTTCATGAATCCTGAGTAAACATTCCTATTACTTACTGTGTAACTGTCCCTGAAATACTGGTGGAAATTCCATACAAGGGTGTAAATGAGCATTCAACTCCCTTTTTAGAGAGACATGGCTAATTTTTAACAATAATTTGAGCAGGGTTTCTTTTACATTCAATCAACATTTATTAAGCACCTTCAATATCCAGATACTGCATAAGCTTTGAAGAAATAATATAAAATAAACAGTGGGGAAAGATAGACATGTAAATAGATGTGTAAATGTAAAATAGACTATGAGAAAATTTGATAGTAGTTTATCATCAGAACACATTGGAGAGTTCCTAATCCAGGGTGGGTCAGGAAATAAGAAATTGGGAAGAAAAGATGATTCCTAAACTGAATGTTAGGAAGCATGAGCAGCACTTCACCTCTCAACTCCCCAAAAGTGAGCGGGTATGGGCTTCCCTGGTGGCGCAGTGGTTGAGAGTCCGCCTGCCGATGCAGGGGACACAGGTTCGTCCCCTGGTCCGGGAAGATCCCACATGCCGCGGAGCAGCTAGGCCCGTGAGCCATGGCCGCTGAGCTTGCACGTCCGGAGCCTGTGCTCCGCAACAGGAGGGGCCGCAGCGGTGGGAGGCCCACATACCGCAAAAAAAAAAAAAAAAAAAAAAGTGAGCGAGTATGATGGGCGGGTGAGAAAGGTGTTCAAATGACCTAAGTATCTAAATAAGAAACCAATGAGGCAGTCTAATTGTTTAGTCCTGTGGATGCCTTTATGATAAAAGCAAATATCAAAATGTGAAGATAGAACAAGGCAGAGGAGGTGATTCATTCCAACAGGGAGAAAACAGGGAAGCTTAACCAAAAAAATCCAAATGAACTTAATCTTCCTCATTATACTTCTTAAAAATTTTTTTTCAGCAAGTGACAACAAGGTAAGAAAAGGGTGAGATTGTAAAATCAGTGGACTGTTCTAGTTAAGTTGCCATTTGCAGAATTAATTATGGAGATCTGCAGTTGTACAGAATACTTTGAAACAGAATCTGTTCATAACATAACAGCACAATTTCATAGTTATCTTAGTCGTCTTGCACTTGGGGCTGCCAGTAGTAACAGGAGCTGTTTCAGTGCATATAACGTGGAGAGCAAAAGGGTGGAAAATGTGGAAAACCTTAAAACAGCGCTCTTCCAAAGTGTTCAGAAAGACAGATTTATAGTGAGTCACTCTATTGTAGAATTATGTGGTGACTAATTCACAAGAGTCAAAGTCGAGGATGAGGTCTTCCCCTGTAAAAAGTCCTGGGGAGACTACTTGTACCCAGCGTGATTCTCTGACTACAGTGTCACAGTGTCACACAGTATTTTGATACAGTCCTCTTAGTGTGGATCATCTTTTCTCTGTTTTCCTTTAAAATGCGTGGAATCCTAGAAGGAATTGCAGGATGGTGGTTGGAGTAGGGTGGACAGATGTGTATGGGAAATAGAAGAAGTAGATCACAGAGGGTTCAAAGGATAATCTCCATCTATATCAGCTTTTACCAGATCAGAGTAAAATTTGATACAAGATCGCCTTTAAGATGTTACCTTTCATAGTGATTTAGATACCAGGAGGGTTACTTTTGGAATCACAGACCTGATGTAGAAGCCTCGCTTGCCACTTGATAGTCATGCAGTCCTGGCTTTACTTCATTCTGCCGGGGGCAGGGAGGGGGGCTCCTTTTCTTCATCAGGAATAATGAAGATATGAGCACAGCCCTCATAGGTAGAGAATATGGTAGAAACAGGATAAGGCTTGCAACACATTTCTGGTATATGGCTGCTGCTTCTGCTACCATGGATTTTGTTATTTTTGTTGATGACAATAGTGCTAGTATTCTTACAATGACCTACTTACAGGGGAACAAGGAGGGCCTTCAAGAACTTCCATAAGCTACAGATGGCAGTGGCACTTGCAGTCGAGTCCAGCCCTGGGATTATGGACTACTGATAAATTCAGTGAGGGGTAGGGCTTCCTGCCCTGGGATATTCTCACCCTTCTCACAGCACAGTGAATTGAATGCCAAGTGAAAAAGCTGTGCAGGAATCCCCTTTGGTGTGAGGTAAAGGAAGGGCTCGCTAATGTTGTATTTTAGTAGTTGATTTTATTTTTAATGCTTCTGTTGCTATCTCTAGGGAAGAGTTAGCACGAGTCCAGAATCAGTGGAAGAGGAATTTGGATTCTTTTCCAGTAACTCTAATGGAGTTAGAAACATGCCCACCTGGCCCTGCAGTGGTGCAGGGTGTGCAATTATCACGTGCCAGAATACATCTAATGCGCAGTCTGTACAGTAAAACCGTATTTTCAGTTTTATTTTCTGCAAAATTAGCTGACCTTTGTCACCATACCAGTGAGTACGATGCTATGGCTTTACTGTTGATCCAAATTAAGCTAAAATGAGCCCAGCCTGAGTGGATCTCTAACTTCCTTAAAAAAACAAACAAAAACTGGCAACTGTGCTAAAAGTCTTCCTTTATCCCTCTGAGAGGAAATAGAAATACCTGCTACCAAGAAAATACTCACTTTGCCTAAAATGATGGCCAAAATGCGAACATTTTCCCAGGATGAATTGTTAAAATCGCTTTGTTTGTTTCCTATTGTCTATAGTGTTGACTCTGTGGATCACCTTTACTTCATTTTAATTGTTTCCAACCTCTTATTTACAGCTGCTTTAGTACTAACTGGGATTTTACCAACACAAGGGAAGGATTAAGTTTCTTTTACAAAGAAACATAGCTTGAAGGAAATGACATTTTTAATGCTACTTTCAGTTCTTTTTCATTTCTGATGTTTCTGCGCTGCTCCCTGAGCATATTCATTAAAGGTCATCTAAAGAACTTCTGTTAAGGCTTCTTGGTCAAGATAATTTGATTGCTATATGCAAACAATCTTGCAAGATTTGTACGTTCACATAGGTGCCATTCATGTTGATGAATGTATCTCTTGTTTAGCTTTAATATTCAGAATTCATGTCAGCATATATCTTTGCATTTCTGAAGTAATTCTGATAAAAATATACAAGCAGATTTATTTTTCTACTGCATTCCTGCCTTAGTATGATAATAGAATACTTCTTTCAAAGGCTATATCTCTAACACTGCTTACACTTTGGTGACAGATGTCCAGTTTGTATTTCATTGTCACCATATTGTTTGGCCTGAAAAATATTAAGGAACGTGGATTTGACATAATATTACGGTAACTATACCACATATTTGATGAATCCTGTTAAGTCCGTTTAGCGTACATGAACCTTACGGAGCAGAGCACCAGAATGGCATTTCTTTACCTGCATGTTGCATGGCTCTTTTCTTCAAACCCTACTCATACCACGCAGATTAACATAAACACAGAGGAAGAAAAAGTTCCAAGTTTCCCAGGAATAGGGTGCACTTAATAACAAACAACAGTAACAGAGTAACCAGCATTTACCGAATTCTTACTAGGCCAAATACTCTTCTAAGTAATTGATATGTACTGTCTCAGTCTTCAGAACAACCCTATGAGGTAGATAGTTATTTTATCCATAAGACAGGTGAGGCCCAGAGAGATTAAAATATCTTGCCCACGGCCGCCTAGCCACTAGCTTCCAGAGCCAGAATTAAATTAACAGTGGTTGTATTAGTTTCCTATTGCTCCTATAATGAATTGCCACTAAACCTAATTGCTTAAACAACACAAATTTATTATCTTACAGCTCTGGAGGATAGAAATCCAAAATGAGTCTCACTAGGCTAAAATCAAGGTCTTGGCAGGACTGTGTTCCGTTCTGGAGGTTCTAGGGGAGAATTCTTTTTGCCTTTTATAGTTTCTCAGGGTTTCCAGTAATCCTTTGCTTATGGACGCTTTCCATCTTCAAAGCCAACAATGGCCTGCCGAGTCTCTCTCACCACAACACTGACTCTCTCTTTTCTGTCTCCATCTTCCTCTTTTTTTTTTTTTTTTTTGCAGTACACGGGCCTCTCACTGTTGTGGCCTCTCCCGTTGCGGAGCACAGGCTCCGGACGCGCAGGCTCAGCGTCCATGGCTCACGGGCCCAGCCGCTCCGGTCATGTGGGATCTTCCCGGACCGGGGCACGAACCCGTGTCCCCTGCATTGGCAGGCGGACTCTCAACCACTGCGCCACCAGGGAAGCCTTCTTTTAAGGACCCTCGTAATTACATTGGGCTCACCTAAATAATCTAGGACAATCTCTTTATTTTAAGGTCAGCTGATTTGAAACCTTAATATCATCTACAGCCTTGATTCCACTTTGCCATGTAACATAACATTCACAGGTTCTGAGATTAGGAAGTGGACATGTTAGGGAGTTCATTTTTCTGCCTAACACAGAGTTTGATTACAGCTGGGTCATTCTTTAATTGAGGCCTTTGAGTAAAACTCACAAGCTATTTTTAGTGTCTCCAGTGCATTGTGGCTATATTTGTTTTAGGTTGGGAAGCAAAATTTGAAACTAAGATCCTGTAAAAGCAACTTGTCTACCAAGTGTTGCCAGGAAAAATAGATACAGGAGTGAGGAAATGGAAAGAAGAGGTAAAGGAACACAAGCAAGGGAGTAATATGAAGCAAAATCACAGGGAGCGTAAAGTTGGTTCGGCACTGCAGGGAAAGATGCGGAAACAGTGTGGGTCATACTTCAAAGTTGCACTGCACTGATTGAGGACGAGAGGATTGAAGTAGTTATACTGCTACAACCTAGTCATTGGTTCAGACTGTCCTCTCAGAGTAAATCCCCTGGCATTTCCTGCTTGCTTATAGACAAATAGATTCCAGTTGCCTGAGGGCATTCCTCCCTTAAGAAGACCTAACTTTGGGTTTTGGGGAGGGAAAATATCAATACATCATGAGCCTGTGTGCACTACAATGATAAAAGAGACCCAACGGGAAATGGACAGAGCACTGATGGTGTCTGCTACAGTACTGAACTGTTTCTACTCATCTGCTTACCTTCCCCTATTATATTATAGAGTATGAAAAGACTTCAACACCATATAATACTGCTTCCCCTTAATTTTGCTGGTGGAAATGAGAAGCTCCAAAAATAACTACAGAATCCAGCTGCCTATCAATAGGCATTCATTTATTTATTCATGGAATCATTTTAAAATATCTGTTGTTTATGTAACTCTTTGCCAGGTGTGTTGTATAAGAATAGTCCCTTCGTTCAATTTGTCAAAGACAAATTACTCAAACAAAATTACATAAAAATACGAGACACTAAAATTCAGTATTTTGTGAAATGCTTCACTCAGTGACTCCTATAGCTTTTCAAAGTACAGAGCAGCCAGTGGGGTATAGAGAAGATCAGTGACATCTTCAGGTATAAACCAGTGATCTTAGTACCTACCTCAAGGGACTTTTGGTGAAGGTTAAATGCAGTAATGCATATGAGCACTGGTGGCGTGGTGCTAGAATGAAGTGACTGCTCAATAAATTTTAGCAGAATCTATTTCAGCTGAAGCTTTGTGTTTAGCTCAAATTTGGTCTATATTTTGCATAGACAGAAATATATGTATATAGGCAATTTAGAAGAAATGATAGTAATGTTAATTTTTTTAACATCTTTATTGCAGTATAATTGCGTTACAATTTTGTGTTAGTTTCTGCTGTATAACAAACTGAATCAGCTATATGTATACATATATCCCCATATCCCCTCCCTCTTGTGCCTCCCTCCCACCCTCCCTATCCCACCCCTGTAGGTGGTCACAAAGCACCAAGCTGATCTCCCTGTGCTATGCAGCTGCTTCCCACTAGCTAGCTATTTTACATTTGGTAGTGCATATATGTCCATGCCACTCTCTCACTTCGTCCCAGCTTACCCTTCACCCTCCCCATGTCCTCAATTCTGTTGTCTATGTCTGTGTCTTTATTCCTGCCCTGCCCCTAGGTTCATCAGAACCATTTATTTTTTCTAGATTCCATATACATGTGTTAGCATATGGTATTTGTTTTTCTCTTCCTGACTTGCTTCACACTGTATGACAGACTCTAGGTACATCTACCTCACTACAAATAACTCAATTTCATTTCTTTTAATGGCTGAGTAATATTCCATTGTATATATATGTACCACATCTTCTTTATCCATTCATCTGTTGATGGACACTTAGGTTGCTTCCATGTCCTGGCTATTGTAAATAGTGCTGCAATGAACATTGTGGTGCATGACTCTTTTTGAATTATGGTTTTCTCAGGGTATTTGCCCAGTAGTGGGATTGCAGGGTCATATGACAGTTCTATTTTTAGTTTTATAAGGAACCTCCATACTGTTCTCCATAGTGGCTGTATCAATTTATATTCCCACCGACAGTACAAGAGGGTTCCCTTTTCTCCACACCCTCTCCAGCATTTATTATTTGTAGATTTTTTGCTGATGGTCATTCTGACCGGTGTGAGGTGATACCTCATTGTGGTTTTGATTTGCATTTCTGCAATGATTAGTGATGTTGAGCATCTTTTCATGTGTTTGTTGGCAATCTGTATATCTTCTTTGGAGAAATGTCTATTTAGGTCTTCTGCCCATTTTTGGATTGAGTTGTTTGTTTTTTTTGATATTGAGCTGCATGAGCTGCTTGTATATTTTGGAGATTAATCCTTTGTCAGTTGCTTCGTTTACAAATATTTTCTCCCATTCTGAGGGTTGTCTTTTCATCTTGTTTATGGTTTCCTTTGTTGTGCAAAACCTTTTAAGTTTCATTAGGTCGCATTTGGCATTTGTTTATTTTTGTTTTTATTTCCATTTCTCTAGGAGGTGGGTCAAAAAGGACCTTGCTGTGATTCATGGATTCATGTTATAGAGTGTTCTGCCTATGTTTTCCTCTAAGAGTTTTATAGTGTCTGGCCTTGCATTTAGGTCTTTAATCCATTTTAAGTTTATTTTTGTGTATGGTGTTAGAAAGTGTTCTAATTTCATTCTTTTATAGTAATGTTAATTAAAGAAAATTAAATGAGTTCAAAAGTCTCATTTTTTCTTTATACAAAATAGCATCTCGGTGGTTGTTAGTTTTAAGCTACCAGTTGAGTCAATAAAATGCACATTTTAGGATTTATATGTCTTACTAGGTACTTCTCAGGGTCAGGAAAAATAAGTCTTAGAAAAAAATAAATTAAAATCAGCCTTTAGTTCTGTGACTAAATGAGCTATCTTCTACCATAACTTTAAAAATATATGTATAGCCCATAAATCATTATTTTAACTTGGAATTAATTAACCTTCTAACTCAAATTTAAAATTAAACATAAATCCTGAATTTTTAGCTGTCCTACTCTGCACAAATGATGAAATAATGACTGTGTTTTCATACTTATTTTTATTTATTTATTTATTTATTTTTTCCGGTATGTGGGCCTCTCACCAATGTGGCCTCTCCCGTTAAGGAGCACAGGTTCCAGACGCACAGGCTCAGCGGCCATGGCTCACAGGCCCAGCCGCTCCGTGGCATGAGGGATCCCCCTGGACTGGGGCACGGACCCACGTCCCCTGCATCGTCAGGCGGACTCTCAACCACTGTGCCACCAGGGAAACCCCTTCATACTTATTTTTAGTGTACACGTATATCTATCTACATTTGAACACACTGATTTATCGCTAAATGTCACGTTAGCTGTCAAATGGACAATGAAGTAATAGATAAAACGCAATTCTCTGAAGGAATGATTTAATGATGATATTTTGATTGTTAAAGACCAAACTGTAGAGTGAGTTGTAAAGGAAAACATTTGGGATGGTTAAAAATTGATGTCGTCTTATTTTTATAATAAGCATCAAAGTACAGTATGCAGTGCAGTACACATCCAATACCTTTCAACATTACTTCGTCCTTTACCTGGTGAAATGACTTACCATTTGCTGTGGTCTTGTAGTTGTTTATGAGCAAAATATATATTTTTATCACCCTGGAAGGTAGAAAAAGGAAGTTAGTAAAGAGACCACCTCTGCTGAGCCTTTTGATTATTTGACATTTTTTAAATAAGTTTCTGTTATGACATGGAAAAATACCTTGAAAGAGGGAATATATAGATATTGGTGTATGTATGTATATATATATATATACATACATATATATATATATATAGTATAAAAAATGGAGTAAATAATATCTGGGGGTTCTTTCTCTAAAATCCTAAAAGAGTTTCTTCCTGTAAGACATAGTTTGAGAATTGAAAATATCTTATTTCTTTTTAAGCTAAGATACGTTGTCATATCCATTATTTGCTTAATTTATACCACTCTGTTGGCACCAAATCTGATAAAACAAAAATCAACCTTTTTGGAATTTAGCTCTTCTATATACCCATTTTGTGAGCTCTTGAATTTCAGAATCCAGCCACAAGTGTGTAATATTCTTCTTCACTTTTCTGGAAGAATATGGAAATCTAAATATAGTTTTAATTTCATTTGACTAGAGGTCGTATCTACTTTCACTTGATCTGTATTGACGGTATTTCTAAAAATGTTTAACAATAAACACCATGGAAACTAAATGGAGGTCGCACAGATGCTATTTTTTAACCAGTAAAAAGTCTCTTCTCATTCATATTTTCTTAAAATCTTATAAGGAGGAACTCACCAAATTTATATGCAAAGTAGAATGTTGCTATTTTGCTTTATTGTTTAGTGAAATTAAGAGACAACAGCTTTACTTTATTACCATCTAGAAGAAACCCACATCTGAGTCTAAACTGTCTCCAATTCCAGAAGGAAGAAGAAATTACAATCCATACAAAGACACTCCATATTAGGTTTTAGGCTGCTGGATCACTTGTGTTTTACAGTTGGTTATACTTGAATACATATTCAAGAAGTTGGTGAGAAGTAGACTTGATTTGTTTTGAAACTTAATTGTGGTAAGAATGATATAATAACCCTTAAGTGCCATGTGGAATTAAGGCATCATGTCATTAAGTTATCCTTGGCTTTGTAGCATGTAGCAGAGTACCATGCAGGATTGCAACAGAGGATAGAATGGAGCCCTGGGCTCTTCTCTTAGTTCCTCTTTGAAATCATCCAGAGAGGTGAACATTCACTTTTATTTGTTTTTGTTTTTGTTTTTTTCTTCAATGCTTATTTTTTAAAATAGCAATGAAATAATAGAGTCTCTAAACTGTCAATTCATAAGTATTTAATGAAGTCCCTCCAGGTGTCCAGCACTGAAGCAGGCATGTTAGAGATAGAAAGAACTAATAAGCATGACTTGTTTCTTGACTAGGGTTACCAGATAAAACACAGGACACCCAGTTACATTTGAGTATCAGATAAACAATGATTTTTCTTTTAGTATAAATATGTCCCCTGTAATATCTGCTAAATCTATTTTTACTTGCTACATTTGAAACCCTCTTCCTCCAGAAACTCACAGGGTAGTGAGAGAAGTAACTTACATATATTAAATCCTTAGGGAGTAACATAAAACAGCATGTAAGGAAGTTCTACATTGTGTAGTTTAGGTCAGAACTTCATAGTTTTTGTTTTGTTTTGTTTTTCCTCCTGTGGCATAAATCATAGATGGCCCTAGTGAGAAGCATTAAGGCCTATAGCATAAATTTTGAGTTATGGTAGTTCCTGGTTATTTTCTTCCATTTCTTTCAATTCAAGAAAGCAAATGTGGGCTTCCCTGGTGGCGCAGTGGTTGGGAGTCCGCCTGCCGATGAGGGGGACATGGGTTCGTGCCCTGGTCCGGGAGGATCCCACATGCTGCGGAGTGGTTGGGCCCGTGAGCCATGGCCGCTGGACCTGCGCGTCCGGAGCCTGTGCTCCACAACGGGAGAGGCCACGGCAGTGAGAGGCCCGCGTACAGCAAAAAAAAAAAAAAAAAAAAAAGCAAATGTAAAAGCACTTAACGAGAGTGTCTTTATTATAGAGATGATCCTAAAGCTACCCTAGTCTTTAAATAAATTTTTAAAATAAATTTTAAATAAATTTTTAAATAAATTTTTCAAAAGTACCTTTCAGCTATTATTAGTAACAAATTACTTGCATACCCGATTTTGTCACATTAACATGTGTGTTGTTAAGAAGTCTCACATCTTATTTATATTTATTTTTGGCCACGCTGTGCAGCATACGGGATCTTCGTTCCCCAAGCGGGGATCGAACCCGTGCCCCTGCAGTGAAAGTGCGGAGTCTTAACCACTGGATGGCCAGGAAAGTCCCGTCACGTTACCTTTAGATGTCATAGAATGTCCTGATTCCCCCCCAAGACCAGTGTGAATCAGAGGAGTTAGAAACAGTATCATCAGAAAGATTGGATTTGAATGAGGTCTCGAAAGCATAGACAGAATGCTGTAAGTGGCAGAGTGTGAAAAGTTTGCAGTAGACCCAGAAGGGTAGCCAATTCTCAGCCAATAGAATGACCAGAACAAGAGGTTACCCCAAAACAGAAATACCCTCTCAGCTTCCTCAAGTCATTGAAAATCAATGGAGGGGTTACCTCAAAAATCCTCTTTTGACAAAGCAGTGCATTTTAGACAAAGACCTAAACCGCTGGGAAAAACACAGCTGTGTCTTCCTATCTGTTCACAGCTTCTCTGTCTATTCTGTTGTATTTTAATTGCTAAACAGCGTTTAAGAAATTAGATTTATAATGAAATTAAACTGTTAATATTTTAAATTCTCAAATGAGTTTGAGAAATGACATTTTTATGTAAAGCCTTCAGAGCAGTGAGAGTTATTTGGGAAACTTTCTCTAACCTCCAGAGTGTCTCAAAATATTTACAGTATCATGAACAAGATTATTATTTTTCAAAATAATCCCTGTAAATAATCAGTTGAACTTTTAAAATGTTGCGCTTTATCTCGTGTCCCAATGTTCTAAATAGATTGTCTGGAAAATATTGAAAAGATATTAAAAGTAGCAATTGTTTAATAAGATGACAATGTTTTGGTACATTCTTACTATGTAAAGTAATGAAGCTCAGGTCCTGTGAGTCTGTGGGCCATAGATTTTCATCATCAGTGTGTAGCTTTCCAATGTTGCCTTTGGGTATTATTTGTCAGTTCAAAAATTCTGCTGCTTATTGCTTAATCCCACTTGGAAACCATAAATAAGATAGGAAATATGATTTGCCATGTGAAATAGAACATGGCTGGCAAAATCACCTAGACTATATCAAAATAGTAAAAATGTATCACGAAAAATAATAAATTTCCACAACATAGCATGGATCTATCTAGTTGTTGCACATGTCTGGGTTCCAGTGGTTGTTTTAGAACGTTTCTGTTTTTTTTTAAATTACACACACACAGAGGCACGTGCATGCATACACACCAACTAAATATTTGTATGTACTATCCTCATTTTACAAAGGGGTGTGAAGGTTCAGAGAGGTTGAACGCCAGCCTGATATCCCAGAACTTGTATGGGGAGTAATAAAATATTGAGTTCAGTCTTTCTGGTTTCATGTATATTCTTTCTTACATGCCATCTTTCTTTTTGAACTCTTGAAGAGAATTTAGATGTTAAAGTATCCATTATCAAAATGAAATTATACCAAAGAAGCCATAGATGTGCAAGTGGTGACCACTTTTAATCCCTATGGAAGCTGGGAAAATAATCTTGTAAGATTTTGAGCGTGTACATGTGTCTTCAGAGATCTGTCTGACCCCTGCAATGTCCACCATGATGACAAAGAAGCACCCTTGTCTTTGTTCCATCTTCAAACAATGACCTGGCAAAGATGCCAAACAAAGATGCGATTTGCTTAGGAGTTGGTCCAAATATCCCTGCCCTAGTGGATCACATTTTGCTTTGTCATGTATAATGTGGCCAATCATTTCTTGTTCAGTGTACTATAAATAAGCAGGGCAAAGGGACAGCTGGTCTGTTTTTCTTCTGATTGTGTTCACTATACTGTTCTAAATTTGAAGTCTGGCACTGGCCCATTCTTAGAGTTTATTATTATGAAAAGCTGCCTTAAATGTACGTAATCCATTAATATAACTTTCTTCTCAGTTAGATAACATTATAATGATACTAAAGGTGTCTAAAGTGAAATTTTATATTACTTTTGAGGAAGAAGGATAATTTTAGTGAGTCAGAAAGTCGTCACAGACCCCAGAGGGAGAGTGACTAGGAACAGAATCAAGAACTTCAGAGCTGTAGTAGGCAGATTCTAGAAAACACATTATTTTCCTGAACACAAAATTTGTATACTCCTTTGTCCTCCCACTCCCCTATTTTCCTAATAGGGCAGCTGTAACTTCTAAAAATGTTTCTGTCAAACCAGATAGCGATACAACCAGCTTAGTTTTCAATTTTATTTTCTGATATCATACGATATCAGAAATTGCAGGTATCATACAATATTAGAAAAGTGGTAGGAAGAATAGTTGTGGGAAGTAATTTCAGATACATCTTCTTGAGACAGTTTATTTAGAGCACATGGCACAGTGCCTAGTACATGCAAAAAATGTCAGCTATTATGATAACACTTTGTTTTAACAATTTTGCTTCCTTAGCAGTGTAATGACAGCCTTTGTTGACACCCTTACCCAGGATTATAGGATTTGTAGATAACAAAAGATGGTGTGTGTGTGTGTGTGTGTGTGTGTGTGTGTGTGTGTATATAGTCATGTTTTTCTGTTTTTACTAAAATCTCTTAGGAAAGATGGTAGTTATTCATGTCTTAACCATCCTACTGCTTTGACGCTAAGAGATGTTTTAAATGTAATTCAGGAAGTTGGTTGCTGACAGATGATCTTCTTTGTGTATGTCAGTGGGAATGTTTTAATCCTATCTATTTTAGGCTTTCTCTAGTTATAAATAGTTTGTTCCTGAGGATCAAGGTGAAATGCCTCTGTGCTAAGAAGTTTCCTGGAGACACTTGTGCAGTGTTATTTGAGAGTCCTTTGCTTACATCTCGTGTTAAATAGTTTGGACCTCTCTCTAGGTGCTTCTGTGATCTGGCTTCTGCCTTCCCCTCCAGCCTGATATCTTATTACTCCCCAGCTCTTACGTTAGTGCTCCCAAAACACAGAAGTGTTTGTAGTTTCTCTACTGTTTTCAACTGTCTGCTTTTGCTCACAGGATCGTCTCTGCCTAAAATGCCTGTCCACACTAACCTCCACCTCTGATCCAAGACTCAATTCAGCCATAAATTCCCCAGGAAGGCTGTGCTAAAATGTTCCCAACTAGAAGACATCAGCTGCTCTCCTCTGTGTCTGGCCATACCATTTTTAATTTTAGTTATATTTACATTTTATTATAATTATCTGGCTTCTCTGCCTTTGCCTTTTCCCCTGCCTTCTGCCTAGATACACGTTTTGTGGATGAGAAAACTAACCCCAACCCTAACTCTAACCCTTCCAGGAAAAAGAATGATCTATAACACAGTGGAGTGTGTGTAATTTCAACATATTTGGTGTTGGTGGTCCATATATTTATATAATTATTCACATTCTTTTAAGCTTTGTGTGTGTGGTGGGGAGTTCTTTTTGGCTTTTTGGGGTGGATGTTGATGGTGAGCTCTGTTAAGGCAGACCATTCACCTGCTTAATGAAGACATCATGAACCTTAAGAAGTTACTTCCTCAAGCCCTTTTTGTCTTCTCATTATACTCCTAAGTGCTCTTTCCCTATTTTGTTTCTTACGTGCCACTTTACATTGCTAGAAGGATTTTCTTAAGGCTTATGATCATGTCACCTACATGCCCTTAAATAAATAATTAAAATGTAGGCGTGTCACAGCTTAGTATTCTCTGCCTATTACAATCTGGCCCCAGCCTACCATTCTGGCTCACTTTTCCAAATGCCCTCAATCCAGTTTGGTTCCAGTGAAGTTGAACTTTTCAACACACTCCATCATTCATGCTGTCCCCTCAATTTAGGACACTCTTTCTTCTCTTATTACAAAACCAACTTCTGTCAATATTTTAAGGCCTGGTTAATGTCTTCTCTTTTATATAGCCATTACTGAGGTTTCTACCTACATGCAGTTTCTTTCTTTTCTGTCCAGACTGCTTCATATATACTTAGCTTGTGGGATTTTACTCCCCCCTCCCTTGTATTATAATTATGTTTGTGCTTCTCACATAAACTCGTGGAACTTGTTTTCCCCAACTGATACATGGAGATAAGCATGTGGATCATATGTGTAATAGTAATTCTTTTAATTTTAAGTAACAAGTATGACTCAAAAAGGGACCATATTGGAGGGATAATGAGCTATTTTATGGACCCAACTTGGACCTTCCCCAAACTATAATGAGCAGACAAGAAATCCATTTAAAGCAAATAGGCGGGCTTCCCTGGTGGCGCAGTGGTTGAGAGTCCACCTGCTGATGCAGGGGACATGGGTTCGTGCCCCGGTCCGGGAGGATCCCACATGCCGTGGAGCGGCTGGGCCCGTGAGCCATGGCCGCTGAGCCTGTGCATCCGGAGCCTGTGCCCCGCAACGGGAGAGGCCACAACAGTGAGAGGCCCACGTACCACAAATAACTAACTAACTAAATAAATAAAACAAATAGGCTTCTCTCTCTGATCTCAGCTGTTCTGTGCACATCTCTCAATCTTTCTTGTTGCAGACCTGTTTTCTCTGCCTTTTCTATCCATACAGTAGAGATTACTTAACTGGAGCTCCCACTTGTTCTCAGTTACAAGTGTCCTTGATTCTCAGTTCCCCCTAAACAGAATCTGATTGGTCATTTTGGTCAGGATCAAACATAGCCTACTGGCCCCGGCCACTTATTTCCAAGCAGCTATGAGCGTAAGAGCCTAGAGGCAAAGGAAAGGGTTATCAAACGTTCACCTGGGTGGGCTTAGAGTAAAGGACATAATTAGAGAATTGTGTTGATGGTGCTCTGAGAATACACAAAAAATGTATCTATTATAGGATTGTTGTGAGGATCAAATATGATAATTTGTGGTAGAAGAAGTAGAGCATGTGGTACCTATGGTCAGACTATCTGGATTTGAATCCCTGCTCTGCCGTTCGTCAGCTTTATGGCCTTGGGATGCCATGGCCTCGGGATGCCCTGATGCCATTCGTCAGCTTAATCTCTTTTTACCGTAGCTTCTTCATTTGTCAAACTGGAAAAGTATAATTGTAACTAATTATAACGTTGTGAACATGAAGTTCTGAAGCGTAAATCCCTATCACAGAAATTGGCATATGATGATAACTCAATAAATACTACTTATTGTTAAAAAATTACTTGCGTAGTTGCTAATCTATCATTTGCCTGAAATAAAGGTTTGTTTCCAACCTCTTATACTTGCCTTTATTAAACCATAATTTCTTGAGAGTAAGGACTCTACATTGTACACTGCTGTATCTGTCATAGCATATAACGTGGTTTCTTACACATTTTAGACACAGTAATTGGATGGGTGGATGGATAGATCAATAGATGGATGGAAAGAAGAAAAGAAGTGGGGAGAGAGAGAGGGACAGAAGGAGGAAAGAATAAAACTAACCGTTAAATGCACTTCGAATTAGAAAAGCAGATTTGACTGCTTTGTTCATAAAGGATACCAACCCACAAACTTGGCGGCAGAATAGATAAAGTAATACAACATATATCTGACATAGTGATAACTGACTGTGCTCTGCTCTACAGATCAAAATACTAGCTATGACTGTCTGGTAGTGAGATAAGATCGATTTCTCAGTTTTGTGATTGACTGAATATAGCAACTGATGGTTGCTATATTCAGATGGTTGTTACAACACAGCCTTGTGTTGTAGCTGCCCCTAATTAAAACCACTAGATACCATAATTAAGATTACTGAAAGTTTCATTAAGGCGTTACTTAATTAACAGGTTATTTACTGTATGATCTTTAAAAATCTATCAAATGGTATGTTTTATTAAACTACAGATTCTATTTGTTGAGCATTTTCTTTTAAGCCATTTCAGATGTAGTCTGCAAAAGTTACTGTTGACTTGCTAAGTAATTAGCTGCAGTGTAGATTTCATTTTTGTTGCTGCCCAGAAAACATTAATTAAATACTTGGGCCTGATTAGATTGTCTGCCCTTGGGATGTAGATGCCTAAAATCACCAGAATGGAAGGGAGTGGCAGGGCAGTTTTTTATACAGCAGTGGACTTGGGATTAGGTGAAAGTGAGTTCATGCCTATGCTGTTACCTCACTAGGATGGTCAAGGCAAACACAGCCTGCAGAATAACACCCATTGACCATAGCTCCAGAATTGGCAAGGATAGATATTTCCAAGGTCAGGAAGATGACATGATTAGTGGAAGGGACACGTACACTGAGAACAGATAAATCTGATTTAAGATCCAGATCTGTTGCTTTTTAACTGTATGACTCCAGGCAGGTCCTTGAATCTCTCTACTATGCTTCAGTTCCTTCATTTATTCAGGAGTAGGCAAACTTTTTCTATAAAGAGCCGGATAGCAAATATTCTAGGCTTTGCATATCACATATGGTCTCTCTCATGTATTCTTTGTTTGTTTTTGCTTTTTTTTTTTAAACAACCCTTTAACAATGTTAAAACCATTCACACCTTGAGAACTGCACAAAAATAGGCTGCTGGCTGGTTTTGGCCCAGGGGCAGTTTTCTGACCCCATATGATTGTATTATTGAGATTTCACTTTTAAGCAGCAAATACCTGGCTCAGAGAAGTGCTCAATAATTATTGGTTCTCCCAAGTATCAATGAAGCTAAATCTTTTGGTCAGCTTGAATTGTGCCATAGCTATTATTATAAAGGTGACCCGACTCTGTTCCCATTTGTGCCTCAGGATTCTCAGCTGTACACAGTTTATGGCTCTTGCTACCTGCCTCCCTAGTGCTTTTAACACAGACCTATATAGTCAATATACAGCCATTTATAGTTTCTCCTGTCCCAACCCTGCTAGCCTTATTTCTCTCTCTACTTTTTGCTCCCAGGGTTTCAACCATTATGAATTACTTGCTATTCCCTATATACAAGATTTTCTTATGCTTTTCCACAAGCTGTTCCTTGTGACAGGACCGCCTCACTTTCTCTGTTGAGAAGTTTCTACATGCACATCAGTTCTTATCTGTGACATCACCTCTTCAAAGTAGCTTCCCGTGATCTTATCCACCATCAATCCATGTTCCTCCCCAAACCCATCTCTCAGTCAGGGTTGGGACATTTCCATGTGATTCTGTCTCACTCTGTTCACACCTCTGATACTCTGATCACACTGCATTATAACTGCCAATAGTCTGTCTTACCTACTAGGCTGAAAAGTCTTGGAAGCCAAGGATTTTGTTCTTTACCCCTCTGTATACCCAGCACCTAGGACAGCACCTGGCTCAGAGTTGATATTCAGAAACTTATTTAGGGTTGCCAGATAAAATACAAGATACCAGTTAAATTTGAATTTCAGATAAACTATGAATTTTTTTTTACTACAATTATATTATTACATAGGGCACTCATACTAAAAAAAATCATTGTTTATCTGAAATTCAAATTAAATTGGATGCTGTGTGTTTTTATCTGCTAAATCTGGAAACCCTAGTTTGTGAATGAATAAATGAATGAATGAGTGCCATTCTTTTCTGTATTAAGCAATAAATCATTTTTATTTATGCAGTTTTCAGATTAGTAAGCCATATTAGAAAATTTCATCAATGTGTCATTAAATCCTTGATTACACTTTGAAAGCATGTTTTTATATTAACAACAGAGGGACTTAATCACTATTAAGAGATAACTGTTCATCCTTGGGGAACTTTCCAGATTAATAGAAGAAGCATGGCAGTTATGATGGTTTACCAGTAGGTAAACAAGAATGAATAAAAATCTATTGAGTTTAGGTATGCTATAATAATAATAACCATAATGACAATAATAAATTATGAAAAATATTATAGAGAAAAAATTTGTTTCCCAGTTTCTAGTGGATATATTAAAAATACAATCTCAAAGCAATATTAAATATATATTATTATATACATACATGTATATCTATATGAAATGTTTTCTGTATACAAATAGAATTGGTAACTTAACCTTTTAAGAGCTCCAAAGTGTCAACCTAACTGTGGTTAAGGGTGTTAAGAAGCCGATGTCCCTGCTCAAAAAATACCTTCCTTGGTTTGTCATCTAGTCCCTATAATTGCTGCCAATGAAAACAGGGCAAAAGGCAGTGTTGTAAGTGACGCTGGGAAGATACCGTGTCAAGTATTTTTACTTGCCCCATCTACAAAGCTGGTATCTCTTCAGTGTGATCAGACTGGGCCAGCATGAGTTAGCTCTAGCTCTGCTAGTTGGGGATGGCTATGGGATGAGGCTTGAGGGGTGGCCCAGGGATGGACAATAGCTACCTCTGCACTCAGTACAGACTAGGCCTTCCAAGAGAGTGAAAGACCTCATCAGCCTCTCTACCCAAAAATTGCTTGTAAGAGTTAATTTCCATTATTTCATATATTTACTTTTAAAAATGTTTATTTTATGATGGGTAATTCAGGTACATAGTATAAAATTCAAAAGCTACAGAAGTAATCTCCCTCTTTCCTCTACCCTTTAATCATACATTCTCTTCCTGGGTATAATTACTTTTTCTAATGCATCCTAAAATAATTCCTGCATTTTAATGTATGCTTATTTGTGTGAGTGTGTGTGTGTGTAATTTATATAAATGAAAGCATATTATACATGGTTCTGCACTATGGTCTTTTCACTCAAGATATCCTGGAGATCATATTCATATAGGTTCTCTTCAGTTCTTTTAATTTTATTAATATTCCCTTGTCTTACTGTAGAAAATTTTATTTAGTCAATTCTACATTGGTAGATATTTAGGTTATTTCCAACATTATTATACACAATGCTCTTGTAACATCCTGTTAATGTCATTATTTCCCCAAACCCTGAATATGTATGTGAGATAAATAATTGCAAGAAAAATATTTAAAAATAGTGCTAAATTGTTATACAAAGCTGAATTGTCTGCAAAGGTTATACTAGATTGTTTTCCTACCAGTAGTGTATTCACATGCATTTGCATTTCTCTCACTGTAATAAATTCAATACCCTGTTTGTTTTTTCTAACCAACGCCAACTGAGGAGTTTACATTTTAGGCAGTGGTTTGACTTTAGCACTTTTTATTCAAATTGGCCTTATTATACACATAGCCATGACTTTCCTTTCTTTATCCGTTAAGTTGTTTCTTCGTTTATTTTTGATTCAAAGTTAATCTTTGATTTGGATGAAATTATAGCATATTAGGTTAATTGAAGAATTTTGTTTAGAGAGCTAGCTCTTTATTCAAATAATACAAAATATGAAATATTTGATGAGCAAGTACCAAAAGAAAGCAATCTTTTACAGTTTATTTTAAAATTCTAGATATTTCTTTTCCCTAAAAGAGCCCAATTAAAATCTCAATATAATTTTTACCAGTCAAAATAATGATTTTATAAACATTTATTACATAGTTCTTGACTTCTGATCATGAGACTCTATTGTTTCAAATGAACATGTCTGATTTCTATGTGAAAATACATTTTTAGTCACAGATAAAAAAATGTTACTGTGAAAATCTATGCCTTAATATTCCACTTACATATTCAGATGGTAGATCACAATTACAAGATTATGATACCTTTTTTTATCTAAAGAAATATCCTTTGATTTGGGATGAATTGTTTCAGGAGCATTGAAAACCATAATAATTATTAGAACTTTTAAAAAGTGTTCCATGTTGGTAAAACTAATTACAGAGGAGAACAGAGCAGTGATTTCAATCACCGTTTCACATCTGAAAAATGAAACAGAGAATGGGACATTTTCTCAAGGTCACCCACTAAGTTGGCAATAGAACAAAAAATAGGAGACACTCTTCTGGCATGTTGTCTAGAATTCTTTATAGGAAAGGACATCCTCCTGGCTTGAAGGCACTTTATAAAGGCAATAATCCTTTGAAATATGTGACCAAGGAAATTAACATTCATTTCAAACATGCATCAGTTGAAGTTTTAGTACGTTTTTACCAGTCATCATTTGAATATGTTTTTTCCTCTATTTTAAAAATAGGAAAACAATTGAAGAATCAGTTTTCAGCTCTGTGGAATACAGATGAAACAAAGAAAAAGGAAAATACCACGCATTATCTTATTCTTGAAAGTACTCATGACCCATGAAACACCCATGAAATAATTTGTCTATTAATGTCTTCTCCTGAAATTCCAACTTTATTTGGCCAACTACATTACAAAATTACATGCATCATTATCTGAAAAGAAAAAACAGCTATTAGATTTATTTATCTCTTAATCCATATTATATTACGAAGTATGGTTCAAAGAAGAGGAAGCATAGTGTTAAGAAGAAAGTGAGTGTTTGACTTGAGTAAATGAATAGAACATCTATTATAATGTACTCCAGGTTTGACTTTTTTTAAATTTTTAATTAGAGTAAAATTCTTTCTTCTTTTTTCTTCTTCAATGAAAATACCTGTAAATCATTCAGAAATAAACCAAATAGGCCCCTAAGGAAACAATGGCAATGTAATATCTAAATCTGTACTTCTGAACAACTAATAAAATAATAATAAGGAATAAATGAGAACAACACACTCTTCTTTCTCTCCATAAAATACACTCTAGGGAGACATTCTTTAAATTTGTAAGACTCTACCAAAGAGTTTAATATTTGAAGCCAGAACACAAAGTAAATACCATTTGTACTCTAGCAACAATAACAACAGCAAAACACTGGGACTAGGAATTTCTTCTGTGGTTCTTATCGTAGTTACAATAGAATGGACAGAGAATTATCTTTAATGACTAGATAGAAGAGCAAATGCCATCCATCTGTCAACATTCAGAGGAATCACATATGGAATATGGAAGCAATATGGATTATGCTGAAGTCAGTTCGGTTTATGGCACAAAGGGAGCACAACAGAAAAGAAATAGCAATATGTGTCCCTCTGCCATTGCTTTTCCATCCCCTTTCACTTACACTAATTCCATGTATTAGGTTGAAACATGAAATTGCCAATAATTGGCCATTTTAACCTGCAAAAACAGCAATCTCTTTGGTTCAATCTAATAAAAGTCTATGTTCATTGTTATTGAAGCATGCCATAGAATGCAGAGTTCATAAGTCACATCAAAAATTCACTGTGCTGGGGCTTCCCTGGTGGCGCAGTGGTTTAGAGTCCGCCTGACGATTCAGGGGACACGGGTTCATGCCCTGGTCCGGGAAGATCCCACATGCGGTGGAGTGGCTAGGCCCGTGAGCCATGGCCGCTGAGCCTGCGCATCCGGAGCCTGTGCGCCACAACGGGAGAGGCCACAACAGTGACAGGCCCGCGTACCGCAAAAAAAAAAAAAAAAAAAGCACTGTGCCATCGACCCAGCAGAAGTAATATGAAAAAAGAATGTGAAAATTGAGTTCTTCCAAATTCATCACTCTATTTATTGTGACCGTGCATGGGTGTAGATCCAAAAGGATTTGCATTCTCTCAGAAAGTGAATTAATGCAGTGAATGGAAATATACACCTATGTTACCGGAAAGGATAAACTTTGGAGTTACTTTATTGGTAACACTTATCATTGCTCTGCCTAGAGAAACATCCTCTTTGAGGTCATGTCATGAGTCCCTGTTATCAATGAAAAAGCAGAGACTGCCTTGGGTGGACTCTGGAAAATGTATCTAGTTCAAACTCAAGTCTTTGTTCGTCATGAGTTGACAAATATTCCTGATAATACATTGATTTTTATTCATTTGTTTTTTCATTACTCCTATATTCTACATTGGAAGGTTCTAAAGGGCAGAGATCATATTTTCTGTTTAGATATATTCTTTAATATATGGATTTCCATACAGTAACATTTACTTTAATAAGTGAAAAGGACATCAGTGTTTTAAAATGACTCATCTAGGGCTTCCCTGGTGGCGCAGTGGTTGAGAGTCTGCCTGCCGATGCAGGGGACGTGGGTTCGTACCCTGGTTCGGGAGGATCCCACATGCCGCGGAGCAGCTGGGCCTGTGAGCCATGACCTCTGAGCCTGCGCGTCCGGAGCCTGTGCTCCGCAATGGGAGAGGCCACAACAGTGAGAGGCCCGCATACCGCAAAAAAAAAAAAAAAATTAAACTGACTCACCTAAAATTATTTCCTCAATACTTTATTTCATACAAATTGTTTCCTCTGTTTGTGCTTTCCACCTAATTTTTAAGATTTTATTAATATGGTAAAGGAAAAAAGTTTCCCTTAGTCAATCTCTTTTGAAAAGTAGATCCTTGGACTAGTCTACAGGATCTGAATGATGGGACCCTGCCTTCCTTTCTGGTTTCTCCTGGCCCCTGCCTTCTTTTACTCTATCCCTGAATTTCAACCTTCTTTTTTTATAATAAGTTATTTCCTACCTCGGGGTTACTGCATGTTTTTCTTTCCCTGACTCATCTTGCTAATTCAACTCATTTGGGGGGGGGGTGTCTTAATTTTTAATGTCCTCAAAAAGGCTGTCTGTCCTCTGAATTTCAAAACGACATCCTCTCTATTAGATCTCTGTTTGCATGCCATTTGATCAGCATTTTTTTGCATACTAATTTAACTTCTGTCCCAACTAGACCATAAGGTTCAGACATTCAGAATATAATAGCCCTCAGTAAATATTTGTTAAAATAAACATTGACATTATCTTCATGAAACATGTGAATACTTAAGAATAATAAAGTGTTTGAAAGATATTCACCAAGGTGTTAACTTTAGTTATCTCCTGGCACCTGGCAGATGGTATTATAGTATTTTTCTATTTTCTCTCTTTTTTGTTTGTTTAACTACGTATTTTTTTCCGTGATTAGTACGTAGACATATTTCTTACGTGGATTTTTTTTCCCTTTAAAATGCTACTGGAAAATCATGGAAGTTTGCATGGATGAAAGTTTGAACTGGAATAAACGGCTCTTGGAGGAGCCGCCTGCATGTGCGCAGGCATGGAGATGACAGCTGGCGTATTTTAAGGAAACAGTTATTTGTTGCAGGTGCAGCAGAGGGTCGTCCGTATAGTGCCTGGAAAGGTGAGAGGTCAGTTAGTGGAGGACCTCAAACTCTAAATGACAGTATAGAAACTTTTCTTTTTTCTTTTGCAAGTTCTCATGCAAAGAACTGACATGACTGGATTTACATTTGAAAATGTGCGGCAAAGTGAGATATGACGTAGAGGAGGGAGAGAGTGGTGGCAAGGAGGTCAGTTATAAGGCCTGATCAGCGTTCCGGGGTAGAGATGGTGAAGGCCCAAAGTAAAGCAGTGGCTATGAGAATGCAAAGCAAGGATGGATATAAGAGATAAGGCAAAGATAGAACTAGTATAATCAATCATAGGCAGTGATGGAGAAAGGAGAGTAATAAAAATGAATCCAATCTTTTGAGCCTAGGCAAATGCAAGAATGGTGATGTCATTTACCCGGATAGGGAACCCAAGGAAAACAGTGGTTTTGAGGTTAAAAGAAAATGAGTTAGGTTTTAATTAGAGGTTGCAATGGAACTTTCAGACAAGGGTGTCCAGTAGGAGAAAGGTAAAGTTAGAAATGAAGACTTAAAAGTCATTAATATAAAACTAAGAGCTGATGCCATAGGATTATGTGAGATTTCCCCAGTAAGAAGAGTGGAGCAATCAAAAAGAAGGCCAAAAAAAGAATTTTGGAGAAACACCTATTTTCTAGTGAACCAAGGAAGAGGATTCAGGAAAACAAACTGAGAAGGTAGCGTCAGAAAACAATTGGGAGACTGATTTAGAATAGAATTTTAGGAAAGGAGGTTTCCTGAGAGGAACTCTGTCCAGAAGGGTAACATGCTTTCTAGACGTCAGAGGATCCTAAAGTGACAGCAGTGATGATGATGATGGTGATAGTTAACATTTATTGGTTGCTTACTCTATGCCAAGCTTGGTTAGAAGACAAGTGTTTATTTGCATTAATTCATTTTACACTTAGCGTATGTGTTCTATTGGAGTGTGGGAGTTATAAATCATGTTAGAATCACTTCATGACTAAATAGGAAGTAGAGTTGGTGAATGGCCTGATACAACTTTTTTTTCACGACACTTACCTCCTCTGGGACCAAACTTTCAAATAGCACAGTTGAATTTGCCATAAACTCTGCAATTCTAGTTCATAATTAATTCAAAGTCTAATTTCAAGTGGCTCTTGCATGCTTGTCATAGCCTATCAGTTTTGAACATCCTATGTGTGGTAGTATGATTGCCTTTGAGTTTGAGATGTAAAGGATTTATTTTGTCCTAAATTTAACTGTGGACCTTGCCTGTTGCACTTGAATGAGAATGAAGGGCTCTGACCCATGGTTGCTGTAAGCTGTCAAGCCATTGGAGTAGTGTCACTTTCCATCAAGGCTGACACCGAGGGAATGCTAGGACTCTGATGACAGCAGTCACATTGCTCTAGAGCCGAAAAGGGAGAGCCTCTCCTGGAACAGTTACTTTGCGTAAACTTTTCTGCTTTGGCCTCGTACACTCTGTGTTCCCGGAGAGATGTCAATGTACTATAGAGTTCCCTAGCAGCCATGAGACATGAGAGAATTGCTTCAGAAAGAGAAGAGTCAATGTAAACCCTTGCTATGGATTATTCAGATACTGACAGCGACTCTACTTTGGGGTGCAGTGATGATGAAGATTCCAGTGATGAAGTTCAGAGAATATCAGAGTCAGTGCACAGAAAACTGTATTTGCAAATATTTTTGGATATTTTTTCATGCTCTGTGATTTCATTGAAAGGAATTTCTAACTCCTCCAAAAATGCTTAAAAAAAGAACACTACTAAACTGCATAGCTTTTGTTCATTAATTAATGGCAAGTTTGTGAAATATCTGTTAATTTGCCAAACAGTAGCTATTTCTGCAGTAGTACATGTTTATTAATTGTCATGCTGAAATAAACTAATATACAGGTACAAAAATAAATGAATATGAGATTTCTATTTTTAAAGACAATGTGCATGTTAGACCTGGACTGTTATGTAGATACATGGAGCTTTACCTCCTATAAAGAAGTGTGCTGTGCTCAGAGGCAATATGTGTTTGGTGAAAGGTTTAAGTATATTAGACGTTATCTTAAAATTCTATTTATAAAATTCTCTTGCCGATGTTTTTTCAAAGTCTCATATATTATTCTATTAGAAATGCTCAAACACCCTGATATGCCAAAAAGTAAAACTAAAAGAAAGCTCAGTTTTTTAAAAGGAATATTATCTCCCTCTTCTTTTCCCCATGTCTAAACTAGTATTACATGAAGCCCCTGCTACCTTGGCACATGTTCTGCGTGAAACCAGTATCATAACAGCTATGTAGATATGTTACATAGCTGTGGAGCTATTGGGACATCCCTGTTTTATGAGTATTTAATATTTCATATCTCAGTCCAAGTGATATTTGCTTTTACCATGGTCCTTGGTCCTATAAAGGAAATAAGCACACACAGTAAGTCACAGTATTGTCAGCTTACATAAATATATTCTCTCATCAGAAGTTTCTACAGTCTCTCCTAAAATAAGGGATTAATATACGTCAATACTAGATCAGGTAGCATTTTTCCAGGAGCAAGCTCTCTGGGTACGCAGGGACGGCATTTCCAGACACCTACATAGGCAGGCATAGTGGCATTAAACATCTTAAGTAGAAACGCAATAACATTGTAATGGCAGCATGAGTTTGGCATTGAATGAACTTGGCACTGAATGATTTTCTATTGTTATATAACATTGTTATAAAGCAACATAGCAGGGCTATGACATACTATGGATAGGAACTCTAATAATTGGAGAATCGAAATGGTTTATTGATTTAGCTTTGCAGTTGGGCACCCATAAACATATTAATGCTGCTTTTTAAAATAGTTAAGTATTAAATAATTTTTATACTGATGGGCAGGGAGACATTATGAGTGCTTACTGGTCAGATGTCATCCTGCAGTAGAATGAATTTAGAATAGTTGTCAATTTAAAATCTTATAGCAGAGGGTATAGGCAGTGAACTGTTGAGAAAAGAACATGGGCTTTGGAGCCAGACAGCTCTTTGTTCAAATACCAAGACTGCGACTCATTAGCTATGTGTGTCTTTTGGTGTATTACATAACATTTATCCCCAAGTGTAAATTTCAGATAAAATACCCACCCTCTGTTATATGCATTAACTGAGATTTGTGCAGATTGTTTAATATAGTTCCTGATATATACTAGATGCTCAATAGATGGCAAATATTATAATCCACTGTTTAATATGCTGTTTTTTCTCCATGTTATGCATCTTTTTGTTTTGATACATGTCACATTACTAGGTACTGAGCCTGATTGTAGACCATAACTTACAAAGTTTCCTTTTTTAAAATAAAATATTCTCAATTTCTATTGACTATGTCACTTTTCTGATCTTTGATTTTTCACCATCTACATTTAAAAATATCTATGTATTTTCTTTTCGTTGCAAGGAAATTGCATTTATTTTGAAAGTATATGCAATTTAGACCAGACATAGGATACAGTTTTAAAATGTTGGACATTTGTGATGAAAGCATTTTTTAAATTCATATGCATGGAAAATATGTTGAAAATGAAGCATTATTTTTCATATGTTATATTTTTAAAGACTCTGGGCAATTTTAAGTTGTCAAGGTAGAAATATATTTTAGGGAAAGTTTGTTTTCTATAAAGCTGTGATAGATTTTTAAAAAATACACTGGCAGCAACTTGTAGTAACGTATGCTGACATGAGCAGTCTCCTAAGAAATAAGTCATTCATACAATTTATAAGGCACCTGATGGGCATTACTGATGACTTCTGTCTGTTGTGTCCACTTCACCAAAAATTACTGCATAGAAATAATAATGGACTTGAAAATATATTATCTATTTCTATGGAACAGAAAGAAAATCCTCACTTTGTTCTTAGGTAGTAGCATTTCATAAAATACCAGACAGCGCCTCCACAAAGACAGTATTGGTGATGAGAAAAATTAGAAGTAATGAACGGCAGGGCCCACTGCTGTCTCTGTGCTAGGCATTGTGAAAAACATCATTATTGCATTTAAGACCATTAAATGGGCACTGTTATCGTTCCCATTTTTATAGATGAGGAAATTGAGGCTTTCATAAAGTGTGTATACCTTGTTTTGTAAAACTGAAGAGAGTGTGACTCCAAAGCCTGAACTCTATTCTTCCCAAGGTTTCAAGATTCCTATTCACACACTTACTAAGCAACTCATCTGTTCCAGCCACTCAGTATAAAATGGGGAGCAAAACTAGCCATGGACCCTGCCTTCATAACGTTTAGTGGAAGGAGGATAGAGCCATTAACCAACAAATAAATGCATAGATTATAAACCGTGATAGGTACTTGGATGGAGAGGTACATAAGGCCATGGGAACAGATAAATAGGGAACCCAACCTAGTTAATTCAGCATGGCATCCCTGAGGAAAGGGGCACCTAAGCCGAGATCTAAAGGGTAAGCAGGTGTGAACTGGTCAAGGAGTTGGAGAGGAAGTTCCTAGCTTAGGGAAGGCTTGGTAAGAAGAACTCATGACAGGAAGGAGATCTTGTGTCCAGTCGTTTAGAGGAGCCAGTTTGGCTGGAAGGTGGAGGATGTACGGGGGGCATTGGGAGGATCATACTGGAAATTGAAGAGACTGAAATAGAAATTTTAGGATCAGAAGTGAACTTTGTATGGTAGGTAGATTAAAAATATACAATAATCAATAGGTTTTTTCTTTAATAGCAATAACCAATGAGAAACAGAAATGGAAAAGGAATGCCATAAGAGAAACTGATAATATAAAACACCTAAGAATACTTTTTTAAAAAATGCTAGGAAAAAGATTAAGTGAAAAAGATTAAGAAAGATTAAGACATAAAACTCGATCTGAAAACAGGAGAGTCATGCTGTGCTCTTGCAAGGAAAATTAATATAATCAGAAAGTTCTTCTGAAATCAATGTAAAAATGTAATACAACTCTACTAGAATCCCATTGTGGGTTTCTTTAGATGTGGAAAAATGATTTTAAAATCTTTATGAAATATGAGTGCTTAAGAATATCATCAAGATATTTCTGAAAAAGAATTTTGGTAGGGGAAACTGCTTTTCCAAATACTAAATACTAATAGTTACTATAAAGCAACTGTAGTGGTAGCAGCAGCATGTAGCAACAGTGAAAGACAAAAGGATCAATGGAAAAATATAGTTCAGAAGTATCTGTGAGAACTTAGTGTATTTTGAAAAAATAAAAATCCACTGGGAAAGTCTTTATTTTCAAGACGTTAAAGCCCGATATTAGAGACATATGATGTTTCAATTATGATTTTTAGATGGTTATTAACACCATATTATTTCCTATGTACATATTTCTGTAATGTATTTCAAACTTATATTTATCATTAATTATATTAGAAATTTTACCTTACTAGGAAACAGTGTTTCAAGTATAACTTAATGTTTCCATGACAGTGGTACTTTTAAATTTTTAGTAGCTCAAAATGAAATGTGAATGTTAATTTACCAAATCCACCTTTGACTGCTGGATAAGATGAGATACCATGGCAGATTTATAAAGGTTTGAGAGGTTGATAGATATTCCTGCAGTGACCATTTAGATGCTTACAAAGGAACAGTATATACATATTTCAATCAGAGTGATTAAGATTTGTTGAATGTTCTTGAACAGCCATAAGCTCTGGTGTAGGTGAATAACTGTTTATTATAAGTTGCCAAAAGATTGGTCACATAAGTACAGGGTCTCCAAAGTAAGAAAATGATTAAAACAGGTCCATTATTCTCAGGGTAATAATGATAAATTCATACACGAATGGATTAGATACTCAAGTTCCCAGAATTATATCTTCAGGTCTTTTAAAAAGTTTACCTATTCATGTTCATTACTGTCTTTATCATCATCCAATTAATTCATTAATTCCCCAACTAGCATAGGGAATGGTGATACAAAATTTTGTTTCATTTGTGTAAGTGAAAATTAAGTTTGAAAATTATAACTACTAGATTATAATTGTAAGATTTGTGTCATAAATGACAAGAGTAATATGGTTCCTCAAGACAAAGAAATTTGAAACATGAACAAAGCTTAAACCTGGAAGTGCAAAACTCAGAAGAGTATACATAATTTAATATGTGTCTTGAATTAATCATAATGAACACTTTTCTTTGATATTAAAGGGTGTTTTACTTCAATCTCTCTCTATTTTTTGTATAGGGAAGATGTCAGAACAGCAAACGTAATTGCTGCAGAAGCTGTAACCTGCCTTGTGATCGACAGAGAGTAAGTGCCTTGCTTTCTTATGCATATTGCACACTCATATCAGTGACACACATAAGTTCCTGGAATTAGACATCGCTTCATGGAGCTATTAATACCTGTTTTATATCTTTTTATTTAAAATGAGTTCTATATTTGATTCGTATTCCCTGTTATTCTTGGAAGTGGCTCACTCTGCCATTCCAACTTTGTGATCTTTAACAAGGTATGTAACCACTGTGAACTTCACCTCAGCTCATTTGGGAACTGGCGATAATGCAACATCATAGAGATATCATGAGGATTGATGAGAACACATGAGAAAAGCGTGTTCATTGCAGCTCTATTTACAATAAGCAGGACATGGAAGCAACCTAAGTGTCCATTGACAGATGAATGGATAAAGAAGATGTGGCACATATATACAATGGAATATTACTTGGCCATGAAAAGAAATGCAGTTGAGTTATTTGTAGTGAGGTGGATGGACCTAGAGTCTGTCATACAGAGTGAAGTAGGTCAGAAAGAGAAAAACAAATACCATATGCTAATACATATATATGGAATCTAAAAAAAAAATGGTTATGAAGGACCTAGGGGCAGGACAGGAATAAATATGCAGATGTAGAGAATGGACTTGAGGACACGGGGAAAGGTTAAGCTGGGACAAAGCGAGAGAGTGGCATGGACATATATACACTACCAAATGTAAAACGTAAAATAGATAGCTAGTGGGAAGCAGCCTCATAGCACAGGGAGATCAGCTCGGTGCTTTGTGACCACCTACAGGGGTGGGATAGGGAGGGTGGGACAGAGACGCAGAGGGAGGAGATATGGGGATATATGTATATGTATAGCGGATTCACTTTGTTATAAAGCAGGAACTAACACGCCATTGTAAAGCAATTATATCCAATAAAGATGTTAAAAAAAAAAAAAAAAGAAAAGCATGTGTCCAAGTGGTCTTTACCCAGGAGACACTTGACCAAGGCTATTTGTGTAAATTTTTTAAAATAATAATTAGTAGTATTTTTCAATTATATTTTATAATTTATAAAATATTTATAGTATATTTTATAATAATTATAAATTATTTTATGTTTATATAATATAAATTTATTATTGTTACTAGGAAATGGACTATTCCTTGAGCATGTTTTAGTTTTCTCCTCTATTCTCCCACCCCCAAATTTCTAAAATAGAAGCATTTAGGAAGACACTTTTGGAGAAAGCATCAGTTCTACACATAGACATATTTAGGGCCATTAAAAGTTTGTTCAGTGATGCTGTTCCCTGTTCCTTTCGTTTATTCTGCCTTGCTAGCCCCATTACCTGAATGCTTTACAGGTTAAACTACAAATATCAGATTATTGACTCTCCAATAGCCTGAGTAAAATGCATGTCTACTGTCTGGAAGCAGTCCTCCAGATGTTTTCTCTTTGCTGTGTATGTGGATACATTTATCACAAAAGCCAAGTGCCTGACCCAGGAGAAGAACCATAAAGCATCCATTTTAGTGGAGCCATTAGAGCTAGAATAGGCTGTGAATGTCAGTGTGGAATGAAACTGAGGGGCAGATATGATCAGTTCAGAATGAAGGAGTTGGATGTTGAGCTCAGGGGCCTCTGGACGTAGAGGAATCCCACTTGATTCACAGATCTCACTTTTGCATGGCCCTCTGTGCTGGATCTCTAGAACCAGAGCAGTGGCATCATTGCAGAATGATAGCTATATCCATGAATATTTCTGAAACAGATATTCTTCATCTGGTTCCCAGAAACAACAATTACCTGTTCAGTCTTTTTTTCATTTGACTAACGTTTTTCTGAGGCTGTAGCACATACGAGGCATTGTTAAGGGCTGTGAGAAGAATCAAAGGAGCAGCACAGATCCTGGTTTGGGGGGTTAGCTTCTAATGGAGGAATTGTGGCATTTATACAAATAACCGTCATGCAAAGCAGAAGGCAAGAATGGTCCACAGTGTACTGTGGGAGTCCAGAGAAGGGAATTGACTGCTTCTGGGGAGAATCAGGGAAGTCTTCATGGAATAAATGGTTTTATTAGATAAATCTGTAAGTATAGGAGAAGCAAGATAAATAGAGTGAATAGCATAAGCAGTACTCAGAATAGGACTATGAGCCATTTCTACTGGCTCCAGGGAGGCTGTGTAAAGGTAGTTGGAGGAGCTGTGACAGAAACGTTCACAAACATGTAGGGGCTGGTTCACCAAGATTACCAAGTGGTGGGAGAAGGGTGACTTTGACAGTTCTCTGCAGCCAGATAGTGTCACTAGAACACTGAGAAGGCTGTGTAAGATGAATTAGAGGGAGAGGGTAGAGACAGAATATCTGATTGGCAGTCTGTAAATCCAAGTGGTGATCATGAGAACATTAATGGGAGAAGTACATTAGAATGAAGAGGTAAACCCAGAGGGCTTAACACTTGACTGAATGTGAAGGCTAAGGGAGAAATTAGGGGTGTAGTCAGGATTAAGAAGATCTAGAAGGAATGTTGAAAAAAAAATTAGTTTGGGAGGCATAATGATTTTTCACTAAAAATATAATGAATTTGACATACAAGTTGGACACTCAGGAACAGATGCCCTGCAGGAGGTAGAGAATATGGGACAATAACTCATTAGAGTTAACTTAAAATTAACTTAAAAATTGCTGACATCGGGCTTCCCTGGTGGCGCAGTGGTTGAGAGTCCGCCTGCCGATGCAGGGGACACGGGTTCATGCCCCGGTCCCGGAAGATCCCACGTGCCACGGAGCGGCTGGGCCCGTGAGCCATGGCCGCTGAGCCTGTGCGTCCGGAGCCTGTGCTCCGCAGCGGGAGAGGCCATAACAGTAAGAGGCCCGAAAATTTCTGGAAATAGTGAAAAAGAGGAAAGAAAGAAAATTTGTAGAGGTGTAAATAAGGAAAGTTATGGGAACTTGGATGGCCTTAATCTTGCCTCTATAGCATAAAGCAGGGGAATCTGGTGAGGGAAGAAGTGACACTGGGGCTGAGGGTTTGCCAGCTGATTGGGGATGGATGGGTAACCGTATCAGTTTATATCTCTACAGTCCTTTGTAATTTATGAATTTCCACACGTATGAGATCCCACCTGGAAAAAAGATAGGATGTTTAACAAAAAAAGAAACTGAAACCCATAAAAGTTTAATAACGTGATAAGGTTTCGTGGTAAATAGCAAGGCCCAGATTAATCAAGTCAGAGGAACAAACTGATGGGACATTGTGAGTCATCTAGTGCAGGTTCTTCACTTTGGTTAACTGAGATCCCGAGAGATGAAGGAGCATCAAGTAACATCACATACATACATTTGATCTCATCCATTCTCTTTTCTCAAACCTAGTCATATATAGTGTGCTGTGGGGAGTGTATGGACTCTGTCAAATAAAGCTCAGTACTGAATATTTACTGCACCATGTTACGAGAATATGGGCAAGTTACTTAAATTCTAAGTCTCAGTTTCCCTATCTGCAAAATGGGATATTGTCACCTAAATTATAAAATTGGTTTGAAGATCAAACAATTTAATTCATATCAAGGTCCATGCACAGCACAAGATGTGTAATAAGCACTCAATAAATGTGCCCTTCCTTTTCTTAGAGAAAGTATTGGAATCCCTTGGATGTAGCAGTTTTTCTCTCTAATCAGCATAAGTTTATCTTCAGGGGTATACACAGAAAGGATACCTTGAGGGAGGTCTGGCTTTAAACATAAATATAGACTTGAGGATATGGGGAGGGGGAAGGGTGAGCTGTGACAGGGCGAGAGAGAGGCATGGACATATATACACTACCAAACGTAAGGTAGATAGCTAGTGGGAAGCAGCCGCATGGCCCAGGGATATTGGCTTGGTGCTTTGTGACTGCCTGGAGGGGTGGGATAGGGAGGGTGGGAGGGAGGGAGACGCAAGAGGGAAGAGATATGGGAACATATGTGTATGTATAACTGATTCACTTTGTTATAAAGCAGAAACTAACACACCATTGTAAAGCAATTATACCCCAATAAAGATGTAAAAAAAAACCCACATAAATATAGAGAAGACAGCTTGAGTCTAGGGCTCAAGAGGTGCATTTCTGTGCTCACGAGAGGAGTTGGGCTTCTCACCAAATGATGAATTCACAGCTTAAAAAATCAAACTGTAACTGAAGGATCTTCTCGTAAGCCTGCTGCTGGTACCAAATTTATGGCCAATTAGGGGAGCACCAGGGCTTCATCCCATGCAAACAGATGGCAGATGTTAGAACTGTCAACAAAAGGAGCTTCTTTCAAAAATTTACAACTGAGGTACCATGTTACATAAGCCAGTGATTATGCTTTATCATTCCAGAGGGACAGCAAAAGAACATTATTGTAACTAATCATGCATGTCAGAATTTTTTTAAAAATTGCTCATTGACAAACTAGAAAATGATAAACAGATACATGGTTTTCTCAGGAAGCATTCTCTGAGGATGGGTTTCTTGCAGCATAGTCATTATTTTAATAATTACCCAGTCTATCTGCAGTCTTTCTAAAGCTCATGAAAATTGACATAAAAGAATATTAATCTAACAGAACAACCTATTTCCATTAATAAAGTTCTTGAATATATAAAACACAACTAAGAATATTTAGCATCTCTTGTTTTGGAATCCATGAAAAGAAATAAATATAAAAGTAACTATATCATTGTGTTCCTTCATCAGTTATGCAATGTTTACTTCTTCATTGGCATGGTAAGTTGTTAAGGAAGCTAGGAGTTCACGTAGGATAACTTATTTGTTGACATGTTGAGAACCTTTTTAAAGACAGTAATATAACTACTAGTAAATATTCAAAGAGTTACATATTTTCCCCAGGAAATTAAGATCTAAGTTAGAGTCTCAACTCTATCCCTGATTTATTGTGTAACCTCCAAGATGTAGCCATATGGGTTATAAAAATTGAAACACTTTCATACTGGTTGGTAAATAGCAGTAGTCTGAGCTCCCTGTGTGTTTTTCCCACCCCTCTGCTGCCTGGTGATCTGATTCCTGTGGCCAGGAATCTCCAGATCTCTCCTTGATCCAGCAACTAGAAAGGAGCGTCTGGCATACATCAGGACCAGTGTCCATTCTGACTGGTCAATTCCTGTGTCATACTGGCAACTAATTATTTTGACTAGTAATGTCAAGCTAAAATGACAGTTTATCACCAGGAGTTTTCAAGCTTTTGTTTTACGAAACCCATTGTTTAAATAAAATAAATTAGAAAGAAAACAGGAACCTTTTTTGGCTGTCAAGAGAGTAAGACCTCTTAGTCTACCCAGGAGTCTTCCCTCTCTCCCTCCAAATCACTCACTCCACATGATTCTTAAGGCCCTTCATGAGACCCCATGAGTCATTAAAATGATTTACAAACCATGTATGACTAACCCTTACCTTTTTGTGACACTCTGTGATATTTAATCATACTTTGGAGCCAGTTATGTTATTGAGACAAAGTCTGGGGGATAGAAACCAAGAACTAGCCTAGAGGAAGTGCAGTGTACTGGGGCATAAAAATAATGAGATTAGGAGGGAGTGTCAAATACCAGATTATTGGGCATTGGAAATGGCAGTCTTAGAAATTAAGGTATCTCTGTAGATCAGAAAAGCCTAGGTGACTCTGGGTCAAGTTTTTACCTCCTAGAGCTAAGTTGACTTGTGTGTAAAAGACATATTCATACCATCTATTTAAAAGAGTAGCAAGACTGTAGCATAGCCACTAGGCTAATGATTAGGAAGCAACTCATAGGTCTAAGGCTGGTCCCAAAACCTGTACAAAATAGAGTAGCAAATAGGTTACCAAGAAAGATTGGACATAGAGAAAAAAATCACTGGAATTGGTAAACTGAAGACTACTTCTCAACACCCAAACTGGAGCCTAGAGCCAGACTAGGAAATTTTAACACTTATTCAGAATAAAAAATGAATGCCTGCTTCCTGTGTCAATTACTTGGGCTACTGAGATGAACAAGACACGAATTCAATACAGGTTTGAAAACTGAGTGTATAGGACCAGCTCAATTATATTACATTTATGTTGCTGTTGTTGTTTCTTTACCAGTAATGGTAGCAAACCCTCCGTCTGTCTATTCACCCTATCCTCCACATGTAGCCTGTTTCTAGTACTAGTTTCCGGTTCTTTAGCCACATCTGCCATCAGTCTCCAAGGATAGTGCTTCTGATCCTGGCCTCTACCCAGATCTCCTCCCCGCCTTCTTGCTTATGGTAGGTTGGTGCCTTCCTCCATTCCCCTTTGCTGTGGCTTATTTAGGTGTTCAACTCCAAGTTGAAAGTAAAATAAACAAAAATACTGAAGCCATGCTCTGGGCTCCGTAGAACAAGCAACAGACCAGCCAGGCAGGAGCCAGGGAAGTCATCTATATCAGGACTTAGGATGTCAGAGGAGATGGAAACATGTGGAAAAATAGTATTTATCCAACCTCTCTCAGGGAGGGTGCTATAGATGTTTCCTGGCTAAGGCTTCTGCTCAAGAAGGAACAGATGATCACTAAACTTCCCCACAAAAATGGTGGGTTGTATTAAGTGCAGGAGGTTTATTTTCTGAGTGAGGTATGTAAGTATGAAGCCATAGCTGCATGACGTAAACCAGGGATAGGAAAACTTTTTCTGTAAAAGGCCAGAAAATCAATATTGTATGCTTTGTGGGCCGAATGATCTTTGTTGCACCTACACAATTCAACCGTTGTAATGTAAAAGCAACCGAAGACAATAGTAAATAAATGAAATGTCTTTGTTCCAATAAATCTGTTTATAGACAATGATATTTGAATTTCATATTATTTTTAGAGGTCAAGAAGTATTATTCTTCTTTTGAAACTTTTTTGTTCCTGCCACTTAAAAATGTACAAATTATTCTGGGCTTCCCTGGTGACGCAGTGGTTGAGAGTCCGCCTGCCGATGCAGGGGACACGGGTTCGTGCCCCGGTCCGGGAAGATCCCACATGCCACGGAGCGGCTGGGCCCGTGAGCCATGGCCGCTGAGCCTGCGCATCCGGAGCCTGTGCTCCGCAACGGGAGAGGCCACAACAGTGAGAGGCCCGCGTACTGCAAAAATAAATAAATAAAAATAGATAAATAATTTTTTTTAATGTACAAATTATTCTCAGCTAATGGCCATACAAGAAACAGCAGGCTGAATTTGGCCTGTGAGCCATAGCTTTCTGACCCCTGACTTAACCAATATTCAAGAATTGAGTGCTGCCCCCAGTGGTCCTATTCTGATCTTCCTCCAGGTTGTGCTGAGCCTATCTTTTAAACATAACGAATACACGCAGAACACTGGTTTGACGTGCCTTCTGGTGTTGGTCCTCCCAACGCCACCTGTCAACTTGCTTTCCCCTCACTGACACCATTCACCCTCCAGTTCCCTCATCCTCTTTGCTTTACTCTTTTACACACCCCACACACACATACACGCTTTCTTCTTCGTCTTTTTTTTTTTTTTTTTTTTGGTCGTGCTCCGTGGCATGCAGGATCTAAGTTCTCCAGTCAGGGATTGAACCCATGCCCCCTGACTGCCAGGGAATTCCCTGATCCCTGTACTTCTTAATTGCACTCCTGCATTCTCAAGGACTTCGCTTCAGGCTTTTCATTAATTTAGGTAGTAGCCAATTAGAGATTAAGATGATTCTCTGTGAGTTATTTGCATTTTGATGACATACCCCTGAACACTGAAAAGTCATGAAAATCCAGAAGATTTTAGAACTTCAGGTGTCATGGAAGGAGAGGGGAGGGACCGTATGGGAAGAATTTGGTGACAGCAGAATCTTTCCAGCACCGTTCTCACCCCACAGTTCTAACCAGGTCAGTCTCATGAAGGCCCATGCACCCAGTGGTGTGTGCCCCACCTAGGTCACCTGTGTCTGTCTTTTTATAGCTGCCATTCTGGGTCCACATGACAGGACTATAGGGACTCCACATGCCACATTGCCTGTAGTCACATTACTTAACTGATAGGGTGACAAATTTAAAATATTTCACAGCCTCAGCCTTTCCCACGGTCTAAGTATATTTTATTTTGGTTCATTTTCCAGAAAGAAATCTGAGGCGATGTGAGGATATTTGCAGGATGAGCATGAGAAAACAGGTGTGACTGGTGTCAGTTGCGATCATTTGGGCTTGTCTTTTTTATGGAGCTGTTATCGATTGGTGTGCTTTACAAAAAAATATTTACTAATTAAGAGAGATAAAATGCAGAAGTTTAAAGAGAGTCGTTAATATTGGTTCAGTTTAATAATGGGAGTTGAATTATAGCGTGCCCTGAGCAAGCATGATCTAACTACAGAATAAGCACATAGCCACTGGAAAAGGGTTATAATCCAGAGATAGTATTCATGGTTTAAACTCATAGAAAGGGAGGAATGGGACTGCACTTCATCACGTGTGCCTTTTCTAATGCTTTAAAATCATAGACCCTCCTCCTGCTGCAAGTCATTAGAGAAATTATATATAGCATTACTGACTAGGGAGCTCATTGAGAAGGTCTGGTCCCTTGCTTCATCTACCCAAATAAAACTTACTGGTTACTGGCCTTATGTCAGCCACTCAGACATCTAATATTTGGGGAGTTTAGAGGCAAATGTGTAAATATTGCACTACCTATTTCTATCCCTGTTGTATGGATAATTTCCAGCTCTCATTTGTTGTGTCCCAAACTCACTGAGGTTCTGACAGTATCCTTTGGTAACCTGGACTCTATTCAAACTAAAAGAAGTCCAATGTCATTAATATGTTGGTAGAGCATTAATCAAATTTAGCACATTCTTTTGTTTAAAAAAATTGTTAAAAATTTTTTCAGATGATGACCAGATTAGTCAAAAAGCCATAGCAGAAACTTAGGAACTGTGGAGACAAGGGGTAGTCACAAACCCCAGGCCTGTAAGAGAGCACGCAAGGAAAACACTCCTCTTCTCCCATCCCTCTCTCCACCCTCCACCCTGCCCTGCTGAGACTAAGAACTAGACCTTGTTATGGGGAAAGGTTTCTGAAACTGGATATTATTGACATTTTGGGTCAGCTAGTTGGTTTTTGTGGAGGGCTGTCCTGTGCATTGTAGAATGCTTGGTAGCATCCTGACCTCTACCCACTAGATAGAAGTAGCACTCCCCGACAACCCCAATGTGACAATAAAAAGTGTCTCCAGATACGGCCAAGTGTCCCCTGGGGGAAAATCACCCTTGTTGGGAAGGACACAACCATGGCTTGCTAGATGGCAGTAAAGTGCTCTGATGCCATGAGAGTAGAACTTGTGCCACAAGGGTTCCAGGGAAAGCTGTTCATAACAAGGAAACCACCTAAGGGGAAGTGTGCTGGGAAAGCTGCTGGCTGCTTAGTATTGCTGGCCTCCAAGTACTGTAGTAGCCATACACTGGAGAAGCCACAAGAACCTACCAAGCTGACTGGAGCCAGGAAGCAAAATACCTTATTCTTGCAATATCTCCCCAGTGCCCTCTCCTGGCAAAGTTTCAGTGCCAGTTGGCAAAGAAAGAAATTTAATAGCCCAGATCCATTTTTATAGAGCAGTCAAAAGGGTGAATTTAGAGCTGACAAGCAATAAATAAGTCAATAACCAGTATAGATTCCAAACCAAATCCTATTCCAAGGTCCAGAGCTATAAAGATAAATAGCAAAGTCTTTGCTTGCCTTGGAGTAACTCCTGATCAATACAGATGCATTAAAAATCATGAGATACTGCCATTTCAGTGTGAAAAGTAAACTTGGGGAGAACTGAAGAGGGAGAAATGTGTTTTGCCTGTAGCATCCCAGAGGACTTGCTGGACAAAGTGATATGTGAGTCAAGTCTTTAAGTTTGAGTAGGAATTTTACAAGTGAAGAAGGGAGCATAAATACAGCTCCTGCTGAAGGAAGGACGTACACTAAGATGAGGAATTTGGAAATGTCATTGTACAGTAAAAAGTGGAATATGGCAAGAAAAGAGGATTTATGGATCAAGGAACTGGACAGTAAACTAGACAGGTGGTGTACTGGGAGATACAGTTGGAAAGAAGAGATGGGGACACATTATAAAGAAATCTCCTAATATCTCAAACTAAAAGAATATGATTTTATCCTCTGGGCAATGAGGAACCATCAGAAGACAGTGACTACTGCAGTTTGTATTTGCTCTTGAAGGAAGGGAGTGGAAGATCGATTCCAATGGGATGAACTCAAGCAGGGAAACAAACTACTGGGAGACTACGGCGACAGCCCTAGCGGTTGCTCACTAGAGTTTAAGAGTCTAAACTTCAAAGCAGATTTGGGGGAATAATTAGATGTGAGAGGTTAAGAAAGAAGTGCTTCTGTCTTGGGAGATTTGGTGGATGTCTATAATAGATCAAAAGTATGAGAGATAGAGCAGGTTGAGGTGAAAGTAATTGGTCGATCAGTTAAGGATATGTTAAGTTCAGACTGTCTAAGTGGTGTTGAGATATTCAGATGGAGAAGTCCACTGACAGAAATGAGTTTTTATTTTTTCCTGACAATCAGATGATAAATAGAAATTGACGATGATTTCACAGTTCAGCACTTTAAAAATATTGCAATCACAGCTTTGGTTTTGTTAATTACGATTGTTTTGTTTTACACCAAGAATAAATAATTCATTTTCCCCGTTAATTCTTAAAACCTTTCTATATTTCCGAGGCTTGCTTTTTTTTTTTTCCATCAGATGTTTTAAAAACTGTTGTTTAGAGACTCAGCAATGCCTTTGGAACTATAAGCCAGTTGTGTGAATGAATAAGAAAACTGTGAAAAATTTTTAATTTTCAAATCTGAAAAATCAGTCTTAATTTTTTCAGTTAAAAAGGTAATAGTTGAAATTTCATATTTGAAATTCTCTTTAAAAGTTTTCTGAGTCCGCCTGCCGATGCAGGGGACACGGGTTCGTGCCCCGGTCCGGGAAGATCCCACATGCCGTGGAGCGGCTGGGCCCGTGTGAGCCATGGCCGCTGAGCCTGCGCGTCTGGAACCTGTGCTCCGCAACGGGAGACGCTACAACAGTGAGAGGTCCGCGTACCGCAAAAAAACAAAAACAAAAACAAAAAACTCAAAGTTAACTACTGTTAAGATTTCAGTATATTACCTTGAATAGTGACATCCCACTGCCTAATTTTCTTTCCTACTTTGTCCACATACAGGGGTAGCATAAATAATACATATATACACACATACAGATGGATAGGTATAGACAGATAGATATACAGAGAGATAAATTTGCCCTGTCATTTACTGAACACATGTGCCAATCACAAAGCTAGTTGAGATAGATAGATAGCCTGATAATAGGTATACACATACATACATACATAGTTACTCTCACAAACATGAAAAGAATATTTTTATCCTCTTTTAAAGGTAAAGTTGGCTCTAGAGAGCTGAAGTATCATGTCACAAAACAATATGGCTTATAAGTAGCGAAGTAGTGTTTGAACCTAATTCTCTCTGTTTTCAAGGCCTTACCACATTGCTTTAGTTATTTACCATGTAAATTAAAATATCTTATGAGCAGAAGTTGAGTCTCCTTGTCTCAGTTTCTTAAAAGTGTTTGGACATGTAAGCTCATTTTAATTTTTGATTTTGTAAAGAATTCTTTGCAAAAAAAGAAAAAGAATTCTTTGCATATGTCTTTGTCCCTGTTTAGAAAAATTTCCTTGAGGAGCTAGTCAGTCGTGGAATTACTGATTCAAAATATATATGAAGTTTTATTTATTTATTTTAAAGTGTTTTATTGAAGTATAGTTGAGTTACAATATTAGTTCCAGGTGTACAACATAGTGATTCATTAATTTTAAAGATTATACTCCATTTAAAGTTATCATTAAATATTGGCTATATTTCCTTTTCAGTACATTACATCTCTGTATCACACTTATTTTATAGCCAGTAGTTTATACCTCTTAATCCTCTTCCGCTTAATCGTCCTACCCCTCTTCCCATTGGTTAACCACTGGTTTGTTGTCTGTATCAGTGAGTCTGTTTCTGTTTTGCTATATTAATTTGTTTGCTTTATATTTTAGATTCCACATATAAGTGAAATCATACAGTGTTTGTCCTTCTCTGTCTGACTTACTTCACTAAGCATAATGCCCTCCAGGTCTTCAAGAATACCTCTGATCATCTGATTCAGAGAGGAGCAAACATGTTTTTTGGAGATGTTTCTTGATCAAGACCCAGAGGCCAGGTTGGAGTTGAGGCTTATATAACTATAGATTATATTTTGATCCCCTCGGGTTGGGTAGTACAGTGGCCCTGAGTTGGTTGCAACTACAAAAAATTGAAGTTTAGGCTACAATATAGTGTTGAGACAATAGGTAGTTATAATCCTCCTGTAGTCAACACTGACCAGACTGTATTTGTAATACTGAGCTCAGTGCTTAGTGTCAGAGTTTAGAAAGATATAAACACATTAAATGCATCCATATGAGGGAGGTTCAGGTGAGATGTATGACAATCATGATGTATGAAGGGAAAAAATACCCTCCAGGTCCACCCATGTTGTTGCAAATTTCATTCTTTTTTATGGCTGAGTAATATTTTATTGTGTATATACTACATCTTTATCCATTCATCTGTTGATGGACTGTTATGCTGCTTCCACATCTTGGCTATTGTAAATAATGCTGCTATGAACATTAGGGTGCATATATCTTTCCCAGTTAGTGGTTTTGTTTTACTTGGGTAAATACCCAAAAGTGAAATTATAGGATCATATGGCAGTTCTGTCTTTTTTTTGTGGGTGGGGGGCAGGTGGGGAACTGCCATACTGTTTTCCACAGTGGCTACACCAGTTTACAATCCCATCAGTAGTGCACAAGGGCTCCCTTTTCTCCACATCCTCCAACACCTGTTATTTGTTGTCTTTTTGATGATAGCCATTCTGACAGGTGTGAGGTGATGTCTCATTGTGGTTTTGATTTGCGTTTCCCTGATGATTAGCGATGTTGAGCATCTTTTCATGTGCCTGATGGCCATCTGTATGTCTTTGGAAAAATGTTTACTCAGGTCTTCTGCCTATTTTTAATTAGGTTGTTTTTTTTTGATATTGAGTTGTATAAGCTCTTTATATATTTTGGATATTAATTGCTTATCAGATATATCATTTGCAAATATTATCTCCCATTCAGTGCATTGTCTTTTAATTTTTTCAATGTGAAAAAGCTTTCAAGCTTAATTAGGTCCCTCTTGTTTATTTTGCTTTTGTTTCCCTTGCCTGAGTAAACAGATCCAAAAAAATATTGCTAAGACTTATATCAAGAGTATACTACCTATGTTTTATTTTAGGAGTTTTACGGTTTTCAGTCTTACATTTAGATTTTTTAAATCCATTTGAGTTTATTTTTGTATATGGTGTGAGAAAATGTTCTAATTTCACTTTTTACGTGTAACTGACCAGTTTTCCCAGCACCACTTATTGAAGAGACTGTCTTTTCTGCATCATATATTTTTGCCTTCAAATAATATACATATTTTTTCATTGTTATCTAGAACCATTATACAGTTTACTGTATAATGTGACAATGTATGAGAACATCTGTTGCACAGAAACCTGACCAGCTTGATTTTTTTGGTTGAAATCATCTTAAAAGACATGATGGGGCAATTCAGCCCAGGGCATGAAATATGTCATCATCCTTGAAGAGTTAGTTTAACATTTATTCTTCTCTTGTAATTGATACATGAAGCTTAGTTACTGACAAAACTTAGAAGGTAGTTCATTCTTTTGCAATTGTTTCTTTGTGCTGGAGGACATTATAAACACATTTAAAATGCAAGGCTTCAGAAAATTGTGAGAGTATATAAAAGTTCAAATAGCCATTTTCTGAAATGTCAGAAGTAAATACTAAAGGCTAACAAAGTACCTGAAAAGGACAAATAGACAGGGAAAAGTAGAAATTATCTCCATGACTAATTAAAATATGGACCACAAGTTATGATGTGAGAAGGTCCCAATTCATAGATTATACAGAGTGTGCTCAGTGGTGGAGAAGAAGGGAAGAGTTCAGGGAAGTTAATGTATGAATTCTCTCAATATGATGCCTTTGTTTTATTTACTTATTGTTTTGTATAATTTTTCAAGAGTTTTATTTCCTTTATTTACACAAAGTAATTGCCAATAGGACAGTTTTATTGTATTGATACAGAAGAAACCAATACTCACACAACTGAGCTATCATACTTTCTATACGATGTTAATGATAAAGCAAATAATTTGATAGAACTTTAAGAAATACATATATTCAAAATCATTTGTGCCTATGTCATTTGTTAAAATGGAAAGCATAGATTGCCTTTTCCCCTCTAATTCTATATTTATAAACATACTCTTTTTTAATTGAAGGATAGTTGATTTACAGTGTTGTTAGTTTCAGGTATACAGCAAAGTGATTCAGTTATATATGTATATATATTTATAGATAGATAGATATTCTTTTTCAGATCCTTTCCCTTATAGGTTATTACACGTTATTGAGTATAGCTCCCTATGCTATACAGTAGGTCCTTGTTGGTTATCTATTTTATGTATAGCAGTGTATATATATATATGTTAATCCCAAACTCCTAATTTATCCCTCACCCACTCTTTGTTTTAATACTCTTTCATCTCAGTTAATCCTCACAATAGTCCTGTGGGAAAAGATGACATAAAAAATCCAGAAAAGGAAATGGAGAATCAGACAGACTCAATGACTTTTTCAGAACCACATAGTGGGATTCGAAATCCAAGAATGTCTGACTCCAAGACCATGATGTCTCTTATACCCTGTTTAAGCAATTGCTTTTATACCAACAAATTAAGTGTTAAGTGGCAAGCTAGATTCTGTTGGAAGAATCTTTTTAAAAGAGTAGAGTGGGAAAGACTGAGGCAGAGAAACCAAGTATGATGCTTTTGAGGTAAGGAAGTGTGTCAACAGCCTGAATAAGGCAATGGAAGTAGCATTGACAGGGAGGAACCAGTTCAGGAGAGATTTACAGAGATAGACCTGATGAACTTCGGTAAAAGTGAAGAGTATTACATAACACCAAGATTTCTAGCCTGCATCCCTGTTTAAATGATAATGCCATTAAGGGAGACAGGGAACTTAGCTGCAAGTCTTGATGGAAGGTAGTTAATGCAGATACCGCTGAGTTTGAGTTGCTGGTGGAATATGCATATGACACTGAGTGACCTGATGGCACTATGGATCTGGAGAGTTCAAGGATAGAGATATAGATTTGAAATTCCTTGACCTGGGGATCCTAACTAAAGTCTTAAGAATAAATTTTTTTTTCTGAGAGAGCTTAAAGAAAAGTGTAATTAGTGTATTACATAAGAACTAGGGTCTCTTGTATTAAAGCTCAGTCTACCTGGGATCAAATCACAGATTTACCCCTTTTCTAGCTCTGTGGCCTCAGGCAAGTTACATAATCTCCCTAAGCCCCATCATCTCTTGTTTCTTTTTCTCCACCTGGAGACACCGACAATGTCTAGAGACATTTTTAATTGTCACAATTGGGTTTTCTAAGGATATCTAGTGGGTAAAGGTGAGGGAAGCTGCCAAATATTCTACAATGCACAGGAAAGGCTCTACAATAAAGAATTCTCTGACCCAAAATATCAGTAGTGCTGAGTTTGAGAACACCTGCTGTAAAGCTTCTGTAAAGTAGGGTTAATTGTACTTACCTCATAGAGTTGTCGTGAGATTTCAGTGAGATGATGGCGGTAAAAAACAAGACTGAACATGTCGTAAACAATAAATATTTAAGAAAAATAAGTCAATCAATTGAGTGGAAAAAGAGGGTGAAGGACATAATTTGGGTAACTGCTTGCCTTTAAGGTATAGGAGAGGAAGAAGTGTGTGTGTGACATATGCTGAGAAGTGGCATAGAAGAGGGAGAGGAGGAGAATCAGGGGAAAGAATAGAGTAGTTCAGCGCACGGGCACAAGTTTCTGTTTCATGGCTACCACCAGAGAAGGCCAGCAGGGCCATGACTCTCAGGTAGGTCACTGAGGATGGGAGCTGGAAAGGGACCATTGGGATTAACAGCAGATAAGTGATAACTTTGAGGGAAAAGTTGTAATAAGAGTGAAAGAAAAATGGGAACAGAATGCTAGGTTGCAGTAGGTTGAGAATTAAATGAAAACTGAGGTTGAGAGATAGGAAATGAAGTTTATTCAAATTGGCTGTTGAGTCACAAGGACAGTTTTGTGTTTTAGGATTGGAGAGACCATTCTAAACTGAAAGGATGGAAAAGTGTAAAGGGAGACAATGGAACAATAAGAACATTGTAATTGATGGAGCAAGAGTCCAGAGGAGAGTAATGATAGGGTTTGTGATCAGGAGTAATGAAGACGGGATTTGCTTTAGAAAGAAGTTGGGGTGCTGCTTTCCCTGGGAGAGAAATACAGTGATAGTGTCAGTATACTTTAGGTCCAGGGTAAGAAATGGAAACCAAGAATTTAAGTTTTATGCACTTCTCAAAAATTACAAATAAAAATGTTCTTAAAGAGCCCAGATACACAAGAAGATGCATCTTCTAAATTGCTGTTAAGATTTCTTCATGAAACTTTCTATTATGAACTGAATATTTCCCAAATCCGTATATTGAAGCCCTAACCCCCCAGTATGACTGTATTTGGAGAGAGGACCTTTACAAGGTAAACAAGGTTAAATGAGGCCATGGGGTGGGGGAGTGGGGGGACTAATCCGAAAGGACTGGTGTTTTATAATTAGAGGAAGACACATCAGGAGGGTGTGCACACAGAGGAAAGGCCATGTGAGGACACAGTAAGAAGGGGCTGTAAGTCTGGAAGAAAGACTCCACCAGAAACCCACCTTGCTGGCACCTTGATATTAGACTCACAGACTCCAGAACTGTGAGAATATAGATTTCTGTGGTTAAGCTTACACAGTCTGTAGTATTTTGCTGGGGTATCCCTAGCTGACTAATATGTTTCCTAAGTGGAACTTCTATAGATATAATGCAATAGAAGACATAAGATGATCTGTTAAAATAAAAGTTAGTTGTCTTAAAGAACTGAATTGACCACAAAGGGAGGATGTGAGAGAAAGCAGATATTTGATATCAAATTCTAGCCTTTAAGGGATAGGAGAGCTGGCTTCAAAAGCTGGCTTCAGCTTTCCATAGTGGGAGATAAAAATGATGTAACAGTTGGTATTATGGGGATTAGAGTCAGTCTGCCTCCATTCAAATTTCATTCTGATACTTACTAGTCATATAACCTTGGGTAATTACTTAATTATCTTAACCTCAGTTGCTTTATCTGTAAAACAGGATAAACTCACATGAAATAGTGTGTATAATTCCTAACACATGCTAGTTAACATTTTCATGTCTTGCTTGATATTTTTGTTATTACAAGATTTTCTGATCACTAATTTGTGACATTAAAGGATATATTTATTTCTTAGCTTCTAATGATTTTTAGAAGAAATAAAAAGAGCAGAATAGATGTGAAATAAAAATCCAGACAGACCGATTTTTGTAAAAATGTTACGCTAGAGACTAATGTTGGCTTTGTTTCAGTTTCAAGGCATAAATAAGTATACTAAAAAGATATTCTGAGATAGATTTATTGTGCCATCCTAGCATTTCATTTTCAATTTACTTAAAAAAAAATCAGTGACTTTCATAATATTTTATGTTCCCATGCCACTTTTCTTAGCCAAAGTTTTCTAGAGGCAGTCTTTAAGTAGTTACAAAAAATATAGATTGTTTTAACTGATATCTGATATAACTGATATATCTACATAAACTAAAATATATCATCTATGGATTTTTATTTTTAATAAAATGGCCTACTTATTTTTAGACAATTTTGATTAAAATATACAAATTTATAAATTTCAAATTATTTCTAAGTAAATATGCTTGAAAAAATATTGAATAGACAAAATATCCATTGTTGTCATAGATTGTGCTTTGAAAATAGGAAAATCTGGAGGAAATGAAACTTATGAATTTGGCATGCTACTGCAGTCTACTTAAAAGCATATTCTTCTCTATAACTCAAAAGGCTAAACTACCACATGAGACTTGATTCTAATCTCTTCTGCTTTTAATTGAAAATGAAAGTTGTGCTACATTTTAAAATTCTTTCTTTCACTTTATTTGCAACTGGGATTCATGGATATAAATTCCATTATAGGCTAAAATAATTATGCTAAGTTACTGTCCCATGTATAGTTCAATGATAAATCACTAAGTGTTTCAAACCCATATTTATAGCAATGTATGTCTTCATTAGGACCCAAAATTTAGATGATGAGTTCATTTTAACTAAAACCTTGTCCTAAAAGTTCATCATTCATATAGGTAAATGCTCAAAGAGGTACACACTCTCAACTCGTAAACCTTGAATTTTATATAAAACTTTGCTTCAAAACAACTTAAGTGTTTTCTTGTCTTCTCCTGGTCACACAATAAATGAATGAATGAGCCCCCCCACCTATCCATTAATTCGTTTCAACTTTCTATTATACACCAGGCAATATTCTAGTTCCTAAAGAGTTATTGATAAATAAGGTAGACTAGGTCCCTGATCTCATGAAACTAGTTGTAGTGTGGGAAAGACAATAGATATTTAAACTAAGTAGTTTTTAACAAGTGATAAATGCTGATATAAAAATAAAAGGGGTTAAAGTGACAGAGAGTAACAGCAGTTAGGGTTTGCAGTAAAGGCTACTTGGCTATGGTTAGTCAGGGAAGACCTGTCTGAAGAGGACACACTTAAGCTGAGACATGAACGGCTTTAAGAAAAAGCCATGCAAAGATCTAGAGAAAGAATATTCGAGGCAGAGGTCAAAGACCCTGAGGCAGATGCAAGCTTGATGTATTCTTAAGTCAGAGGGAGGGACTTCCCTGGTGGCACAGTGATTAAGAATCCGCCTGCCAATGCAGGGGACACGGGTTCGGGCCCTGGTCTGGGAAGATCCCACATGCCACGGAGCAACTAAACCCGTGCGCCACAACTACTGAACCTGTGCTCTAGAGCCCGCGAGCCACAACTACTGAGCCCACGTGCCACAGCTACTGAACCCCGTGCGCCTAGAGCCGGTGCTCCTCAACGAGAGACCACCACAATGAGAAGCCCACGTACCACAATGAAGAGTAGCCCCCGCTCTCTGCAACTAGAGGGAAGCCTGCACGCAGCAACAAAGACCCAACGCAGCCAAAAATAAATAAATAAATGAATTAAGTAATTTAAAAAAAGTTATAAAGTCAGAGGGCGCATAGTAGGAAAGAAATCAGTCAGAGAGGTCATAGAGGAGTGACATGATCTGATTTACTTTTTTAAAAGATTACCCTGCCTACTGTATAAGGACAAGAGTGGCAGTAAAAAAAAAAAGAAATTTTAATAATTCATAAGAGAGAGAATGGTGGCTGGGACCAAAGGGGAATAGAAAAAAAGAGGATTTATTTCAGATTATTGAATATGCCAAACCCAACACCCTATATTTGGCTAAGAACTCAACCATGCATGAGTGGTCAAAACAAACACATAATCTGGGCATCTGCTGGTTTACTCCAGCTAATGTGAAAAAAAGCCTGGGAAATGAGCAGGGAAGGCCTTCTCTGGATAAAGGCCTATTCCCTTCTCTCCAAAGTTTCCACTTTATCAATTATGTTTTGGATTACACATTAATGTGTAATTTGGATTATACATTACACACTAATGTGTGTAATTTTGCTTGCAAATATAAACATATGTACAGAATAAAAATACTGATAAGAAAACTGCTCGTAAAATTGTCACTGCTTTGTCTGAAACTACTATCATATATAATTTTGAGTAGATAACGTACTTTTTATAGACACTAGAGCCTTCCTTCTGATAAGTATTCAACCATTCTTCACCTCCTGCCTTGTATTATAATTGTTTCTCATCTCTAATATAAGGCTGTAAATTCCATAAGGGGGTATATTATTCTCGTTGTATGATCCACAGTAGCTTGAGTCGTTCTTTATGGATTATAGGCATTGCATAAATATGTATGTGTGTCTGGATGAACAGATGGATGGATGGAGGGGTGGATAATTGAAAAATTACAGAAGTTGGTTGGTTTTATTGTGTTTGGGGCTCATTTTCCCTCTAAAGAAATGCATTCATATGTCACTTGATAGTATAAACCACAATAATTATGACAGCTAATTAAAAATAAAACAATCAAACAAAAATAATGTAACAAACACAAGAGGCTTTACCTGAAGCCACAAAGTGAATTAATAGATTTGTTTCAATAAAAGCAGCAAAATAATGATGGATGCCTCTAAAATCTTGGACATAGCTAAGTAACAACTGTCCCAGCTAATTTGGACACTGAATTTCTATTTTCTTTTAATAAATATATTTTAAAGTATTTATCCAAGATTCATGTTAAAAAAGTCTAATGGACTGTAATCATATACACTGTCAAATTAAGAGCTATGTAAGAGTTCAGATAATGCTTGACAAATGTTTTGCTTAGCACTATTGAAGTATTTGCAATACTTTCTGATTTAAGATTTTACTTTTGACTTATTTTGACTTATAATCTTTAACTGTTAAGAATAGATTACCATCTTATTTAAGGATGTAATAAAGAAAATGTTCTAAATAAGTTTTGAGATCTTCTCCCATCCTATTTTGAATTGGAAAAGATTCTATCTTAAACATTTTTATGTAAGATTCTTAAACAGTATAGTTTAATAGGGGGTAGGAGATCATGAGGACTAAATTGACTACTCTATGTTATTGCATTCATGATTTATGAATATAAAAGTGCTTTGTAAACTGTAAAGTGAAATATAAAAGCTGTTGTTTTTTAGCAGCATGATAATGCTGATCTCTGATATTTGAACTGCCTTTCTAATAATATAATAGCCTGTTTCTCTCTAGATGAAGTCTCATCATAACACAACTGAAGAGCAAAATTATACACTTTTAAGACATACCACTGAGTAATCAGCTCCCTTCAAAAGGATGTTTTGGCTTAATAATGAAAACATCTTAATAACTGAAATTATTACCCACTGAGTTACCGTCACTATAATGTTCTAAAACAGACAAATTTCCTGGAATGAGAAATGCTGCCCTGTTAACTGATGTTACTTAAGGAAAATTTCTATAAAAGCCATCCTTGATGTGAAAGTCATCATCTCTCCCCCCTCCCGCCCTCCTTCTTTTCTTTTTTCCTCTGCCCTCCCTTCCTCCATCCATCCTTCTCTCCTTCCGTCATTCCTTCTTTCTTCTTCCTTTTCCACCCCTTCCTTATAAGTATTTTTAAACTATAATCATTAAGCGTAAGAGGGATTTTCCATTTGCTCTCTTTCTACCTTAATACACTCAACTAATAGCATGTTATCCACCTCCTTAAAAAATTCAGTCAAGACTTGTTCAAGTTTGATTTTATATCCCAAGAAAAGTAGCAGAAGAGTGCTTCATGCTTAGTGTGTTTGCAATAAGGTTTGCTGTTGAAATGCCCTAAATTAAAGTCTTTTGCTCATTCATGTCCCCTACGTTTATTCCAGAATTATGTTGAGTATATGTGAAGTTGGCTATTTTATTTTACAGTGCTAAAATATAACTCATACGTGAATTGTGAGTTTGTTTAAAAAGAGAATTTAATGATTTTCCTCTAGTCTCCTATATTTGTTATAACTGATAAATAATGGTATGGTTTCTGCTCATTCAGTTGTTAATGTTTTCAAAACTTTTTATTATAATCCCCTTCTGATTGAAACACCAAAGTCGTCTCCTTTAGTAGTCAAGAAATGTCCTAGGACCTGAGTAAATATTTAAAAGGCATCTGATACCTATAGTAATATTTCCTCAAAAGTCTGTTTGGTGTGGGTCCACACAAACGGCAGGTGTTCCTACAGAGTGTCTGTGACAGGGAGAAATGAGATACTAATTAGTTCATACTTGCACCAGGAGTGATAAATTCTTAAATGCCATCAATTATGTTTATCAAGATGTCCTAAATTATTCACTGATCAGTGCAGAGATACATAGACACAGTTATTTGGAACTTATTAATACTGCTTGAAAATGCTACATTTTCTTAAAGTGCTAGTTAAATATACTGGTTAACTTATTGTTTGAGGAAACAGAATATTAGCAGAATACATTTGTTTCATGTTTCAAAAAATGATTTGGCCAGGATTGCTTTCTAAATAAAGATTATTTATAAAGGACATATGGTTCCAATTCCAAAGTCAAGATTATAATTCTGCATGTTTTTATTTCAAAAAGAAATTCCATATGTTTAATCTCTAATTGAGGGTATAGATATAAATGTTTTTATAGATAGTTGCCATGCCCGCTCCTTCATCTGTATGCGTATGTGAGCGTGTATGTGTGTTCGTGTCTGTGTGTGTGTGTGTGTAGATGGATAAGTAGATATTCTATCATGTGTATACATGTGAGGACCTATTACTTTGGCTGTGAAAATATTGCTTATGGAGTTTTAAAAAATAAAAGTATTCACTTATGATGTAAGAGTAAGTTAAAAATCAAGATAATAAATCATAGCTACTTTATGATTACATCTCTATAAACAACAGCAATAAAGCTATGCAGAAAAAAAAGAGAATTACATAAAGATGTTCCTATTAGTTACTTGTGGTTAGAGGACTATGAGTAAGTCTTTAATTTCTTCTCTCAGTTTAAAAAATATTTCCATAATAAAAAATCAATTGCACATTAAATGAAAAGGGTTTTCCTCAGTTAGAGAGAATTTATTTCAAAAATAATTTTCTCTTATATCAAGATAGGGGCCTTTTGTAAGTACATATAATTTCCCTTAATTTTTTTTTTTATCTAGTAGTAAAAAAAAAAAAAAAAAATCATAAATATTGGATCATTAGTACCCCATAGAAAATTTGTATTTTTTTTTCTTTTCTTTTTTTTTAACATCATTATTGGAGTATAATTGCTTTACAATGGTGTGTTAATTTCTGCTTTACAACAAAATGAATCAGTTATATATATATACATATGTTCCCATATCTCTTCCCTCTTGCGTCTCCCTTCCTCCCACCCTCCCTATCCCACAGAAATTTGTATTTTAAACCAAGGGCATTTAAGAAGACATATGAAAAAGTCTCACTTAAAATACTTCTTTTGTTCATTCTTTTTAAATCATGGATATGACTAAGATTTAACAAAAAAGGAATATAAACAGCTCATTACCAGGTCTAAAAAGTTTTTTCCCCCCACAAGCTAACCTTAATTTTAAACTTATTGCTGTGATTAGACGGTTTCTACTTTTAAAACTCTGTACAGATTGGCCAGATGTAGGCTCTTCCATTTGTATACTTTACTAACAGAAATTTCAAACTGTATTTTCAAAAAGTGATCTGCATGGTTTTAACTGAGCCTAGTGGAATGAACAGATTTTCTTAAGTAAAAAAATCTCCATCTTTATTAAATTTGTTATCAGTTTGCTCTCTAATTCTTTGATAATACACTGATCTGCTTAACTTAAGTAGATACTAGGAGGAAGACAGGAATTTTTATTAACTATTTGAATTCTCAAAATTACTGTGTGTTTTAAATGTCTAAGAGCACAATCTATTAATATATTCAAGTGTGTTTGAAACGCTAAGTTTTAGTGGTTGTTGTTCTTTGGTTTTTACCACTGAATGCTCTTTGGCTCCTCTCTGTCAATGCCTTTTCACAATGTTTGGATTTGGTTGTATTAAAAATATCTAAGTATTATAAAGGACAAGAGTGGGTATCAGAGAATATGGATTATAATTCTGGTATGCTACTAAATAGCTGTCATCTTGGAGAAATAAACTCTCTGTGCTTAAATTTCATGTTATTTATGAAAACAGAAAAATCAACCAGATATTATCATTTTATTCATAATAAAAGAAATATTGTATTTTACTTTACAATATCAACTCATCTAGCCTTAAGGAGTTTCAGTAAAAGCAGACTTTCTCTAAGTAATAACCAAGATATTCTGTGGGGAAATGGGGAATTTTACCACATAAAGAACAATGGCCAAAGTCATATTTGAACTATTCTCAATCATGGGGGTTATATTTATCAATTTATTTTATCATTAATAATATTTTTGAAAATTTTATAAGGACTGCTGCCTATTGCTCATTCATTTGCATTCATTCATTTGACCTTCATTAATAAATTCATTACAGAAAACTTGACACTCTGTAGAATACAATTCTTGATTCCTTGGCTTTCTGTCTAGTCATTTTCTTATGGTCCCTTTTTGTATTAGAAATACTTAGTGTATTTAGCCCAGCATTCTAGATACCCTGACCCTCAGATGAGATCATTACCCAAGGGCCTGAGATAATAGCTACTCCAGTCCCCTTATAGCCAGCCCCCCGGTCCCCCAGCAGAGTGTCAAGTTCCTCTGTATAGGTTTTTTTAAAAAGTGTGTGTAAAAGTGATAAAGCAACATTTAAATTTAAATCAGCAAACATGCTATATGTTTCATGCCTATTTTGTTTTTTAATACTCACAACACACAAAGCCATTTGCATGTATTAACATTATAGAGGTTTAAAATTAAAACGTAAAATCTCACAGCACTTTAAAAGAAGTCCCTGCTCTCAATTTATATCATTATCACATAAGTTTCTTAATAATGTACCTAGATTAAATGTTTGAATTCATTTTTATTTAGATCCTTTCAGATTGTTTCAATATATCATTGACTAGGTTGTCATTGTCACAGTTTTGCAGAGGATTTATCCTAATCACTGTGTTTTTCCTCCGACAGCTCTTTCAAGCATTTGATTGGAGGACTGGATGATGTTTCTAATAAAGCATATGAAGATGCAGAAGCTAAAGCAAAGTAAGTGAAATTTTGGGGGGTCTTAATTTTGATTTTCAAAAAACAATTTTGAATAGAAATGAGATCAAATATTTTGTTGGACTTAAAGCTCTACACTCTGACAGGAAGAAAGTAGCTACTTAAGAGTAAAATAAGCAAGCTATTCAAGGTAATTATTACATAGTATACTTGCTTAGTAAGTACCTCTCTCCTTGAACATGAAACCTTAATTTTGTGAGGAAGATCATCTGCACAAGGGAAAATGGTTAGTTTAAAATCCAGTAAAACAATTGAATGTTAACACATTATTTCTTCCACTGAAAACACTTTCTGAATGAATTGCGGCTGTGTTCACCAGTTGCTTGTGAAATTGTATGAAAAATAATAACGCTGGAAATATTTTCTCGTGAATACACCGTTGCTTTACATTGAACTTTGTCGATGAAAATTAATCAGTGGATCTAAAAAAGAAGTGGAAAATTTTATTCAAGTCAAATTTGAGGATTATAACCTGGGAAGAGCAGCTCAGAAAGCTCTGAGAACTGTTCTGCTTATTAGAAGTCAAGGCACAGTTAAACAAGTTATTTGAGACAGAGGGCTGTACATCAAATGATGTATTATTGACATAATCCAGATCTAAGTGTCATATGACCCCTTATGAGTTCAAGCAGGAAAGTTATCATTAAGGAGTTGTCTTATTGACGCTAGGAGAATGTTGCTCTTTTTGGTTCAGCAGATATTTCTGCCTATGGGGAAGGTTTGGTCGATGCATAATACAGATACACAGGCACAGTGAGGGGAGAGAGGAGGCCAAAGGGCAGAGTAAAATTTTTGTTTGAATTTTCTTGTCTTGCCATAAAATGAATTTTAGTTCACAACTTCAATGACACTAAGTTATCATAATGATATGAGATAGTACATATGCCATTAATTGTCATTTTTGTATAACAAAGTACCTTTTTATCTACTAGAATAATTTACTTTAAAACAAAGCTTTAACTTTTTTTTAAACAAAAAATGTGAAGTAATTTGAGATTGGCTTTTTCTGCAAAATTGTTAGGTTATTTTTTTTAAAAAGTGTAATCTATTTAATTCTCCTCTTTCTCCCAAGAAAGTAACTTAAGTAAAACCAATTTAGTATTTGATATCATACAGGATACCTGAAGGATTAAATCAACAAATATCAGTAAGTAGATAGTGCAGGGGAAGAATTTGATTGGTTGGTCTTGTAGTCACCTAAAAAACAAAAGGAATAAAATAATTTCTTTTGCCTTGAGAGCCTATGAAGATTAAAAATTTGGGCTAGTACTAATTGACTAATTACTATTATTCATTTTGACTGATAAAATTGTATTATTTTCAAAGCTGTATAAAGATATTCACATTTTCTTCTCTATATAGTTTGCTTTTGTTTCCTCTGTTCCTTGGAGGGACACAGACTTACATCCTGTAGTCAAATGCCAGCAGTGCCTCTGCTAAGATTTGCGGAGGAAATTACACAAAGCCAGTTTTAACATCAAACTCCACACAGTCCTCAGTATTGCCTGTACTGTGGCTGATTGGTATTAATTTTCTGATTTTCTACATTAGGTTAAAATACATATTAATGCTAAGTTTAGACTTTAGTTTCTGGTAGTTACACTAGTCATCCTGAGATGGTAGAGGGGGGCCATTTAAGGTACCTTATCAGTTTTAAAAGTTAACACTTTTTTATTATTAGACATTATCCCTAGAGGAACATTTTCTTGCAGTATAAAAGCTCATATTTATAATTTATGGCAGCAAAGTTTTTCTTGAGTTTATATATTCAATTAAGGTTACTATGGGTCGTTTTATATGTATTTATATTTGTATATATACATATACACACACACCACTTTATATAAATGTGTCTTTATATATACAATTAGTGCTAATCTTTAAAATTTGTCTAGAATCTACCTGAGCAACTATTTAAATATTTGTAGAGTTACTGGAAAAGTCAAAGGTCTTTTAAACTAAAATATTCTTTGATCTATTTCTGTTTCTCTGTTAAACTTTAGACAGATTCTCTAATGAAAGTTTTCGTATAACTCCTATTTACTCTACCCAAAGTCGAGGCCAGTCACTGGCTTAAAATTGATCAGTGGCAGGAAAGCAATTATGAATTAGTTATATCCTTCTCAGTGTACTGTTGGCCTTACAAAGGTTAAACTGTGTGTGTATCTCATGAATTCTGGGCATTTATGGGTTCACTTGCACATGCTTCAACTAAAGGTAGGAAGTAAAACAAATACACTGAAATTCAGATTCAGACAATTTAGAAGATAGGTGTGGCAACAGTTCTTCACATTGGAAGAGAATCCATCAGTATGAAAAACATGATTCTGAATGAGGACCAGAAGCCTCGAGTTCTGTTCCGGGCTCTGTCATTTCCAACCAAGTGATTTTGGTCATGTCTTAACAGCTGTCTCTCAGTATCATTATCTTATCTATGAAATATTATTTTTGTGATTTAATTAATGGTGATATGTAAAAATACTTGGTAAATTATAAAGGGCTATAAAAGTGGATGGTGTTGTTTGTAGAAGTAATCATTGGAAATATACCCTAATGCGTTTGCTAGATGGTTTGATTTATACACAATTATTGCATATGTATTATGTAAACTAATTTTATCTGGGCAAGGAGTCTTTAATCTTATGTAGGCAAACTGGTCTCAATTTAGTAGAATGTTGTAAAATTAAACCTAGACTGGAAAATATCCATAAATATCAATTTTATAAAAATAGAAACATTTAGTTAAAAGAAAGTTCAATTATGATTAAAGAACAAAACGGGCAATGAAATGATGACCTACATCTAAGTATTGTTATTTGAACTATTAAATTTAATAGATTACAAATTAGCCATTATATTTATACTTGAATATAAATCAACTAGGATAAATTAGTTTGAATTTTTCTATTCAATTAATACTAAATCCAAATGAGTACATAACCCACATACCTTAATATTGATTATTATTTAGAAAATGGGAATAACTTGATTAAAAAAAGTCTAGGATCATTGATCTAAATTCCAGAGAGATTGATAATGTAAACTTTATTCCTCAAAATAGCTAAATAAATAAGTAAATACTGGAGCAGGTGTTGTGATGCTTTCTACACTGTTAGCATTTTATAGCTTTCTAATAAATAATGAACATCTGAAGATTTCTGAAGTTGAAAGCATCTTTTTAATTAGGGATCCTATCACCCAGAGTAGGTAAACTGTAAACTATTCCCCAGGGAAAACTTTTTAGTTGAACTAACACATTTAAACATCTATTTGTGTTAGCACTCTTTTCTCTGTGTTGGATTTCTTCCCCTTAAGTACGTTATGCCTTCACTTTGTATTTAAGGAACTTATAAGTTTTGCCAGCATTGCAGGAAATCCAGGAATGGCCTCTAAGCTAAATTCCCTGGGTAATTTTGTTAATGCCTCTAAATTTCTATACAGATCGCAAATTCTGTACCATTTAGAATTGAAGTCATGATTTGGCTCCACTGTGTGAGCTTTATTTTTCAAAGTCCGCTTGATTTTGCAAAATCCACTAAAGATAAGATTAATATTTTTTAAAACCCAACTATAATGATCATATTATTTATGCACGTGAAGTAATTGTTGGTATTGCCTCATTGACTATGCCTATTTGCAGTAAAAAGAAAAAAGTAGGACTGACTTTAAAAATCGATTCAGTTGAGACATTTAGAAACTCAATCATAAGAAACTTATTAGCTATTAGCACAACCAGGCTTCAATGGCAGAAAACAGACCATCCCTTTCAGAGAAACCATACCAAGCATTCAGTTTGGATGGCTGGTCCAAGAAGATTGACTTGAAAGAAATATCCCAGTGAAATGGTTCTCAAAACTGCTCTGCTGCAGGATATGTGCCCTTAGCTTGTCTCACGAGATATAGTTCCTACAAAGAAAACTATTCGTGACAGAAACTTTACCTTTATGACATGTTTAAGCTTCTCTTGATTGCTGCTAATTATCCAGTAAGGACTTCTCTTTGTAAAATATGAAGTTATAACCACAAAGACATTAGAAGAGACAACCTTAGATGGAAGGTAAGGCTCATTAAACCTTATTTAGAGCAGAAAGTAGCATATATGATGAAACGTACACATTATTTTCCTTAGAGACTATGTATTCATTCATTTAATAAATATTTAGAAATTTACTCATGATGAGTCAGGCGTTGTATTTTACAGTGTGCATAGCAAATAGAAAACATATTTTCCAATAGTAAGGATCTTGCAGTTTAGTAGGGAGCCTGATGTGTAATTCCATGATGATTTTCAATATTTACTTCTAAGAATAAATTATGATACTTAGTATGATAAAATACTGTTTTGGTAGAGAGACCTATCTCTATATTTACACCTTGTCTTGTAAAAAACATAAATAAATAACCATCCAGAAAATCAAATAGAAAAATGAAGATGTTCTATTTCATTCTAAGTATTTCTGATATATGAACACAGAGTACTTCTTAAATGAAATATTTTCAAGTTATAGTATCATTTCATTCTTATTGTTGAATATTGTACTCAGCAGTTATAGGCAAAACATCTCTTTTTCTGAATAAAAAACCTATATATATTAGCAAGTTAAGTTGAAATATACTATATTTATATTTATTATAATCATAGGAATTTTTAATATAAAGGTGGCTCTCCAATAATGTGATTTACATATACCACAGCTATATTCCGAGATTAGGGTCATATAGAGCAGAGAAACAAAACAACAAATTAAAGTCAGTGTTTTATTTATAATGATGTTTCTTTTTAATTAAAACGTTTTATATTTTCACTTTAATAGAAATAATACAGTGATATAGATTAAAAAAATAAAAATCACAGTCTAAACAAATCAAGTACAACTGCTATTAACTATCTTTGTGTTTTAAAATTATACTTATAGTCATTTACAACTTTATATCCTGCTTTTTTCAGTTTAGCACCCATCATATTATAAACACTTATGATACAATTATGTATACTTCTTAAACATCATTTTGGTGAGGACCTGATAACACAATGAGTGGAGCCTAGTATTTCAGACTGATTCAATTTGTACCCTTGTTGATTCAATTTACTGTGCCTTTGAAAGTAATTCCTGATCACTTTTTCAAAAAAAAAAAAACAAAAAACAAACAACAACAAAAAACCTCTAAATTGTTCCCATCTAACAGCAATTTTCAAATTATTTTATGTCATGACACTCATAGAAAATGGGTATAGAATATGGTACCAATTGGCTCAGCTGCCCTAGATTCTATCCTGCTGCTCTGAAGGCTGAAGGGATTCATATCTAAGCCCTTCAGTTGAGAAGCTCTAACAGCTATATGAATATAGATTCATCAGTGCATTTATTTATGATCTAAGTTGATGATTCTTATATTGTTTTCCATTAGGAACTCTTTCTTATGGCAAAATCTCTGTAAATCTCTGAGTGTGGTCATGTTTTTTAATCTACATTACTTGGTAGATAGGTAGGTAGGTAGGTTGGTTGATAGATAGATAGATAGATAGATAGATAGATAGATAGATAGATAGATAGATTTAAAGACTTCCTGCAATGATCCGGCAGCCCATGATGTAACAGCATCATTCATGTTCATTCAATTTGTCATATACATTCATATATTTAACAAATATTTTCTGTGTGCCTACAAAATGCTACATATAAAGCAATGAATAAAACAGATATGCTCCTCGCCTTCATGGTACCTGTGGTCCAGTGGAGGAGAGAGAGACACACATTAATTATTCTGCGAAGATTTCCCTGAGGAAGTAACATTTTAACTATATTTGAGCTGAATTTTGAAGAATTAGCTGGAACTGACTGGGAAAGAATTAGATGGTATTAGTTGGGTAAGGAAGTGTAGATAGCATTCTAGACAGACAAACAAAAGTACATGTACAAAGCCCCCAAGATAGGAGACAACATTACATATTCAAGGAACCAAGGTACCAATATGGCTGGGACTTAGAATATACAAGATGGAGATCAGATGTTAAGGATTTAAAGAAAGCACTTCAGGCTTGTAAGCTAGCAAATGAGATGAGTTGGTTTATAATTAAACACTCTTTCCTCTGATTGGAGGAGTGAAAAAGTGAAAGCAAGGAGAACAACCAGAATATTTTCCTGGTAAAAGCTGATGGTAGACACAGGACTAGAACGAGAGCAGTGTGAGGAGAGAAAAGCATTTGAGAGCTAGTTAGGTGGCAAAGCCAATAGGTCTCCTTAAGGAAATAGATATTGGTGATGAAGGGGAGAAAGGTCAGGGATGATGCAAGGATGTTTGGTCTGGAAATCAGCGGCAGGCAGTAGCTTTCACGAAGACAGAGAGGGATGGTTGCCAGATTTGGAGAGTGGAATAATCATGACTTGATTTTTGCTCAGGTTAAATATGAGGTGATTTTGAGACATGGTTAGGCAGGTCTGGAACTCAGAGAAGAGGTTGGTATTTATGTGAGAATAATGAGAATTTAGATGGTAAGTGGTAATTAAAGATGTGGATGAGAGAGAAAGCAGTGTATGAAAGGAGTATGGCACTGAGGATTGATTCTTGAGGAACTTTAGCATGTAAAAATCAGGGAAAAGGAAAGGATTTCACACAAAAACATCCACAGCCAAAGACTGAAAACGAGAGAAGAGAGTAGAAGGAAAACCAGACGGCATCACAGAAGACAAAAACGGAGTGTGTTTCAAGAATGGAGGAGGAGACCGTGATATTGTATGTTGTTGAGAGTTCTAGTGTGTTAATTAACAAGTGGCAATTGAATTTATCAAACCACTGGTTCATTTTCATCTTAGGATGGAGTGGTAGGGATCAAGTCCCCTAAATGTATTGAAAATGAATCTGATTTGAAGAAGTAAGAGTCAATAAACTTATACAGAATTAGAAGAAATTTCAAGGAAAATAGCCAGAAATGTGTAGTGGATGATTATGGATCATCAGTATTGAGAGAGAGATGAACATGTTAATTCCAGTAAAGAAGGAGAGAGTATAAGATTGAGGGAGTTTAAGCAAGAGGGTCTCAGGTCCTTTTAAGTTTCATAGACAAAAGCAGAACTTCAAAGAAGTCAGACCATATCCCTGGGTAAAGGTTATACCACTTTGTGAAGTTATATTTTTTTAATTTTTAAATTAATTTTTATTGGAATATAGTTGATTTACAATATTGTGTTAGTTTCTGCTGTACAGCAGAGTGAATCAGTTATACATATACATATATCCGCTCTTTTATAGACTCTTTTCCTATATAGGTCATTATAGAGTATTGAGTAGCATTTGCTGTGCTATGCAGTAGGTTCTTATTAGTTATCTATTTTATACGTAGTAGTGTGTATATGTCAGTCCCAATCTCCCAATTTATCCCTCCCTCCCTTTCCCCCTTGGTAACCATAAGTTTGTTTTCTACATCTGTGATGCTATTCCTTTTTTGTAAATAGGTTCATTTGTTCCATTTTTTGAGATTCCACATATAAGCGGTATCATATGACATTTGTCTTTCTCTGTCTGACTTACTTCACTCAGTATGTCAATCTCTAGGTCCATCCATGTTGCTGCAAATGGCATTATTTCATTCTTTTTTGTAGGTGAGTAATATTCTATTGTATGTACGTACCACATCTTCCTTTTCCATTCTGCCAGGACATGGAAGCAACCTAAATGTCCATGGAAGTGATTGCTTAGTTAAGAAGGTTTTCACTTTTCTGTCTCACATTATGTAGTATTTCTTTAGGTTTAAATATTGTCCTCTCTCTAAAGAAATATAAAACTTAAAAATTCTCCTAAGAGGAATTAAACATTTTTTCGTAACATCATAGCATAAATTTGCATATAAGTTCCTTCTCCAGAGATAACATGAGCCTTCCCCTGAGCACAGAGAGGAAAAAGCAGCACTGAACAAGAAGGCACTAATAGGCAAACCCCCCTCGGAATCACCATTTTTGGCCTGACCTACTCCCCTCACCATGTACCTCAGTGCAAAATGTTCACTTATTCTCCGCCTCGACCCAGAAAAGGGACTCTCATCGTAGATGCACATAATACAAAAAGAAAAGTTAAAAGTAAACAAGAAAGATGAAACTATGGTAAAAAGCCAGAAGTAAGGCTAAGTCTACAAAGCAGGACCTGTGGCATCATCACCCAGGAAAAGAGTGTTGCACAAAACATTTAGATGCACCAGGGTTGACTCTGACTTATTGCTGCTGAACCAGCGAAGCACCGCTCACTTCTCCCGACTCTAGAACTATAAAGAATGTTGCCTGCATATGGGCCACTCTTTTGGCCCTTTTGATGTAGTCCAAATAAATAGTTTATTACTATTTCTATAATTAGTCCTCACTGATTTAAAGCTCCCCTCTGTTTACAAGGCTATTTGCAAAGGAACATTTTAGTCTGATATTTTCAGGATTACTTTTGGTGCCAGCTTTGTTGTTTGACACAATGTGACAGCATTGATGTTCTCTCGTTACATTTGATTACCAGAGATAATCAAACGGTTATCTGACGGTTGCTCTGTGCTCTTTGACTTGCAGAGGGAGCTACCTATGTTGCTCCGACCTTTGAAAATTCACTCATCAAATGCACCTCAAAATACATGAGGCTATGCAAATCAGAAAAGGGATGTATTGTTTGGTAACATCTTCCCAAATGCCCCAGGGTCGTCTAGCATCTAACTAATATGAGATTTTAAATGCACAATCAAATGCACATGGGGTTGCTCTTTTGAACACCCTGACTTTGAAATTTTGGCCTTTCTTATTAGTGTTTTTCTGCCAAGCATTTTAGAGTAAAGATCTTAGTATTCCCACAATCTTATCAACAACTTACTTCAACCAACTTGGTTTTGATCTAAGCAATTCTCAGGGAAATGAGCCTGGAAAATTGTTTTTCCCCCTATGGAAAGAATTCAAGTGAGTAATATCCTGTCTCAAACTGGGAACTATATGCCAATTAAATGGAAAGAACACTAAGAATGGTATGAAATAGCCCTCAAACCAGAATTAGAACTTGCTGACCACTTCTCAGGTTGAATAGTCAGAAGACAATCCCATTCTCTGGGCAATAAAAATTGTTGTCCATTTTATGGCAGGGCAAAGTACAGGAGACTCGAAAAACTTGCAGCAGTTCGCCCTGAACTAATAAGTTGGCTTTCAGCTGTGCAAGAGCTGTTTGCTTTTCAAATTCTAGTACATGTAATCAGGCTGGGAAGAAGTATAGAAGAGTTTCTAAGGCCACCAATGCTAGCAGATTAAGACTTTAGTGTGACTTGTGACTACAGAGAGCATCAAAGTAAATTTTTTCTTTCAAGGGCAGTGAGACTGATTTTTTTTAAAAAATGATCTTCAGGATAAAACTACTTAGTCTTGGGTAGAAGTATTTTTATTTGTTTCATTAAAAATTTTAAAACTCTCAAAGGTCATTTGCTAATTTCTTCTCCATTGCACTTATCTTTAAGACTCCCTAAGTAGCAAGACTTTATAAAGGTGGATCTCAGTATGTCCTTGCATGCAACCTTTTCTAATTGACAGAGCAGAGGACTAAAGATAATTGAAAATCTAGTGCTGCTGACTTGCTTGGTGGATGCAGACAAGCCATTTGATTATTGACTCTGTCTTCTTCTGAAAAGGAAGGATGATTCTTTTCCACTGTTGTCATATTAGGTAGCAACAATTGGAAATTACTTTCAAAACATCAAGGGCTCTTTAAATCCTAAGGATATTTAAGTCCTGTGTGGCGATAAGGTCAGCTTTTCCAGAGCCCCAAACTTCCATAGAAAAGACAGCAATCCAGTGCATGTGTCTTTTTGTTAGGTTTTGTTATGTTCTAGAGCCTGTTGTGATATCGTACCTTTAAAAAGCAAAAAGAATAGTATCTATTAGTATTATTAGTAATAGATCCCTTGTGTTCTCAGTAATTTCAATAGAAAAATAATAATATGTGGCTAAAATACCTTTTCTTCTTCAGTGACGGGAGTCTCTCTCACAGGAGTGAAGATAGCATATAGCATAATTCTAATCCTGCTTTACATTCAAGATTGGGCCATTCTAGAGAGAAAACCTATGAACCTAGTGAGAGCAAGGCGGATGCTCAGTGCTGAAAGAGGTCCTTCTGGCAAAGTCATGCTCACATAGCAAGAGGAATATTTCCTTGGAGTTGGGAGACCTGGGCCTTAGTCAGAGCAATGACATCAACTTCTCCATGTGATCTTAAGCATAAGGTCTGGAGCCTACCACCTCTGGACCTGTTTTCTAATCTGTAAAAATGATCATTTTGAAATCCTTTCTAGTTCAAATGCTTAGACTGTGGAAGTTAACAAGCCATTCTTTTAGAAACGTAACTCCCTTTTATATAAACAATATTTTCACCTTTGCTGTTTTCTAAATTGATAATGAAGACATCTTTGTGACTGTCAATAGAAAACACCCTTAAGGATCCTGGAATACTTTGTGGATCTATATCTTAATAAAAGTCACTAAGTTATATTTCTTTCCTCTCAGAACCTGAAAGTATTATTGTTAGTGCTTACTTTATTCAAAATACTTAAAAATCATGCAGTTTTGCTTGAAGTATGTTTTGATAACTCTTAGTAGTTCAATAAATTAGCCTTTAGAAACAGAGCAGTTTCCATTTTCATCATTATACATACAATTTTCTCTTGCCAATGTGACATTTAGATATGATAATAAGCCATGCTATCTTTCAACAAAATGCCATTAGAAAATTATAGAGTGCCTTTGAAACTGGAAATGTTATACCAACATTTCCCCCATGAATCCTTTTAGAAAGAAATAATTTTTAAATAATGAATTAAAACGGCAGCATAAATCATTTTGATACAATGAACATAATACACCATGTTAATTTATGTCTTTAAATTGTTATTTGAGAAAGATGAGGTATCATAAAAGTCAAGCATGGCTGTTGCTCACAGACATTTGTGTGTATCACACCAGTTTCCTCCAATGCGTGAATTGCAAACACTAGTCAACTTTATAAACTGTATTAATTACTTCAGGAAACCAGCCTATTACTCTAATATTCAGAAACTGTTCAAACGTTTTAGACAACCTAGGTAAGTTACTGATTGAGCGTATTGCATAGTAATGATCCTAATATCCTCACAAAGGGGATAAAGCAGCTTCCTAAAATGATTAAGATCTCTTTCCGTTTAAGGACTTGGTAGGTATGACTCATGGGGTGATATTCCCCATCAGTTTTTCTAAGTTTTTTGTTAAAATGGCTCTGCTTTATTTTTTTAAGCACAGTGTGCTTATTGTGCTAGTAAAACTTGCTTGTCAAAATATAAAAATTTAGTAAAACACACATTTTACTGAAAATGACTTTGTTCTTCCAAGTCAAGGTCCCTTGCTCACCATGCTGGTAAGGAGATTAATTTTGGACACTCCTCTGGATGGGGCTCATGGTTTTTCCTCTTAAGCCTCTTAACTTTATTATATTACACGTACAATTAAATTAATGATGAAGAATATGCTTTAGTCTGTATAACAATTCTTCATTTCAAATGGGATACAGAATGTTGCCTTGAGATAAAAAAGACCGTTGAAGAGATGACACCTTTATAACAGACCAAATGACCAATGGTGCTTTTTTGAGTGATGACATGTACTAGGACCATATATGAGCAAAACCCTGAAGGTCTCCTAATCCCATTATTTAGAGGTTTTTTTTATGTAGACAGATTTCATTATGTTGGCACAATCGATTAAATAATTGACCCCTGTGATTGAAGACAACCTTCAATTCCTTACCCCTGTCCACAGGTTGGGGGTGGAGCTGAAAGTTCCAACCCTCTGACCATGCCTTGCTCTCTCTGGTGCCCAGCCCCCATCCTGAAACTATCTAGGGACCCCCAGCCACCAGTCATCTCATTAGCATGCCAAAGAGGCATTTATCACTTCAGGGATTACAAGGGTTTTAGGAGCTCTGTGCCAGGAACAGGGACAAAGACCAAATATTTATTTCCCATTAGATTACACCAGTAGATGCCAGTACCATACACCCACCACTCAAATCATGACAATCAAAAATGTCAGTAGACGTTGACAGATATTTTCTAGGGGAATTAGGGTGTGGAGGGAGGACAAGATCTCCCCTGGTTGAGAACCATTGGTATAAAGAGAAGACAAATAAATACAAAACTGTGGAGGAGAGGGGACACTAAAATTTTATTAGTATCGGAGTACAGAATTTAATCTGATGTTGAAAATGAGCCTTACTTTCCTGTACTTTCACTTCTAGGAGAAAAGTTTAGATGTGATAAAAGTGTCACAGTTGGCATCAGACAAGACTGAGTTCCAGAAGCGCAGTGTTGACCAAAATTTAATTCAGTTGCTAGGATACAAATTATACAAAATAATTTATCCACATTCAATTAAGATTTCTACATTTCTCCCTAATACTCAAGATTTTAAAAAATTCTTCTCCTTCAAAGAAGCAGAATTTTAAGTGTAATGGGACAATGAATTCATTGGGAGAATCTGGCTCACCAGGATGCTAAAACTTTGTTGTTGTTTTGAGATGTTGGAGTTAGTAAATTTGCCAAAGCTGGGAAAATACACAGTCTCAGTTTGTTCCACACATCGTTGACTGACATTTTTCACATTAGATGCTGAGTCACTATAATAGTCTCAAATGTAATTACTTTGTGTATAATACAATGAATTTTCTTTCTATTCATATAACCCCTTGGGTTGTACTGGTAAAACATGGCATTGTATTAAGATAGAAAACACAAAAACAGATTTTAGGTGAAACTAACATCTATAATAGAGGATTGATATTACATTGGTAATAAAATACAAGTGTATATGGTGAAATTGAATGCACTACAAAAGAGAACAATGTGCTGCAGGCAAAAATGAAGTGCTTTAGAGGACTAGAAGTCACAGATTTGACAGTTCCTCCAAATAGTAGCATTTTTACATTACAAGTTCTGTCAACATGGTTTCATTAACGTATAGAAATAAAGGGCACGACATTCTTTAAATTCCACCTTTGTGGTAATCACAAACAATGGATTCTGCCCACACAATGCTGTATTGTCATCCTGCTGCCTATTGACATGATTACTATTCCCCATGTGCTTTCAAGAGCCCGACCCTGGTCAATTTGACTCCTTGCTGATTAACTGAAAGAGCCAGAAATAATTAGAGAGACATAGCCATGTCAATTGATGAGATGTTGGCATCTGTACAACCTCAACATTTGAAATGCAGAAAATGTTGAAATTTCTGTGCAAGAAAGTTAGCAAGAATTGGGGAGTACATAGGATCTGGGATTATTAAAAAGACTCCAAGGAGAATAATAATTTAAGATAGGGCTTCCCTGGTGGCGCAGTGGTTGGGAGTCCGCCTGCCGATGCAGGGGACATGGGTTCGTGCCCCAGTCCGGGAAGATCCCACATGCCGTGGAGTGGCTAGGTCCGTGAGCCATGGCCGCTGAGCCTGCGTGTCCAGAGCCTGTGCTCCGCAATGGGAGAGGCCACAACAGTGAGAGGCCCACGTACAGAAAAAAAAAAATTTAAGATAGTAGACTGCTGGGATTATTATAAAAGAATAAACCTTTAGAGTGTTGTTCAAACTGTGGGTTACAAACCACTAGGGATCGTAAAGTTCATGTAGTGTATCATGACCAACATTTTTATTATTTCAGGTGCATCATACGTAGTAGTATTGATTTGTTAGTTTTTTCCCGTGTGTGTGTGTGTGTGTGTGTGTGTGTGTGTTAAGGATGGCTATGATGAAAAATGTATCTGTAGCCAAAAAGATTTGGAAACTAATAAATCAGTATAAATGCCTCCCTCCCAATTCAGTTGTAGTATTCATTGTACTTTCATTTTACTTTTAAAAAATATATGTTTTTTATTGTGTGCATTGAATAGTTAGACTTACCTTGTGGCTACAGATTACACCCTCTTGGTCAACTAAGTACCTTAAAATGCATGCAGTTGAATTCAAGGATAAGACAAAAGAAAGTGAGAGGGGCAAGGGACACATCTATCAATATGCAAAACAAATGTCTGTGTAGTCATTTCCATATCAAAGGACAGTACATCATTATTGTGAAAAATTGTCAACGTTTTTTTAAGTTGAAATATGACAGCCATGTACTAAGCAAAGAGAATACAAAACAGATATGTTCTCTTCTTGAGAAACTTAAAATCTAATAAATGCAGCAATTATATTGTTGATTGCGGTGTTATTTAATGAGGGGAAGTATGGAATTCTATATGAGCACTTAGAAGGGGCATCAATATCAGCCTAAGGATTTTAACTATTTTTACCAAAACATTCTTCTGTATAAAGAAAACTACAGGAATGTTTTGAGCCAAGGGAGCATTTAGCTTGTGTAGATTTGTTTGTAAATATCTATGGATTCTGTTCTCTATAATGCTGTAAGATGTGGTTGCTAACAACGTTTTGATAAAGTATAGTTTAAAACTTCCTTTATCCTTAGCAGTTCTCCCTCTCTCCCCCTGGAGGTATATATCTGTGACTGGAGAGGCTGAATAAGATTAAGAATTTCAGTCATTCTCCCAAACCTCTCAGGTCCTGGTAGACTGATTTCCATTTGCCACTTATCAATATTAATTGATCACAAGCCTTCACCTGCATTTCAAAAGAGTGACCCTGATCAGGTTATATTTGAAGTCAATGTTTATAGATTCAACAAAAGCAAAAAATAAACTTACCCTAGGTTTGGGGACTGCTTGTCAGCTTTTTAGAGCCACCTATTTAATGAGTGTTCTCATTTATATTCTGAAGCTACCTCTTCAGAATTTGAAAGCTTTAATAATCCTGTAATCACCATAGATGCTTATCATTATGGGTTTACCTCTGCATTTGTTAAAGACATAGACAGTATCTGTTTACTATAAAGTATATAGTATAGGGCTTCCCTGGTGGCGCAGTGGTTGAGAGTCCGCCTGCCGATGCAGGGGACACGGGTTCGTGCCCCGGTCCGGGAGGATCCCACATGCCGCGGAGCGGGTGGGCCTGTGAGCCATGGACGCTGAGCCTGCGCGTCCGGAGCCTGTGCTCTGCAACGGGAGAGGCCACATGGTGAGAGGCCCGCGTACCGCAAAAAAAAAAAAAAAAAAAATATATATATATATAGTATAAGCCCCTGCTTATGAAAAATCTTAACAACTAGAAAGTTCAAACAGTCCAAACTAGTTTTGTTGTGTGGATACTAATGATAGTGAGGACCAGGAGTATCAGCAAGAACTCACGCTTTTCTAAAGTATAAAACAAAGCCTTATTTATTTTCAGTACTTCATTCTATTTTTTTGAAAATTAATAATTTTTCCATGTAACTTTTATAAAATAAATACAAGTTAATTAAAATGTTCAAGTAATCAAAACAACCCAAACTGCAGAAAATCTGGAAATTTAAATATATTCTATTAAATCAGAATATATATATATATAATTTTTATTGGAGTGTAGTTGATTTACAATGTTCTGTTAGTTTCTGCTGTACAACAAAGTGAATCATATATATATATATAATCTCCACTCTTTTTTATTTTATTTATTTATTTTATTTATTTATTTATTTTGCGGTACGCGGGCCTCTCACTGTTGGGGCCCCTCCCGTTGCGGAGCACAGGCTCCGGACGCGCAGGTTCAGCGGCCATGGCTCACGGACCCAGCCACTCCGCGGCATGTGGGATCTTCCCGGACCGGGGAACAAACCCGTGTCCCCTACATCGGCAGGCAGACTCTCAACCACTGCGCCACCAGGGAAGCCCTCCACTCTTTTTTAGATTCTTTTCCCATATAGGTCATTACAGAGTATTGAGTAGAGTTCCCTGCTATAAAGTAGATCCTTATTAGTTATCTATTTTATATATAGTAGTGTGTAGATATCAATCCCAATCTCCCAATTTATTCCTCCCTCCCTTTCCCCCTTGGTAACCATAAGTTTGTTTTCTATATCTGTGACTCTGTTTCTGTGTTTATAAATAAGTTCATTTGTACCATATTTTTGATTCCACGTATAAGTGATATCGTATGATATTTGTCTTTGTCTGACTTTCTTCACTCAGTATGACAATCTCTAGGTCTATCCATGTCACTGCAAGTGGTATTATTTCATTGCACCTAACAAAAAGAACATGTAGGCATTATTCAACTTTCCTGAATTTTCTGAAACATCTCTTTTTAATGGTTTATTTGTTTGACTTGGGATCAAAATACATCTCATCCATTGCATATTGGTTATGCCTCTTAAGTCTCCTTTGATCTAGAAGAACCTCTTTAATAGCCCTATTAGGTTGTTCAAGAAATGAATCAGTTGTCCTGATGCAGCTCCCCCATTTCAGGTTTGTCTTATTGTTTGTAAATGGTGTCATCCACCTTGTATCTTTGTATCCTCTGTATTTGTTGTAAAGGATCATCAAACCTAAAGGATTGATTAGATTTATAATCAACTTTTTGTGGTAAGAAAACTTCATAGAAGGTTCAGTGTACTTCAGTATTGCGTTATAACAGAAGGCAAATAGGACCTTACCAGGCACATTTCCACTTTCAGCTAGTTGAAATTGAAACAGTGGATAAGGAGGTGATAGCCTGATCCTTTTGTTGTAATGTTTCCCACCTTTTGTTAAATGTTTTTATACCAATAATGATCACTGCCTGAATCAACTATCTCATTAGGCTTTTAATATGATCTTATCCTATTCCATCATTCTTTCAATGTCTGTTAACTGGAATTCTTCTCTAAATACTCTCCATCATCAATTAAGAATCTGATAGACTGTTTACCCTCAAACTGTTCATTCAAGACAGGATGAATACTTTTTATTCTTTCCCATTAATCACCAATTTCCAGAGTAAGTAATTGGTGCCATAGTTACCTCTTAGTGACAAATGGAGGTGGGTTTTTAAATCATTTTTTGTATTACTATGAATGTGTAGATTTTTATACATTCAGTGAATCATGTTGGCTCCTCGTTTCCTCTTAACACAATCCCTCAGTTGCCAAGAGCTCCCTTGCTTTCTGAACAAGATGTCCCAGGTTCTCTGTGTGTATTTCCTCCCCTGAACCTGAAATCAGCCATTTCTCAAGGAACCATGATTCCTCTTAGCCAGAAATGGTGCTAAGGAAGAGTGGTGACTGCTACTGGGTCTCTTTGCTTCTAGATCTTTTTTAGTAGAAAAAGTAAGGGCATGATTGTTGTAATAAGCACATTATTTAACTCACAACCTGCTCTATGTAATCTTGCACCGTTCCCATCTTATTCTAAGAGAGTAGCACATTAAGTTAGAAACAAGCTGTATAATTCCTTAAGAATGATTTTCACATCAAGCTTTTTATCTATGTTCATATCTCAGCAGGACTTTTTATTATTTTAGGAGGAAGTCAAAGATGAGAACTTAGCTTATAATACCAATTAAACTTAAAAAAAAAATTTCCAGACACCAATAAGTACTTCATAGAGGTGGTGGCTCACCAAGACATTCAATATTTATATAAAAGGAAAAGATATTATGTATTTGTTTGGATGTCAAACTTAATTTGCATTAGAAATTTATTTCTTATTTTAGGTTTTAAAGAGACTGAGACCACATTGTGAGTTTTAGAAAACATAATAAATCATCGATTAAAAAATTTTTTTACCTAAGCAACTTCCCTATCAGATGGTTGGGGCAGAAGCTTTATATCCGTGTCACTTGTGTTTCTATTTATTTCTGTTTTTGCCAAGATCTTAATTTTGTTGTTGTAATGAACTTCAATGTTTCTTGTCTCTGACCTGTAATTCTTTAGTGGGAAGCACCAAAAGTTAAGGGTGATTGCTAGCAGTTTCAAAGGGCATCCATTTTCTCAGTCATTGGTCCATTTCTCCATCTTCATAGAGTAAATATTAAGGAAAAATTTCCTACTTTATAAACTGTCCCTTACTTCTATTGTGAGAAAAGCAAAAATAAATTGTCTCTGTTTTCTCTGTGAAAAGCCACACAGTAAAATCCTAACATTTTACTCAACTACTTAAAGCCTCTTTTAAATCCATGACTTTTTATCAGCTAGAATCTTTATTTCAGGAGACTGCATTTCTCTTTAAATAAATAACACCTATACTTTTTAAAAAATCAAATAATTTAAAATGTATACAGAGCAAGAGGTAAATCTTCCTTGCTAGAAGCAAGCATTATAACCGGTTTCCTCTGGATCCCTTTAGTGATTCACATAGCAGTTAACTTATATGTAAGTTAAAATTGGTTGCTTCTTTTTAATTTATGGTTTTTTAGAGCAGCAAAATGTGGGAAGTAAGCAATACTGTGGACAAAGCCCCAAAGAGATTTTATAATTATAAGAAGTCTCTAAATCCTCTTATGTGCGTTAATGAATTTTTAAATTGTAAATGTGTATCTAAAACCTAGCTGTATGGGTTTAGTGATATTTAGTAAAGAGTAAAATATATTTAGCAAGAGTATAACAAATAACTAGTTCTTTGTAAAGAATATTTTAATTTTTGCTTATTTTATTTTACATGGTAACAGTAAGTCAAGCAAAACAATAAAATGTAAAGAAGAAGAAGAAAAAAAACTCCCCCAAATCTCACCACCGAATAACTAATTCTCAACAGAAAGGGTTAAGTTCCTTTAGCTAGAAACATAATTTCTTATTTATAAAAGGTCAGGGATCAAGATCATCTATCAAAGATTCTATATAATTTATGAAACCACTCTCTATATTCTTACCTGTCTGAATAATTGAGTCTCCTAATAAAAATCACACTGTCAACTTAGACCTAAAATGGAGATGTTTTACCATTTCATTCTTTCTCCACAGTTTCCATGGAAACATGACAGTTATTATAATAGAAGTGGGGGGGGATGATGACTGTTATTCAAAGATAAAAATGATCCCAGGATTAAATACTTAGGACTATACAGCTCTTAAAAAGCACTACAAAATTAATATATGAGCTATTAAAGTAGTAAAGAGAAAATTCAGTACATAGTTAGCATGTAGGGTAAAAAAAAAAAATTAGCAAGGCTAATTAGTTGGCTCTGTTAGGTTTCCATTTATGCAGTCTGTGTCTCTGCCTATAACAATGAGAAGCTAAATATTGGAACAGCATTTAATTAATGAAGTTCAGTGTAGAAAAAAATAGTAAATAGCAATTGAGCTATCAGTGGTAAGGAATTTGAAAAAATAAACTTTTTTTTTTTCCTGCTATGTTTTACCAACTGACAATATTAAAGCACTGTGGGGGGGAAAAAAGACTATATCCAATGACATTTTTACTTTTAAAATAAAATATGGCAGAATTTACTATCCCAGTTAGCTATGTGTATCAAGGTGACTAAAATGGAACCTTTTACTGTATGAGTTAATTAGTGTGAAATAATTAGGGAAACCTTCCTTACAGTGACACTTGCTATAATGAATTACTACTGTGGGTCTCACCCACTTTGAATTGAATGTAGGGAAAGTACCAGTTTAAAACTTACAGTAAATGTGTTAGAGATGTTTTACCAAAATGGATGTTTAGATGGTTTTGTGATGACAAAGAAATAGAACACATCATTTGGTGAACTGATATTTTTGACATAGCCCCTATAACAATTATATGAAAAGAGAAATGAATGCAAAATGGAAGGTAACTAAGTAGCCAAACAACTGAAAGTGTAGAGTATGCTTAATGCCTGTGCTTTTCGTGTTTGCTTGTATATTTCCTCACTGGCCCAACTCCATTCATGGGATTTTGTATTTATTTTGTTTGGAAGATACCTAGCACCAAAGTGAAGGCATTGCTTTTTAGAGTAGCTACCTATTTTATACATTTAATAACCAAAACCATGTGCTACAAACAAAGAGCAGGCACAGAATATCAAGGTGTTCTTAATGATATTGGCCTTGGTAATTTGGTGAGTTGGATCTTTCCGTAAGTAGTAGAATTGGAATCTATTGAAGACCTAAGTCTCTGTTTGAACTTCCCAATCTTCTGTTCACTTGTGCTCTATACCTGCAGCAAGACTTGATCATTGTGTGCTGGGTTTAATTATATTCCTGGAAGATTCTGATATACAAGTGTGTTTTTAAAAGTCTATCATTTTTATGTATAACCTTTTGAAATTAAACTAAAGCTTTTTATTTTTTAATTTTATTTTAGTGATCGCTTAGAAGTAACATCTCACATGTCTAAGCCCATTCTTAACGATTTCTAATTGCTGTGTCTGAAATGACAATCACTTTTTAATTTTAATTATATTTTTAGATTAATTATATAACCATATGGAATCATCTAAATTAAAAACTGATAGTTACTCAGTTATTTGTTGACAACATTATGTGTTAATATATATATGCATTGGGTCTATCCAGGGAAAAATCTACTCCCATTATTTTCATGGTTCAAGTGAAAACTGAAGAGAAAATGAAAATTTGTCTCATTTAGTGATATGTGTAATGGTTGATTAAGCATTCAGAGAAATGTTAAAAGGATCATGATTGACTCTTGTCTTTGTTAACATCTTAATTCCCTAAAGGATGCAGTCAACAAATCTGTAATTCAAAATGTAGGTGTTATTCCCCAGGACGTGTTGCAAACATCTGAGAGGAAAAGAATGCACAAAATGGAGTGAGGTGGAGAGGAAATTAATTAAAACATAAATTAGAAAAACAAGGCTCACCAGCAAGTAGTTGTCTGAAATCTATATATTTATTAACAAGGAAAGATATTTATTTTGGTTGATGAAAGTAGGAGGTTTGGGAATTCTCTAAAGAGACTCTGGGATATTAGTTAGCTAGTAAATTAGTTGTGAACTTGCTAAGGCAGGATTGTACTGCAGCAGAAACATGGCTGGTCATATTGGGGACTTGTGGGCGGTTGGGTTCTGTTAGAAGATAATAATGGGAATAAAACTTCCCTGGATGAAGGATTTTCAAAATATTTTACATCATTGAGTCAATATTTCAAAACCTTTTTGAAATGTTATTATTATGATAGTATCATAAATCAACAATGATTATGCTAATTGTGTCATAGGCAGTAATTAAATAGTATAAAATGTCCATAGGATTTCCTAGCAAATGAGATGGAGGTGCTTACAATGTGCCTGATTCCCTAAAAATGTATTAGGAAGACAATTAATATAGTTCCATTTTATAAATGAGGAGACTGAAGCACAGAGAAGTTAAATAACCTTCCCCGACCCCCAAGTCACACAGCTAGCAAGTGGACTTAGTCCACAGTGTAAAGATGTCTGAGAATCAGAGGTAATTTATTACCAAAAAGTAATACTTCAGTTCATACATCGGGAAATAGGATAGTGCTTATACCTGACCAACTTCAAGGAAATAGTTCCTGTATGGTTAATTCAGTACCTCTGGGTCCTCTCTTAGAGTATAATTTAGAATATTGGAGGATAGTTTGTAAAGTTTTCTTTTGGTTGGCATTTGTTCTATTTTGCTTTATTGGCTGTTGTTTTTTGAAGATGGTGCTAGAAGGAGAACTAAAATATTTACCTGCTTTTAATATAATTCCCTTTCCAGGGGTGCATGCAGTTTCATGAATTGGAGATTATATACATATAAACATGATATATAAAATTGCTTGTTGATATGCTGAAATTTTTAAAAGTAGAGTTTACCAAGACAGCAACTATAGATTTACCAGTTACATTAATATTTAAATAATTTTGTTCTACAAATGGAGTTAACACACTGAAAATCAAATTTTTGTGTGAGGGGGTGTTGGTGGGCAGAATTTCTTGAGATGCAAAAAAACTACTTGAAGATAGAGGAAACCATCAACATTCACAACCCTGAACTTCATCTCAAGTCTTTGCATGATCAAGCAGGCACGTTGGACAACACCCGGATCGAAGGTTGGCAGGAGAAGCCGACAATCAATGGAGGCCTAAGTTCCTTCTGGCTTCTCTTCTGATAAAGTTGACAGTCTCTGAAGCACAAATATGTTTTTTGTTAATTTAAGAGCCAAACTGTGCTGCTTGTCTTTAGTGCCTGGGCATTAAAATGACCTGATGTTGGTCAAACTATCTTTCATTTGAAACATTTTTAGAAATCATTTCAGAAGTATACAACTGTGCTACAGTATGTAAACAACTTACCTTAAACATTTTAGCTATTAATTCCCCAAAGCTTTAAAATTAGTATTTCCTTAAATATTATTTTTTAATTTCCCATAAAATTTTAAAATATTAAATTACATGTAACTTTCAAAACTCCATCTTTTTTTTTTATCAACACAAGGGTTTTTTTTTTTTTTTTCCAGTTTTTGTCTGAAAATTCACATTTTTTGTGTATTTCTCTGCAGAATCAAGCAGTCAGTGTTAGGCAGCTCTTAGAACTCTACACTGAACCTTGGTTTGTGAGATAATCTTTAAGGATGTGCAAGAATTGGATCCCTCCTTTTGCACTTGTGAGGCTTACATTCCACCCAGCATGAGAAATGAGCTCATGTTGGCTGGATAAAAATAAGTAAACATGTCAACTGAGGACACGATTATACCAAGTGACTACACTGCTCATTGTTTCAAAGCACGTTTTGATAGATTCTGAATGAAATTAACAAAAGAGATACACTTACGTATGACAAATATTGTATCTTTGTGAAGACTACAGACAAAGCTTTATCCAGTACAAGAAGCACCTGGGAACTAGTCCTAACCCTGCACTTGAACTGTCCATACTCAGATGCTTTGTTCTGGCTGCTTTTCTTGCTCAGTCACAGCACCCCCTGGGCTGTCCACTTAAAACTTCGATTAACTCTCCAAATACCAGGGTAGTCACTCTGCATCAGTATCTCATCTCACAGAACATGAGAGGTGGGAGAGAGATACCCAGATCCAACTCCTTCATTTTACAGGGGAGGAAACCATTAGCTGTTCTAGAGATGTGGACTTAGTCATTTTAAAATTAGACTTCATAGAGACTTATGAAATATGGCTTTTAAATATGACTGTACCCATAGATGAAATATTGAACCAGTACAAAAGCATCTTCCCTAATGAAAGGTACTTTGGGATGCCTAGTAACATTTTCTGGTCACTAGGGTAGCAGTGAAGGAATTGATTTACAATATGGTGCACACATAAATGTCTCAGAGCAGCTCTTTACTCACTGGGACAACACAACATTATTTCATCACTCATTTCAGTTAATCTTTGAGTTTGATTCTATTCACATAACTGACAGTAAAAGACAAACACAATGTTATAAATATTCAAATAGTTTATTATATTTTGTCTGTTTTGTGTGACTCAGCTACTTTATCATTTTCCAGACAGATACACATTAAAACTTGAACATCTGTAGTATACAGTTTTGAGATAATAAATTTGAAAACTGCATCTCTTAAGGGTATAATTACTTGACTTAACTGGCATGCCATTTGATAAATATTTGTTCTGTGAAAAGAAATAATTTGGGAACTTCACTGGTGACTGAGATACAATGTTTATATGACTTAGCATCCTGGAGACGAGCCAGAGAAATCGTGTGTACAGTGGCACACACAGTGTAATCTAATTGAACAGAAAGGAAAATAATAATTTTGTAATGTCTGAGACTGCGTTCAAGAAGAAAGAAACAATGAGTGAATAGAATCAAGAAAATCTATAGTAATTAGAGACATTAAAAGTTGTAATGATGCTGTATTAGTTTCCTGTAGTTGGTGTAACAAATTACCACAAAATGGGTGGCTTAAAACAAGACAAACTAATTTTCTCACAGTTCTGGAGCCTAGAAATATGAAGTCAGTCTGACCAGGCCCAGTCAAGGTGTTGGCAATGCCACATTCTTTCTGGAGGCTCTTAGGAACGAGCTGTTCCTTACCTCTTCCAGATTTGGGTGGCTACTGGCAGTCCTTGGCTTGTGGCCACATCACTCCAATCTTTGCCTCTGTCTTCACATTGTCTTCTCATGTTATGTAAAAGTTCACTGTGCCTCCCTCTTGTAAGGATATTTATGATAGCCTTTAGGATTTACCCAGTTAAACCAGGAAAATTTCCCCATTATAAGATCCTTAATTTAAATCACAACTGTGAAGACTCTTTTTCCAAATAAGGTATCATTTACGGTTCCAGAGATTAAGACCTGATATCTTTGGGGGACCATGTTTTCGCCCACCACAGAGAAGTTAACCAGTTGAGTTTGCACAGTGTATCATGCCCACTTTTCCCTTTCAGAATGCAGAGGATGCTACTCTGAACATATCCTAAGTGACATCTGATGAGGGTTGAGCTTGGATTCCACCCACCCTTGCTCTCTCTTTCCTTTTCTTCCAATTCTAAACCAATCCTATTCCCAGTGTTTTTCTTCCTAGCCTCTATGCAGAGAGCAGTAACCAAAGTCTGTAAAGTTTGCAAGTGTCCTCTTCTACCCCCAACCTACCATTTTGACCTAGGCATTCCTTTTGAATTCCTAGGTGTGACCTTGGGCTACTACATGTAAATGCAAGTTACACTAACAGGAGAGTGAAGATTCTTCTTGTCCTCTTAGAGACAAAACACTAGAAGTTGCTAGACTCAACTCAAAAAATCAGATTCATCTGTCACTCAAAGCTTATGCCTGCCACATATTCTAAACACATCCTCTACCATTGGTGCCCTGGGGTAGAATATTCCGAAAGGCCACTGAATACGCTCAGCATGACATGTGGAATGCCTGTGTTTGGTTTTTTTAGCGAAAATTCCCGAGGACTGTATTGACTATCTTCTGTTGGAAATCAGCTGCAGAGATCTGCACAGTGAGAGCTGACCCTGCCATGTGTAGGTGATTGGGATTTGCCTGATTGCCATAGAAGGAGATTATGAAATAGCCATCTGTTCTTGAAATTTCCACCCCAGGGCCTCCTCCCTGGAGTTGCTCTAGGTCCCCTGTACAGTCATGTCTCCCTCTGCATCAGCATCCCTCACATGAACAGGGGAGTGTGGATTCCTCAGGTCATTTTAGGGGAGGCAGGTCCTGGGGAGCAACAGTGTTCACGCCAGGACTGGGTCATCCTCTGGTCCCTGTTCCCACCGTTTACCTTTGCAAACGTACTCCTGTAGGTTTGTTTCATTTCATTGGGAAGAATAGGTGAACTTTATCATAGGAAATATTACCCACGGATCTGTTACCAACTCTTTCTCTAAGCATGTACCAAAAAGCTGTGTAAAACCCATAAGATCACAAAAGAGTACCTCTGGATTCATGAGTCTATCTTTTCGAAATAATTAGTTGGAATTGAACACTTGATTTGTGCCAGGCACTGAGCTAAGTATTTTGCATTCCTTCACTTAATCCTTTGAAATAGTATCTATTATTGTTATTATCCTAACTTTCCAGATGGAGAATTTGAGGCTCACAGGGATTGGTTGACTTCACAGATAGCTGTGGAGTGGAAGGCTTCACTCTAAGTCAGCGGCAGAGTCAGGATTTGAACCCAAAATGTCTTACCTCCAGAATTCATCTCTTTAACTCCAGCAGTACTGTCTCTTGACCATAGTTATGACCTTGTTATGGCCTTGGTTTTAATCTGGAAATATGCATGAGTAACTTTGTGAAAATATCCCTTGCATATGTTACAAATGGAAGGCACTCAAAATAAGAAAGAAAACATTGCCTTTTAGAACTGCTTTTTAATCCTCAGTTTGTAGCTAAACCATGAGTTATAAAACATATAGGGCTTCCCTGGTGGCGCAGTGGTTGAGAGTCCGCCTGCCGATGCCGGGGACACGGGTTCGTGCCCCGGTCCGGGAGGATCCCACATGCCGCGGAGCAGCTGGGCCCGTGATCCATGGTCGCTGAGCCTGCGCGTCTGGAGCCTGTGCTCCAAAACGGGAGAGGCCACAACAGTGAGAGGCCCGGGTACCGCCAAAAAAAAAAAAAAAAAAGTAAAAAAAAACATATAAACTGATATTTTAGGTCCTGTCATAAGTTAAAAGTAATAACAAACAACTCTGAATAGCATAAATGCTTTTTCTCTATCATATTTATCACATCACGTGAGTGTGTTGTGGTCAAATGTTCTACTGTAAAATCCTGCAGCATCATAGGCCTGCACGTTTAGACAGCTGAGTTTGCCTTTAAGTCAGCATTACCAAATCCAGCTATGAGCAACTGAAGCAAATTCACAACCATTCAGAGCTAACACTAGGACATTTAGGCACCATTAATGATCTACTGGGAGTTTCAAGTAACACTGTATCCATTAAGGGACAGAAATTGTAGAAAGATGATCTTTAAGGCAACGACAGGTGAGCTGGCAAACTATTCCTGCCCTGCAGTCAATATTTTTTTCATTTGGTCAAGAAATAGTAGCTATTTTTGCCTTTCAGGCAGCTGGTTTTTAGTGTATTATATGTAGAGTTTATGAATTATACATGATTTATAGTTTCTGTATAGATATGTCATAATGAAACCTGACTAGAGCTAACATCACTGGCCTCACTTCAAAACACAGTAGTGTCTGATAGAGTCCCTTATTATTTAGACATCTTTGAAAAGTTTACCTAAAAATGTTCGTGGGCTTTTCATTTTGTTTTGTTTTGTTTTCATTTAAAGATTTTTAGCAATGTAGAAAATATCTTTTAGAGAGAATGAATTCAGAAGTTTTCTAACTTCTATCACTATATTTGGGGAAGAATTACTGATTAAAGTTTTACTGACAAAATGTCATTAATCTTCTTTTACCAGATAGGATATTGCGCTAGAACAGCGGTCTGCAGGCTTTTTCTGTAAAGGACTTGATAGTGAATATTTTTGGCCCTGCAGCGTATTCAGCTCCGCCGTTGTCACACAATAGTAGTCACAGACAATATATAAACCAATGAGAATACCTGTCTTCCAACAACTAGTTATGGAGCCTGAAACTTGAATTTTACATAGTGTTCATGTGTCACAAAATATTACTCTTTTTAAATCTTTTTTCAACCATTTATGTTTAAATCTTTTTTCAACATAAACACCATTCTTAGCTCCCTTGGCCACACAAAAAACAGGCCCAGGCTCTTTCAAACGTGTTTCTCCCCTGATCTTTCCTATGTCATTAAATGGCAGACCATCCATTCTCCTCTCCCTCTTTCATCCCCCACCTCAAATCCAGCAGCAAATATATGTGTTCCATCTAGAACCCTCCACCTCCTTTTCACCACCTGTTCACACCCACACTCTCTCACCTGAACCACTACATGAATACCCAGCTGACCTCCTGATACTCTCTTCTCCCCAACAATCCATTTCCAACAAAGCATCTTGAGAACCATTTTGAAATCAGAAACTCGATGATGTCACATATACTAGCTGCAATCTTGAACAAGTTAACTAAACCCTTTAAGACTCCATTTCCTCTTCTGTAAATGGAAAAGGTAATTATCTCTGCTTCTGTGATTTGGTGTGAAGAGTAAATGACTAATGATGTTAGAACATTTAGTATGCCTATCGTACAATCCCTATGTAATGAACTGTTGCTCATTAAAGGGTAGCTGCTATCATTACCATCATTGTCACCATCACTGTCACTTCCCTAATTAAAGCTGATTGTAGTTAGAATACAATCAGTATGCCTCACCTCTTAGGCCTGGCATGATCTTCCCCATTGTCCTCAGAGCCACATGTCCAGAGCTCGTTATGCCTCAACCACCTGATCTTGTTTTAGTTCCAAACTATTCAGGACCTTCATACCTGTTCCCAAACTCTTCTTATAACTGGATTCTCAATTTAAATGTCACTTCCTTAGAGAAGCCTTCCCTGACTGCTCGTTTTAAAACTGTTCCCCACAAGCTCACACCCCACTCAGTCATAGAAGTCGACTTGTTTCCTTTATAATAATTCCCACAGTGGATTATTTGTTTGTTAACACATTTGTATTCTGTATCTCTATTATAATGTAACCCCCAGAAGGAAGGAGGGGGGGAGAGAGAGAGAGGCCTGCTTCCTTCAGCACTTTGCAAATAGTGACCTTCAATAAATATTTACTGAATGAAACAAAGAAAAAGAAACCCTCAGAGCTTTTTGTCAATTTCATCTGCATTCTGATACATTCATTTAAATTCAGTGGACTCTGAATTTAGGCAGTCAATCAGTAGGCTCACTTGTTTATTCAGCAAACATGTATGAAGCGCCTTCTAAATCAGGCCTGTTCAAGAAATGGAGGATCAAGAACCTTGGTAAATGCTTTCAAGGAGTTTATAACATAACTGCATAAGTTGTCATTTTAAAGTATATATCAAAACATATCTATCTGGGCTTCCCTGCTGGTGCAGCGGTTGAGAGTCCGCCTGCCGATGCAGGGGACACGGGTTCGTGCCCCGGTCCGGGAAGATCCCACATGCCGCGGAGCGGCTGGGCCCGTGAGCCATGACCGCTGAGCCTGCGCGTCCGGAGCCTGTGCTCCGCAGCGGGAGAATCAATATATCACTGTCCTCCAGGTTTAAGCTTTCATTTCCTTTTCCATCAAAGCATCGTCATATAAAATAGCACGTCTAACTGGCCCCATCAGATATTCAATAAATAGTTATTAGATATGTGCCACTTACTGTATTAAAAACTAAAATTCTAATTGGTTAATTATCCAACCAATAAAATTCTAATTTTTTCCTGCTACATTTTACTCTTAGGAGAAAGAAGCAAATGTGACCAATATCAGTTACTAGAGATTCTGTTTTTTGTGTTTTTTTAATAGATCTTTATTGGAGTATAATTGCTTCACAATACTGTGTTAGTTTTTGTTGTACAACAAAGCGAATCAGCCATATGCACACACATGTCCCCATCTCCCCTCCTTCTTGAGCCTCCCTCCCACCCTCCCTATCCCACCCCTCTAGGTCATCGCAAAGTACCAAGCAGATCTCCCTGTGCTGTGCTGCTGCTTCCCACCAGCCAACTATTTTACGTTTGGTAGTGTATATACATCATTCTGTTATTTTAACTTTTGCAGATTATGTCTTGGAAATGGTAGGCATGTATCATGTTCTGCTCCATTTTCTGTCTGGACTCCAGGCCCCATAGGAATTCACGTGGACCCCGAGAAAATGCAAGGTCTCTGGAGATTGTATTTTACCCAGCATGCTTACTGAGACCAGGAAGTATGTAGACATATCTTAAGGAAGATTTTTAAGTACTAATTATTTAAAGAAAAACATTTTGTCCTTAAAGAGGGTAAATCTCAATAATCCAGAGACCAGCCCTCCTCAGATGCCTATCTCTGCACTTCAGATAACCGTGGTTTTCACGTGTATGGTCACCAGCTGTCCAGGTATGGGCTTTGTTTGCAGCCTCCACTCTCACTCGATTTTTCATTTCCATTTAATAATTGTGTGTGCATTTTTTAGATTAATATTTATTGGAGTATAGTTGATTTACAAGGTTAGTGTCTGCTGTACAGAAAAGTGAGTTATACGTATATCCACTCTTTTTTAGATTCTCTTCCCATATAGATCATTACAGACTATTGAGTAGAGTTCCCTGTGCTATACAGTAGGTTCTAATTAGTTGTCTCTTTTTTATACAGTAGTGTGTATATGTCAATCCCAATCTCCCAATTTATCCCTCCCTCCTTCCCCCTTGGTAACCCTGTTTGTTTTCTACATGTGTGACTCTATTTCTGTTCTGTAACTAGGTTCATCTGTACCATTTTTTTTAGCTTCCACGTATAAGCATTATCAAATGATATGTGTCTTTCTCTGTCTGACTTACTCCACTCAGTATAACAATCTCTAGGTCCATCTGTGTCACTGCAAATGGCATTATTTCATTCTTTTTTATGGCTGAGTAACACTGCATTGTATATATATATATACAGCACATCTTCTTTATCCATTCCTCCGTTGATGGACATTTAGGTTGCTTCGTGTGCATTTAGAAGTTGCTGCCCACCTGAGCCAAGCCATGAGATTTCCACAATATAGTTAATTCAAGGAGAGAGCGGCAAGTTTCTACTGAGTTATGTTTATTATAAATGAGAAAGATATTACCTAACACTCTTGAAGTAGTTTTTAAAAAGCAACTAACCATGCCTATTCTGTTAAAAAAAAAAAAAAAAACAGGTATAATTTGTTAGTGAAGAAGTATGGGGCTCACGAACGTTAGTGTGGAAACGGGGGGTATGAATGCAGTGGCATGACCTGACAATAACTGTGTGACCTGTGGTGATTCAACCCCTCTTGACTCACTTTCTATATCTCAAAACCAGAAAAGATTGAAAGGATCTTTATAAATCTTATATTTATTTCTAAATGTAAGATTTTTTTTCCTGTTTCTTGCTAAAAATAAAAGGAGAATTGGAAAGGTAATTTGTACTTTGTGCCCTCCAGTCTAGCTTTTTATACCTCTCCATCCATAAGGTTGAAGATGAGAGAGTGAGAAATATTGATATAAGTTGCAGGTAGCATTATCCTCCTGATTTGCATGAAACCTCATGGATTGTTTCCTCTCCAACAGAAGACTTCTCATTAAGCTCAAGCCAAGTTTTGGCTTCATTTTTATTAGGTTATAACTGGATTTTAGTGTGAAACCAAATTTCAGTTTGCCTTCTCGCAGAAACTGTCTTTTTCAAAGGGATTGTACTCTTTTCCTATTAAAAAAAAAAAGTTACCCTTCAGTTGAAACACTGAAAGAAAACTGAGCAAGGTCTTTAAAATGCATATGGAGTGATTCTGCCATAATACGAGCAAGTTAGATATATGTGGGAAAGGTCACCAACTTAGCAACTGCTTTCTATTTTACAAACAAGATATAGACTTTTATAGTGAAAGCAAATGCAAGTAGCTAACTATTAATTCAACATCTGTTGTGAATCAGGCACTATGTAAAACAATAAAATAGAAGATTAGTCCTGGCTCTCTAGAAGCTTAATTTTCTCTTTGGTCTCTTTGTAATACTTGTCTTCCTTTTTTTTTTTTTCTTTTTTCTGAGAGGGGAGAAAAGCCTATGGGCACTTAATGGTTTTAAAAAAAACTGAGTTGGCAGCAAACAAAATTAGCGAACATCTCACCTGATTCTGCTGTTTAGTAAATAATTTGTTGTGGTCCTTTTCTGTTCTTCACCAAAACTTCATCCCTTATTTATA